>NC_091764.1:57268831-57570302 GCF_029378745.1 Bos indicus | reverse complement strand
TTAGTCTTTCTTCAAATAACACCACTAAATATATCAACTTCTGCTATTCCATTACCAACCCTATGATCTCTCTCCTGATATAATGAAATGTCAGAAAATATTTTGTTTTTAAAGCATGTAGCCATAGTGATCAGAATTTTGCTGGTCTTTTAAAAGTCATAGTGAAACTCTACAAGATCTTTGGAGGACATTTTCTTCACAGACTTGAAACTTTTAACAGGCCACTAGGAAGTCTGTATTTTATCTGGCAAGTACATTTAAAGTCTCTCAGAACAAGTACTATGTTGTTTTTAAAAAGAATAACATTTTTCCCTTAATTTATTACAGATACATGTTCATTGTAAAAAATTTAAAAACTTAAGACAAGCAAAAAGAAGTCATTCTAAATTCCACCAACCAGAGACAATGAATGTTATCAACTTATTATATATCCCTCTAATCTTTTTTCCTATCCATGTATGTACTTGTATTGGGAAATGGCAACATACTACAAGAATTTTATAACTTGCTTTTCCCACTTTCCTGGCAAATGGGACAGAAACAACTTTAAACAGTATTATTTTAAACATCTTCAAGGTCTTCTAACTGTACTATGGTACACATTTACTTAACCAGTTCTCTATTGTATATTACATTGTTTCCAGTTATTGATCACTATAAATAATACAATGACATAATCCTTGTGGCTAAATCTTTAAGCATAACCAAGATTATTTCCTTGTAAATTCTTAAAAGGTAAAAGATACTTTTTCCTCTTGTCACTCACACTAGGTAATATAACACTGGACAGGTACATAATAATTATATGCTGATTTGAGACACCAGAATAAAGCTGGTACTAGAATCTTCTCTGAACATATCCAAGAAAAGGAAAACAAATGTTGGCACTGCTTCCTATTCTCTCAAACTTTAGTACCTTCTCTAAATTGCCCGGAAAGGTTTGAAAATGGCTTTACCTAAACCAAAAAGGTGAATATAATAACCTCTTAAAGGCTTCCAGAGGTAATAAGTTTACCTTAATTTGGAGAAATAAAATCTGTTGTGCCAAAAAAGTAAAAATATAAAGATAACTTTTTCAGAAGTCTCTATATTCTTACCTTTTGATGGAACTGGAGAAATCCCAAATCTGTAGAAAGAAAAACAAGCTAAATTTTAGGAAGCTGTTCACACTCCTGGTTTGTATCCGTGTCAAGTGTACATATGGCACTTCTTGCTTGTGATCTCAAGCCTTGCAATCATTAGCTAATTCTAACAACTCCATGAAAGAGGTTCAGTTGACTCTCTTTCTCACCAAGAGTCCAGAGAATAAACTAAAATGTAGCCTTATCAGAATTGGGAGTAACACTCAATTCCTGTGTTTTTCCTATTACAAAAACCCTGCTTGTTAATAAAACCCAATCTACAGCTACTACATCCAGTCAACAGACATGTTCTGAACAGAGCCAAGGGAGCCTTTATTTTCAGCAAGGCCTCTATTCTACTTAAAATAAACTATATTTAAAACCTACCACACCCCCTCACCTTAATATTATCACTATCTCAGATCTAAATAGCTGGGAACACTCACCTAGCTGCCCGGGCAGCTTTCTTACTCTCCAAACTGACAGGTACATTGAATCGTTCAGCTCTCTTCTGCATCCTCTAAGTGATAACAGACAAAAGAAAGGGCAGAGAAAAATTCAATTCTTGATTTCGTTCTTTTAAGAGAAAAGTCATTTAGAGATGTGTATCTTTAGAACATAAGGAGTAATTTCTTAAGGTCTAAACTGAGTTATACTGACAATCATAGAGGATATCAGGTTGTATCCATCCCAGGGCTTAACTCAACAGCCCTTTCCAGAAAGCAAATACAAAAAGACTATTATTACATTCATGTCCTCAAAAACAAAAGGGAAGGAATAAAATAAAACCCACATTCTACATCAAGCCAAGAAGACAAAAGCTGTGTTTAGTTGACCTTTGAAAATGGATCAAAGGAACAGCTTGGTTCCAACACTAGTTGTGTACTCTTTCAGTTAGAAATGAGATACCAAAAAAAAAAAAAGATATGAAGCAGCATTGTCCTATGCCATCTCTACTTTAAACGTACAAAAAAGCCCACAGATCTTGACTGGAACCTAATTTCAGAGATTCTGAGACAGAATCCAGAGAAATTTCTATCTCAGCTAGCTAGTAGTAACTGGTGAGTGACATCTTCCCTTTTAACTTTTCATCTTTTTCAAGGTATGATCCTCTCAAACTCTAATTCCAGTTTATAAACATCTTAAAAAGAGTTACCACTAAGACCAGAACACTATACAAAAGATTAGGGCTTCAAAGGCAACTATGCCAGTCCAAATATATTCCCAAGTATAGCTGGCGTAAAAATGTATCACTACCTCAATCTGTTGATACTGATTTTCTGCCTATGAGTAAATATTTTAAAGTGATGACACAGATAGAATAAAGGGTAAGAAACAGAGAGATATATAGAGACTGCTCTTCTGAAACAATGACCTACCTCAGTCTGTGGTATTTCAGATGTAATTTTTACCACTTTTTTCTCTGCTGCCCTGGAAAAGAGATTTTTAAAATCAAAAAAACTGATATTCTAAACCGAAACCTTAGAATTGTCTAAGAATTCACCTGAATCATGTTCTCTGTCCCATATCTCTCTGCCACCCTTCAGACCAAAAAAGCATGAAGCCCATCAGATTTTTTAGTTCCTTGAATTGTCATCTATTCATAAAAAAGTTCAAATAACAGACTAAGTTACTTTACTATAAGAAAGCAACCAGAAAATAACTGTGGTTAAACACACTGAGCTGAGGGAAATGTTTAAAGGACACTGGAAATCATTTCATTTACTTTTAGGAACTTTAAATGTACTTCTGGACTAATGACTATTTCTCCAACCCTTATTTAAATACCAGCTCTCAATTTTCATCACAATTAATGAGTGCTCTACAAGGTCTGGTTTCCTTCTTTTACAAATCCCTTATATCTCCCATGGGACCACAGCTCCAGCTGGAAGAATCAAAGTGGGACAAATAAAAATGCCAAAGGGAGTGGGAAGAAAAAAAGGCTAAGGGAAGTTTGAATTAGGAAAACATGCTAAGTTACTAGTCAAAAGGTTTAAGAGAAAACAAAAGCGGAGGGACCAGAGGGGCGGGAGACAAAGTTCGGAAGTACCCAGGATAAATGGAAGGGCATTAACCCTCCACCAAACAACTCTCATAAAACTGTGGGTCATAACCAGTCTCATTAAGGTCCCTCATTTAGAGACATGGGCGGCTTTTGTTCCAATATCCCGGACACTTTTCCCATTTGATGCCCTGAAAGGTAGTAATGGTTTAATGGCATTTTCAGAGGAAGCAATTCTGGAACAGGAACTTACTCTCTGCTCCATCCTTTTGTTGGAGGTCCCTGGACTGACAGATAAGCAATGGGAGCCCCCTGCTGACCATAACTAAGTCCTGCAATATTTAATTGCCCTGGTTTCAGCAGAGGGGTGGTGGGGAGGGCTGCGGGGGAGGGCTGGGGGGGAGGGGTGAGGGGTGGGGGGGGATCAAACTAGAAACAGAGGTTATCTTTTTGGAGAATATCAAGGGAAGACAAAGTGAGGAGATCTCCTTTTGAATGTTTAAAGGATTTTTTAAAAAGAAATTTCTGATTTTTTTCCATTTCTTAATCATCTTTCCTTCCCCAATCCTCTCATTTTCTTCAGGCAGAAAGGGACATGGAAGTTTAATGTTTTACTTGAAGTCCAATGCCATTAAAATAGCAGTCCTCTTCACCAAACCTCAGGCTAATGACTTCCTCCACATTCCCATCAGTACACCTCAAGGCAAAAAGGGAACCTGAGAGGACACTTCCTTCAGATCTGTTCCAATTCCCTAAGGCACAATTAAGCTCAAGCAATAAATACACATCATACTCTGAGACTCATGTGAAATCTCATCTCTTCACTGAGAAGTTTCTCTCCTATTCACAGTCATACACAAAACATTCTCCAAACTACAGGGACCCCAAATCTTCTGTACATACTTTAGTCTAACCACTACTATCCCTCTAACAAGCAAAAACACAACCTCTCCCACATAGTCAATTTCCTTGTTCAGAAATTCACTGATAAAATTAAAGCCCTCTAAACAAGAGAATTATATATTTTACATATTATAAAGATAACTACAAATTCTCAAACTTCACTGTTTTTAACCCACACTGGCTAATTATATCATCGTATTTACTTCACCTTCCTTCTTGCCCTCAGTTCAGTCACTCAGTTGTGTCCAACTCTTTGCGACCCCATGAACTGCAGCACGCCAGGCTTCCCTGTCCATCATTAACTCCCAGAGCTTGCTCAAACTCATGTCCATCGAGGTGGTGATGCCATTCAACCATCTCATCCTTTGTCATCCCCTTCTCCTCCTGCTTTAAAAAGATTTAAAGATCCCAGCACTAGGGTCTTTTCCAATGAATCAGTTCTTCACATCAGGTGGCCAAAGTATTAGAGCTTCAGCTTCAGCATCAGTCCTTCTAATTCAGGACTGATTTTCTTCAGGATTGACTGGTTTGATCTTCCTGCAGTCCAAGGGACTCTAAAGAGTCTTCTCCAACACCACAGTTCAAAAGCATCAATTCTTCGCTCAGTTTTCTTTACAGTCCAACTCTCACATCTACACGACTACCAGAAAAACCATAGCTTTGACTAGACAGACCTTTGTCAGCAATGTCTCTTCTTTTTAATATGCTGCAAAGTCTGTCACTGTTTCCACTGTTTCCCTATCTACTTGCCATGAGGTGATGCGACCAGATGCCATATCTTCATTTTTTGAATACTGAGTTTTAAGCCAGTTTTTTCACCCTCCTCTTTCAGTTTCATCAAGAAGCTCTTTGGTTCCTCTTCACTCTCTGCCATAAGGGGAGTGTCATCTGCATATCTGAGGTTATTAATATTTCTCCTGGCAATCTTGATTCCAACTTGTGCTTCATCCAGCCCAGCATGTTGCATGATGTGCTCTGCATATAAGTTATATAAATAAGCAGGGTGACAAAATACAGCCTTGTTGTACTCCTTTCCCAATTTGGAACAGTCCATTGTTCCATGTCCAGTTCTAACTGTTGCTTCTTGACCTGCATACAGATTTCTCAGAAGGCAGAGAAGGTGGTCTGGTATTTCCATCTCTTAAAGAATTTCCACAGTCTGTTGTGATCCACACAGTCCAAGACTTTGGCATAGTCAGTAAAGCAGAAATAGATGTTTTTCTGGAACTCTCTTCCTTTTTCCATGATCCAGCAGATGTTGGCAATTTGATCTCTGCCTTTTCTAAATCCAGCTTGAACACATGGAAGTTCTCGGTTCACTGTTGAAGCCTTGCTTGGATAATTTTTCATTATTCTGCTAGTGTGTGAGATGAATGCAATTGGGCAATCGTTTGAACATTCTTCAGCATTTCCTTTCTTTGGGACTGGAATGAAAACTGACCTTTTCCAGTCCTGTGGCCACTGCTGAGTTTTCCAAATTTGCTGGCATATTGAGTAGCATCATCCTTTAGGATTTGAAATAGCTCAACTGGAATTCCATCACCTCCACTAGTTTTGTTCATAGTGATGCTTCCTAAGGACCACTTGACTTAGCATTCTAGGATGTCTGGCTCTTGGTGGGTGATTATACCATCGTGGTTATCTGGGTCACTGAGATCTTTTCTGTATAGTTCTGTGTATTCTTGCCACCTCTTCTTAGTATCTTCTGCTTCTGTTAGGTCCATACCATTTCTGTCCTTTATTGTGCCCATCTTTGCATGAAATGTTCCGTTGGTATCTCTAATTTTCTTGAAGACATCTCCAGTCTTTCCCATTCTACTGTTTTCCTCTTTCTTTGCACTGATCATTGATCCTTCTTACCATGTAAGTTCCCAAAACCTCTCTATTTTAAAGCTATCCCAGGACTCCCCCAGTGGTCCAGTGGCCAATGCAGGGAACCTAGGTCAGGGAACTAGATCCCACAAGACACAACTAAGAGTCTGTATGCTGCAATTAAGTTCCTGTGCAGCCAAATAAATAATTTTTTTAAAAAGCTTGGAGAATCCCATGGGCAGAGGTGACTGGTGGGCTATAGTCCACAGGGTCGCAAAGAGTTGGACACGACTGAGCAACTAACACTTTCACGCTCAGGATGGAATTTCCGGCTCCAAGTCACCCTTTGAAGAACTGCCTCATTTTGCACTGCTTTGTGTAAAAATAAAGATATGAAGACCAAAAAAACCCCAAAAGCTATCCCATTGGCCATCTTCTCAAGGCACATTATATAAACAAAAACCTCCTGTAATGGGCAACAACTAAATGGCTTTAGAAAGCAGTAGTATTTGACAAAATCTAATAGAACACTAAAGGAATATCCTCTCTAATACAGCAAATTCCCTGCTAGAAATGTACCCTTTGGACATACTTGCATACATTTAAAATTAATTGTATAAGGAGGTACAGCACTGCATGTTTTGCAATTATGAATAATCTAAATATCCATCAACAGGAGGAGACTGGTGAAATTACTATTCACTTTTAGAATGGAGTACTATTAGCTGCCAGAAAGAATAAAATTCTAAGTTGTTAACAACTAAATCTACGTGACGGGTTCATAGGGGTCTATATAGCATTCTCTTAACTTTTTTATAAGTGTGTAATATTGTATAACAACAAGTTAAAAAAACAGAGACCTACCACTTACTAGGATAATTATCCTCATTTCTTACAGCTGATGTGAGGATTAGATGAGAATATATGTAAAACACTTAGAACCTTGCCTACTATATAACTAATTTTTTTTTTTTTTGGCCTTGCCACACAGCATGCAGGAACTTAAGCTCCCCAACCAGAGATCAAACCCATGCCCCCTGCAGTGGAAGCATGGACTCTTAACCACCGGAATGCCACGGAAGTCTTTACATCTAATAATTAAATAAGGACATTATATGATGATATAGAAAGATCTCCATACGTGGGAAAAAAATCAGGAAACCAACAATATGTATCGTGTATGTACATATACATATACACATACCATATAAAATATTTCAAAAGAATATATTGAAAACCTCTGGGAAGTCAGGTGGAGGTACAGACAAAGGTATTCAATTTTCTTTCCTTTCTCTTTTTTTGGGGGGACAGAGGGGCTGCACCACATGACATGTGGAATCTTAGTTCCCCAACCAGGGACTGACCCTTTGCCCCCTACACTGAAAGCTCACAGTCTTGACCACTGGACCACCAGGGAAGTCTCCTTAATTTTCAATTTATATACTCTTCTATGTACTCTTTATGACTTTTTACAAGTACACATATTGCCCTTTATAATTAAACAGATTAATACAGCTATGAGGAGCAAAAATGTTAAAAAGGACTCAACTGCTCTTAATGTGCTGGTGCATAAGATGGCCAGACATTTGTGGGGAAATTCCAAATATAAGATGTTTATGAACAACCTTGTGCAATAATTTAAATAAATCCAGATCTACTTTTCATTAATACTTTGTCCTCTCTTCCTCCACTGTAAACCAGAAAATAAGAGAGAATACAGTGTTACTCACTCCTCCCTTATAAAAGTCCACATATGCAGAAAATCTGCATGATTCTCTACACAGAAAGAGAATCATCTATCATATACAACAAGGCTAAGAGAAATAAACTTTTTATGGACTGAAGTCTCCTGGTCCTAATTATCTATTACATAACCCAAAGACAACTTAGTTTCCTTCAGTGGGACAATGTAGTTGAAATGAACTAGACTTTTCTAAAAATGTACAATCTAATAAAAAAGCCAAAAAGAATGTTTAAGAAGTAAACAGAGTGAAACACTAAAAAATCCAGAACCATCTGCGCTGTATTCATTATTAAAAAGGGATAGTTGGGACATCCCTGGTGACACAATGGATAAGAATCTGCCTGCCAATGCAGAAGACAAGGGTTCGAGCCCTGGTCTGGGAAGATTTCACATGCAGTGAAGTAACTGAGCCCTGTGCCGCAACTACAAAAGACTGAACACCCTAGAGCTGCAGAGCGCAACTACTGAGCCCTCGTCCTGCAACTATTAAAGCCCATGCTCCTAGAGCCTATGCTCCACAAGAGAAACCACTGCAACGAGAAGACCAAGCACTGCAAAAGAAGAGTAGAACTCCCACTTGCCACAACTAGGGCAAGTCTGCACAAAGCAATGAAGACCCGGCATAGTCATAAATAAATTAATTTAATTAATATAAATAAATAAAAAAAGGATAGTTACACATCAACAGTTTTTTCAGGAGGTTCTTCCTCTTTGACAGGCAGTTCTAAGGGCTTTGGTTCTTCTTCCTAAAAACAAATGAAACAAGATGGTTAAAATAAATCAAAAGTAAATACCTGTCAACAGAAAAATATGAGAACTCCAAAATGAATGAGGCTTTCACAACTTTCATTCCCCCTTTATGCACCCCTAACGAGTCAGCATTCAAGCCCTCTAATGATTAATGTTCAGCAATGTGACCAAGGTAGTGGCACACTGCCAGGCCAGTGACTAACCTTACTCTCTCCAACTCACCTCTGTTTCATCTCCCAGTACATCTTCTTCATTTGCCTCCTCTTCAGCTAAAGAATATTAAAATATTCAGGTCAAGCCCTGCTACAAAACCATCTTGATCACTGTACTTAGGCTAAAATTATAATCTTTTTGTTTTTCCAAAACAAAATTCAATATGCTCATAAAATTTGCTCCACATGGAGAAGATAAAACTATATACTCTACCTAACATCAATAAGAGGTTGAACACCAGTTGGACTAAAGAACTAAACAAGATGAGATCAAACTACAACATTAACAAAAACCAGTGTGGAAGAATTTAGTGAAGAATTTCTTAAAATTAAAAAAAAAAAAAAATCCCGGAAGCAAAAGCACTATGCAAAAAACTGACTTTTCAAAACTAGGAAAGGACACCACAGAAAAAAGAATCATGAAAATACTTGTGTATAAAACCAACAGGGAATAGTCACTAGAATACAGAAGAAATGCCTGCAAACTAACAAGCAACCAATGAGAATCCCAACAGAAAAATGGGCAAAGGAGAAACCCAAAGAACCATAAGCAAAAGAAATGTTTAAACTTTTTAATAATTGGAAGAATGTAAATTGAAACCACCAACAGATTAGGAAAAATGAGGCCAGAGTGAACCCTCATGTGCTGATAATGAGATTTATAGAGCAATTCAGAGAAACAGTTTGGTAGTATTTAGTCATATTAAGTAAACATTTATGAATAGCTATTTATTAGCAACCCCATCCCTGAGTATATACCCTAAAAGACTCTCACACAAGGATATAAGGAAATATGAAAGTAGTAGTTCAGGAGGCAATACAGGAGTCAGTCACTGAATGAACTAAAGAAAATGTGGTGAATTCTATAAATTATAGAAAACAATGCAGGAATTAGAATCAACAGACTAGATGATGACACAGTCAGTTCATACATCTTTGAAAAAAGTGAGTACTTAAGAGAAAAAAGTGTGCAATAAAGGTTATGGCCTCATTGCCAACTACATAAAATTACTACAGATCAAACAACACTACATGGTTTACAACCGTAAAGACAAAAAATATGTATCAAGCACATTAGAATTGTTGACTAAGGGAATTTGGATAAAAGAAAAGGGAATAAAAAAATTAAAATTAGAGAGGGATGACAGTATAAATGAAGTATTTTTATCTGTTTTAAAGTGAAATTACAGAATGTCAGAGCTAGAAAGAACCAGAGATTACCTAAATTTATGGATTTCGAGGGTGGAGACACCGGTCTCACTTCACAGACCAGAACAAACACTCCGCCATGAAAACAGTGGCTGTCCAAAGTTACCTAGTAAACTTCTGGCACAGGAGGAATTCAACTTCGAATAGTCCAATTCTCAGTCTAATGATACTTGCTTTACCATACTTCTTTAAAATAATTAGCTGAAATAAAGTTACAATGTCTTTTAAGGGGGAAAGGGGTATTTCATTATAACTACTGTTTTAGATAACAAGAGTTTTCTTGATAGAGTTAATTAAAATCTTACATCATCAACAACCTAAAAGAAAAAAAGAAATCTTCTGTATGGCAGAGCCTAAAAATTAATCTCCTCAATCACATCACTCTTTGGCTCCACAGGAAACTCACCATGCTCTTCAAGATATGCCTGGAGCCTGTTGATGAGATCTTGTTTTATTCCCTTGGTCTCCAAACCACGAGCAAGACACTCCTGCTTTAGTTCAGCAAGCTGAGAAAAAAGAATAAAGCTTTTCCTTAATTTACAGAATGAACCTGGTGGGGGAAAAAAAAAAAAGTAGCTCTTACAAGAAAGAAAAAGAAAACAACGTTCACCCCATAACTTCTGCTCTTAATCCCACCAAGTTTTTTGGTCCACAAGATGATTCACTTTCCCTCAACAATACTCAATATGCAAGAGGACTTTTCTAACAGATGGTGAAGAATAACCCTGCTTTAATAAAATTCTTATCTATTCATACATCTATTTATTATATAAATCTTTAGCTGTTTCTGAGCGGAGGGTGTCTTTTTTCCCCAATTACTGTACTAGTTCATACAAGGAAGGAAAGAATGAATCTTTTAAGTAGAATATATAATTATCTAAAAGCAGATTCTCCTTACTATTATCCCAGATCCTTTACTGCAATCTACCATATACGCGCATACAAGCCTGATCACTACAGCATTAGGTAGATATGTTAGCTAGCTTAATGTCAACAATGAATCACTAAAAGGATCTTTGCCAAAATAGAAAAAAATATGTAATGGCATGCCACAGAGTTCTGCTGAAGATTTTTAAATAAGTAATTTGACTAAAGATCTGATAGGCATGCTTACAACTTTGCAGATACCAGGAGGAGGAAGAATTGGTAAATTACTAACAGAACTAAAGCTGGGGGTGTCAGGGGGTGTTGCTGGCTCTTCAGGGAAAACAATGATCCAAAATGAAGACTCAATTTAGAAGAAATAAGGTATACCTATAAAGTACTACACTTTTATTCAAAACTTTATTAAATTTATTATATTCAAAACATTAAAAAAAACAACAACAGATGAACAAGATCTGGCCCAACAGTAACTCAAAGGATAAGACCTCAGTCAGGGTTTTAGAAAGATTACAAGTGCAAAAAGGGTTAACGGTATAGTTTGCTACCAAAGTAATTCTAGATTAAGGGTAACTAAAAAAATAGAATCTATATTAAATAATGTAATAGCCTTACTGGGCTCTTTATTCTCATTTTAAGCCACATAATGACATGCTGATCCAAGGAGAACAACTAAGAAAAAGGAAGGTTTTAAAAATCCTATATGCAGATCAATGCACAAACACAGATTATTTGTCCTGGAAAAAGACTTTACTAGTTTTGAAGTACAGATCTAAGACCAACCAGTAGAAATTAGAAAGCAGATTCCTATAGAAGAAAGAATGTTGTAACTAAGGGACTATGCTGGTCATCTCTAAAAGGTTTTCAACCAAGGAAGCATTTGGAAATGGAGAGGGGAGCTTTTTTTCTGATTGGGTATTCAGTGAGTAGGACAGGTAGGCAGGGAGGGATATAACATGTAAAACTGTTCTACTCAAGCCAGCAGCCCCCTCTACTGAGAAACACAGTAGGTAATCACCCATTAAAAGCATGGAGCATAACAAAGCATAACAAGGCATCTGAAGTCAGACTACACTGGGTTCAAATTCCAGCTTTACCACTTACATCTGTGTAGCCTAGGTGAGTAACGTAACCACTCTGTGCCTCAGTTTCCTCTGAAATGGGGATAATGTAACAGTACCTGTAGTATAGGGTTGCTACGAAGATTAAACCAGTAAATAGTTGTAAAGCATTTACAATAGTGCTTAGCAGCTAGGAAGTGTTAGAAACTGGGTGAAGAGTTGGACAAGATTAGACAGAATCACTGTTTCTCTGATTTCTGCATTTCACAGACCAATATATTTTTAAATAGGTAGAGAGAGAGGGCTGCCAATTTTTTATAGCATTCCACGTTGTGGACCAATACTTTTTTAAAAGGAAGATGAGGAGTTACAGAAAGTAAAGAAATTGTATTGTGTTATAAACAAACAACCAATACTCTAAATACTCCTCATCTTCCTTTTTCCTTCTCCTCCTCTAAGTAACATTAAGGGAAAAGGAATGTAAATACTCAGGCAATTCAAATTTCAACTTTCTAACAGAGCTGTTCCTCCCTTCTCCTTCCTTCCCCAAACTGTGTGTAGATACAGACAGAAGTTTACAAAATCTTTCAGATAACAGGGAAAGATAGTCAGTGATAGATTCTGCACAGGATGCTGATCTAGTAGACCTGAAGCTGACAGACTGGTACAACTGGTTGTTTAGCACGGACAGCATCCACCACTGCTAACCACTGACCTTGCTATTGCTGTTGAAATCTCAGCCCCCAACGGGCTGTCATTCCCTAACCTCAAGACTCTGGCTCATTCAGCAGTCTTCTCAGCACCTCCATGTCCACTTCTCTAGTCAAAGGAGAATGTTACATACATTTTTACACACTGTTGCATCACTTTATTATTTTATTATATGATTATATTTTGGGTTCTCCTCCAAAAGGGAAATTGCTGAGTGAAAACAGAATAGCTGAAAATAAAAGTCATTTCACACATTTCATTTTGGCACAATTACATTAGTAGTAGAATAAAACCCTTTTAAAATCTCAAATACGGACCTATAATGTCAAATCTTACCCATTTTTATATGCATCTGACTTTAAAATGTTTTAAAAGAATGTATTTAAAAAGCAAGATATATTGAGTGAATTGTACAGTATGTGAATTGTGCCTCAATAAGACTATTAAGAAAAAACAAGTTATAGAATACTGTATGTAAGATACTAACATTAATGTAAAAAATAATGTGCACACCATAACAGTCATATAATGTTTATACACAAGATGCCTGGGCAAGAAACAGATACATTAACACCAGCTAAATCTCAGAAGAAACCAGAGGACAGGTGCAGGAGAGAAATCTTTTACCATATACCCTTTTTACATCTTTAAAATTGTGAGTATGAATTACCTATAAAACTAAATTTTTGGTCTCAATCCTAAAATCTTATTTTTCAGTATTAATAAGGCATTTTTCATGCTACCTATCCAACCAGCAGAGAAAAGACTGATCAACTGACTACACAATACATTTAACATTAACCCCCATTCATTGCCCTGTGATTTCTACTAATTTACTAATCTTAAATTTTGATTCAAATATTTTTCACCTGTTCTCTCTCAACTTGGTTTATAAACCTTCAAGGACAGAAACATTTTATATACTTTATAACATTTCATATGATAGGAATTAAATTTCAAGTATTAATACATGCCAAACAAAAGGCTAAGTCTTTTGAACATCATTTCCTCATTTAATCCTCACAGCATCTATGTGGTTGATTTTATTATTACATTTCATAAATTAAGAAAACAAAACTGAAAGAAACTCAACAATTTGCTAAAAAAAAAAAAAAAATCACCCAGCCAGAAAATAGTGAAGCCAACAGCCAGCTCAGATGTCTCTGATTTAAGCCCAATTTTAAGTATCAATATGAAGGATGGCTTTCATGAGCACACTCTCTCTCTCTGTTTTCCTTCTACCTTTCCTCCTCACTCTTTGCTAGCTCTTCTTCCACCGAATCTTGTAAATACAGATATTCACTAAGATGAGTTTGGCCTCCTTATCCTTCCACTTGTATCAAAGGCTTTTTCACTTCCCAGAATCCAATCACTGGCAAATCCTGTCAGCACTTCCTTCAAAACAGACATAGAATCTAATCCCTTTTCTTTCATACAAACTATTGTAAACTTTTCAGCCCTTGAACCTTATTACAGTTTATTCTCAACAAGGTAGTCAGAGTGATCTTTCTGACAATTTAAGTCAAGAACATGTCTCTCCTCTATTCAAAAATCCTCCACTGGTTTCCTATCTCATTAAGCGTAAAAGCCAGAGTCCTAATGATCACCTCTAATACTCTGCACAAGGCTCACGCTTTCATTTACTTCAAGACTTGGCTTAAACATCACCTTCTCAATGAGGCCTTCCCCTTGGTCACCCTATTGAAAATTACAATACCCTTCTCTTTTCACAGTTCCTATTTCTATTTTTCTCTACAAATCTTATCGCTATTGACATACTATAAATTTTACTTGTTTACTGTGCCTCCCTGTAGTAATATATAAGCTCCAAAAATTTATATATATATGTAAATATTTTAATAAGTCCCACACCTTTATTTTCAGCTCTTAGCCCCATATTTCCAAATGATTACGAGATATCTCCAAATGAGTATCTCAAAGACATTTATTATTTATGCCCCAAACTGAACTTCATCTTCTCTCCTGCACAAAACTGGCTTCTTCTCCTCCCAACTTAGACAAAAGGTATCACTAATTGGAGTCACCTTTCATTCCTCTCACATTTAACTGATCTAAAAATACTTATAATTTTATATCCAAAATTTCTTTCAAATTCATTCCAACTTTTGAAGCCACTACCTTATTTCAAGTCTTAGTAAGTTTTTTCACTTGACAAATAGTTGTAAGTACCCACTGTGTATCAAGCATTATCTTAGATACAGGAAAATAATCATAAGCAAAACAAAGAGTTCTTGCCCACATGGAGCTTACAATCTAGTAGGGAAACAAGGCAAGCAATGATCATATACGTAATGTTTAACTGATTCTAAAAAAAGTACAGGGTCCTATAAAAGCATTTTAAAAGTGGTCTGACTCTGCGTGTAGATGGATGGAACCCATTCTACCTAAGGGTTCATTGGATAAATGATGTTTGACTGATTCTGAAGGGAAACTAACAGTTAATTAAACAAGGGGCAACCAGTCCATTTTAAAGGAGATCAGTCCTGGGTGTTCTTTGGAAGGAATGATGCTAAAGCTGAAACTTCAGTACTTTGGCCACCTCATGCAAAGAGCTGACTCATTGGAAAAGACTCTGATGCTGGGAGGGATTGGGGGCAGGAGGAGAAAGGGACAACAGAGGATGAGATGGCTGGATGGCATCACTGACTCGATGGACGTGGGTTTGGGTGAACTCTGGGAGTTGGTGATGGACAGGGAGGCCTGGTGTGCTGCAATTCATGGAGTCGCAAAGAGTCGGACATGACTGAGCGACTGAACTGATGGGGTTGGCAAGAGCAATGCAGCCAAAAGCATGTATAAAGGTTCTGAGTACTAAGGTATGGAGAAGCAGTCATGCACAGCAATTCAGAACAGCAATTCAGAACAGGAATTCTGGAGACAGACCGCCTGGATTTGAGCCACCACTTACTAGGTACATGACCTAGGGCAAGTTATCCAATCTCTGAGCGTCCATTTTTTCTCAGTTTTTGTTTCCTTCAGGCCGAGCCACAAGGCATGTGGGATCTTAGTTCCCCAACCAGAGATCGAACCTCAGCCCCCTGAAACCGAAGCATGGAGTCTTAACCACTGGACCACCAGGGAAGTCTCCATTTTTTCTCATTTTCAATGGGGACAACACAGGCATTTACCGTATTGCCTTAGGATTATCGTGAGAAATCAACTGATGTGTACAAACTGATTTGACCAGTGTCTGCCACATGGTAAATGTTAGCAATTAATGAACAGCCATTCTGATAAGTGAAATAAAGTCACTAGCTGGAATTTGAGAAACTAAACTAGATACCGGCACAGATATAATTAAAAGGTTCTAAGCAGGGGAGTGACTACTATAATAAAAATCTAACTGGTGCAATTTCTTCCTCTCCAGGCTCCATCCTTACTGCCAAAAGAACACAAACTGGGAAATTCCTAGCAGTCCAGTGTAGGACTCTGTGCTTTCATTGCAGAGTGCCTAGGGTTGCATCCTAGGCCTGGGAATTAGGATCCCACAAGCCACGCGGCAAAGAAAAAATAAAAATAAAGAAAACTCATCACATCAGCTCCTCCTTTCAAATTTTCAAAGGTTCCCCACTTTCTGCCTGTATGACAAAAAACAAACACCTTACACAACTTACAAGTCCTTTTCAGTATCACTCCAATACACCGCCAGTCACACAGTTCACCTACTTTCCTTTTCCAAACTATCTTCAACCACCAACACAAATGTACCTTATGCTTCACTATTATAAATGTCTCACTGTTTTCTTTATCCACTCTTCTAGTTCTCTCCTCTGTAGTCCCTTTTCTCACAACTGACTGGAAATCTGGTACTATAACAATTCAAGGCATTTTTCACCCACAATTCAGCCTCTTTCCAGCTGCGTTGGAATGACTCCATTTCTACAAAATCTTCACAAATTTGCAGTTGATGTGGCTTTACATTATCAATTCAGATAGATATTTTTCATTCCTACTTCAAAGCTTGTTCCTTTCCTCTGAGACCCCACACTATAGCCCCAAATTCCTTTTATAAAAATGGAAAGGCTTTTTATTAAAAAAAGAGATAAACCCTGCTGCTGCTGCTGCTTAGTCGCTTCAGTCGTGTCCGACTCTGTGTGACCCCATAGACGGCAGCCCACCAGGCTCCCCTGTCCCTGGGATTCTCCAGGCAAGAACACTGGAGTGGGTTGCCACTTCCTTCTCCAATGCAGGAAAGTGAAAAGTGAAAGTGAAGACGTTCAGTCGTATCGGACTCTTAGCGACCCCATGGACTGCAGTCTACCAGGCTCCTCCGTCCATAGGATTTTCCAGGCAAGAGTACTGGAGTGGGGTGCCATTGCCTTCTCCAGATAAACCCTGCTGCTGCTGCTGCTGCTACTAAGTCGCTTCAGTCGTGTCTGACTCTGTGCGACTCCACAGACGGCAGCCCACCAGGCTCCCCCGTCCCTGGGATTCTCCAGGCAAGAACACTGGAATGGGTTGCTATTTCCTTCTTCAATGCAGGAAAGTGAAAAGTGAAAGTGAAGTCGCTCAGTCGTGTCCGACTCTTAGCAACCCCATGGACTATAGCCCGCCAGGCTCCTCCATCCATGGGATTTTCCAGGCAAGAGTACTGGAGTGGGGTGCCATTGCCTTCTCTGAGATAAACCCTAGGTCAACCCAAAAGTAAGGATCACTCCATGATCAACAGTAGGATCAATCCATGATCAACAGTGGAACCAAACATTAACTGTCCTGGAAGTCAGAATTAAAGGCATGAGTTCTTAACCAGAGGTCCATGGACTCCTCAGGGCTCCAAGGTAATTTTATGAAGCCCCTCAAATCGCATGCAAAGTCATGTGTACATGCCTTTTTCTGGGGAGAGGTCCATACCTTTCATCAGAGTTTCAAAGATATCTGTGACCTCCAAAAGGTTAAGAAGTGCTCTAGAGAAAAAGCAAAGACAAGCAAATATGATTAAAAGAGTGAATCCTTTTTAGGCTATTAGGACTGCCTCATGCTCTCTAAGACTATAATAACCTGAAATCAGATCAGAGGACATTAGCCAATCAAAACCGGATTTAACCTGGAACTGACATACAAATTTTTATGGAAGGTGGAACTCCATAAACCAAAACAAAACCTATGAAGGCAAGTCACAAGGCTAGTGACTTACTCGAGGGGTTTCAAAAATGGAACTAATATAGGAAGAAAACATTAGATCTTACATTCATATTTCCTTTTTATTCCATTCAAAAATTCCTTTTCTGTGTTTCTTTCATAACATACAAACAGTAGTACATAACATATAGTAGTACTTATTTACAAGTTAATATACATATAATGGAAGTAGCTGCTCAATTTTTTACTTGTTATTCTCTTAGCAGACGACTGATACAATCTACTCATTTCGATACCAAGTTAACAGTAACTCAGGTTAACACAAAATCCCCCTAATACAGCTTAGATTCCATGAGTAAGAAACCTGTCAACTTTCACTGAAAGTCTAACTGGTGTCAACTAATGTGATTAAGAGGACCTCTCTCTCTTTACTCTTACTCTCGTTACACTTTTTTTTTAAAGCTCATCAAACTTTAAATAATCAGTTTTCAGCGTGGGTCAAATCAACCTGGTTTGTCAAAGGTTCCCAGGACGTGAACAAAACATGACTGAAAAGTGATGGGAAAACTGCTTGTCAAACCACAAATGGACAACTTGAGATATTCTCTTAATTTACCACCCCCCTCAAAAAAACCCATTCTTTTGTTCCAAGAAAATAATCTAAATACGAAAAGGCTGTCAAGATTCCCAAGACACAACTTAAAACGTCTTCTGTGATTGAGTGTCACCCAGTGGTGAGACCAAGAGATGCAGGGTCTACCCGCGAAATGAAATGGGACAGAGGTAACCCTAACCTTGGAAATGTTTTCCCAGGATATTACAGTTCTGAGTGACTTGTCTCTGTGGTGGTGGGGCGCAGGGTGGGGGGAAGGCTGGTAGGCGGAGAACCGCGTTGAGAGAACTCGAAAACTTTTCAATCTGGGGTATCTGCGCCTTCACTACCTCTTAAAGTCTCCTAAAGCCCAGGCCTCTAAGGGGAGGCCTCTCCTCAGGTTTCCAAATTTGCCCCCGGGGCGTCACTCCATCTAAAATAGGGGAACGGAAGCATTTTCTGGATCAAGTCTGAGACCTAGATAGACAGAAATAAACGAAGCTGCCATCCTTTGCTACCGGGAATCTCCACTTTGGACAACAGACAGGAAAGCACAAACCCAGGGAAGAAAAAGGGGTCCCGGGCTCCGCACGGAGCCAAGAGGAGGGGACCACTGACGTAATGCAGTTTGACGAGAAACAAGAGAGTAGAACAGGTTGAAGGCACTTCCACAACCCAGTAGAGAGGTGACGGACGACACCACAGTGGAGGAAGGTGCCGAGTAACAAATAAGGATACAGTAAAACCGTGAGGAGAAATGGGAAAAGAGAAAAGGCGTAGTGGGGGAAGAAGGGAGGCACAAAAGAACAGAACTACGGCGGGAGCCAGAAAATGGAGTAGAAGAACCTTCAAGGAAAAGGCGCCAACCCGCCAGCAAAATCTAGTCTCCGGAAAAGTGCGACCCGGCCCTTCCCCGCCTCACGATACCTTCAGCTTATGAAGCTCCACCGTCTCAGTCGCCATCTTGTTACCCCTCCACTCCGCCAGGCCCCCACCCGCGGCCTCCACCTCCGGGAGCTCCCGCCTCGGCGCCTACAGCCACGGCCGGCCAATCGTTGGAGCTCTTACTCCCGCCTCTTACTATCAACTCTTTCCATTAGTCAATAGCTGGCGTGGCCCTCGCTCCTCCAAGCGGCTTTCCCCACCTCTCTCAAAAGGTGGGACCTGGAGAAGGGCGGGTTCGGCACCTTCCGAACGACGGAAATAGTGACCAATTGTGCGTCCCCGTGGCGGATCGCCAGCCAATGAGTGGTGGCGGCGCTGACCTTGCTCCACCAATAGGGAGAGCGCAGATGGGCGGGGAGGCTGCTTCCTGGAGACCGCAGGTGTAGAAGCAAGCGCCGCACCCCGACCGGGACGGGCTTCCGAAGCTGGCAGGTAGGTTTACCGAGACTGGGAAGGGGTCCTTAGAAAAATGGTGGGAGGAGAACAAGCGGGGTGAGTGAAGCGGCGGCGAGCAACAGACCGGAAGAGGAGCGCTGAAGACAACCCTAAGGGAAGACGATGAAGGAGAGGGGGGCCTGGGAGGAGCAAGGGGGCTAGTTCAAATCACTGGGGTTTAGGGAATTTTAGGTAGAGAGCGGGCCAGATCTGCTTCCTAACCCGGCGTCATCAACTTAAGGGCAAGCACGATTTTAAAAGGGCTAAGTTCAGATGATCAGAGCCGCCCTGAAGTCGGGACTAGGGCTCCACCTCTCGAGACGCTCAGCTCACGTCCCTTCCTAGTTCAATGTAAAAGCCCTGGGCACATTCTTGCAGCTGCCTGCTTACATGCCACGGAGATGAGAGGACGGGGGAGCCCCAGAGGAAAAGGTGGGGACTAAGATACACTGAAGGCAAGAGGAGAAGGGGACGACAGAGGATGAGATGGCTGGTTGGCATCGCCGACTCGATGGACATGAGTTTGACCAGGATGCCAGGCTTCCCTGGTGATGGACAGGGAAGCCTGGCATCCTGCAGTTCATGGGGTCTCAGAGAGTCGGACACAACTGAGTGATTGAACTGACCTGAGTATAGATTAGAAAAGGTAGCTTTACCTCCTCATCCCTCCTTAGTGGTTCCTTGTTTCCCATGACCCTCTTCTGTAATTTTGGGTGTACCTAATGTCTTCATGGTTCCTTATTAACTTCTTAAGGATAGTGAGATACTTCTGTTACCCTTGCTCCTTGAGGTGCGCCAAGCCTATGCTTACTCCTTCAAGTTACAGTTGAAGTGTAAGGATCAGAAGAAAGATTATCATGTCTCTAACATATAGAGAGTGCTCATCTTGCCTTCTGTTTTTTCCCCCAAGTCTTCAGTTTTTCCTTTGTGTGTAATGGGTTAAGTTCTTTCATTCCCAATAAAGTCCGGGGGATTTGGGCTACTCAGGAGACCACTTGGAAAAACGGACTCCAAGAAGGGTGGAGAGGAAATTAAGTTGGTCTCCTGCCTGATCCCCCACTGTGGTAGGATGAATGTGGGGGTGGCACACAGCGAAGTAAACCCCAACACTCGCGTGATGAATAGCCGGGGCATCTGGCTGGCCTACATCATCTTGGTAGGACTGCTGCATGTGGTTCTACTCAGCATCCCCTTCTTCAGCATTCCTGTTGTCTGGACACTGACCAACGTCATCCATAACTTGGTGAGCACTAAACTATGCCCCTTTACCCACCCCAGGCTTTTCCCAACCAAAAACAATTACTTGGGATTTCTGTCTTCCTTTTGGGATCTCAGCTGAGGGACTACTTTATGCTCTGGTACCTCACACTGTCCCATTCCCTCCTCCCAGGTTATGTATGTCTTCTTACATACGGTGAAAGGGACACCCTTTGAGACCCCTGACCAAGGAAAGGCTCGGCTACTGACACACTGGGAACAGATGGACTACGGGCTCCAATTTACCTCTTCCCGAAAATTCCTCAGCATCTCTCCCATTGTACTGTGAGTCCAGGGGGAAATAGGGGAGATGCTTCAAAAGCCAGGTACAGAGGTCCACAGGGAACCTTTAAAAACAGTGGACTTCTACTCACCTAGACCCTGTGAAGATACATTAGCTCTAAATCTAGTGAGAAAAGTAAAAAGTAGAAGACAGTAAGCAAGCATTACTTGCTGCCTCCTTGATGGTAGGAGAATGGAGAAGGCACTGCTGCTGCTGCTGCTAAGTCTCTTCAGTCGTGTCCGACTCTGTGCGACCCCACAGACAGAAGCCCACCAGGCTCCCCCGTCCCCGGGGTTCTCCAGGCAAGGACACTGGAGTGGATTGCCATTTCCTTCCCCAATGCAGGAAAGTGAAAAGTCAAAGTGAAGTCGCTAAGTCGTGCCTGACTCGCAGCGACCCCATGGACCGCAGCCCACCAGGCTCCTCCGTCCATGGGATTTTCCAGGCAAGAGTACTGGAGTGGGTTGCCATTGCCTTCTCCGGGAGAAGGGACTAAGAAAAGATAAAACAAGTTATTTTATACTTCCAAAGAAGTGAATAAAGGCAGAACTGATGTAAATCTGTGAGAAGTGGTAGGAAAAAGGATTCTAACAGTCACACAGGCTAAAACTGCTTCAGCTGTCATTTGCCACCTGTCACTAAAAAGTTTTTTTTTAAAAAAGCACAAATTTATAAATCTCCAGTTAAAGGTGCTGATTATCTCCCCAACCCCAAAATAAATATTGTTAATATAGCTGAAATATTTTTAGATATGCTAGGACTACATGCAGTAAAACTGGTTATTTAAAATAGAAAAGAAAGTCGCTGGAAAGGCCTGGATATGGATAGGGAAGGCCAACTTCATTCAACCGATTTCTTCTCTCCCCAGATACCTCCTGGCCAGCTTCTACACCAAATATGATGCTGCTCACTTCCTCATCAACACAGCCTCACTGCTTAGCGTACTGCTGCCCAAGTTGCCCCAGTTTCATGGGGTTCGTCTCTTTGGCATCAACAAATACTGAGAGATGGGGCTGGGGACGTTGGAACAAAGGGCTGTAACATCCCTCCTTTCTCTATACAGCCTGAGAACTATGCAGCCTTTCCCAAACGCCCCCACTGGAAATGCAAACTTTCACAAATTTTCATTGGAAAATGGGGTCCCCTGGGCCCCACCCTGCTAGGAGCAAGTTTCTTTGAATCAGGAAAGACAGGTGAGGTAAGGGGCAAATCACTCTCCTCCACAGCAGGAAGCCATGCTTGGGCAGCTTTTTGGTTGATTAAGGTTTTCCCTATCATCCACTCCCACCACCTTCCAGCTCTGTTTTACTGTGTTTTCCTTATAATAAAGATAATTTTTTTCATATATGGCTACAGTTTGGTCAGCAGTAAGGGTAGGGAGATGTCTTCATAAAGCCAGAGAAGAAAGATGCAACAATGACTGACTTACAGAACTACAACATTTCTTTAAGGTATTTTTTTTATCCCCCTCCC
This sequence comes from Bos indicus, assembly GCF_029378745.1. Lineage (NCBI taxonomy): Eukaryota > Metazoa > Chordata > Mammalia > Artiodactyla > Bovidae > Bos > Bos indicus. The sequence continues at coordinate 57,547,810 of NC_091764.1, read as the reverse complement.
TTGGTCCAGCAGGAGGTGCCCTTTACTCTAACACTTAGGAAGGAAAAGATTCTCAAATGAGAAAAAGGGCTCCAGCTATATGGGCAAAGAAGAGAGGGAAGATACAGGTTGCCAGTTACGTATTTATAGAAAGATAATCCCCTGGCTTTAAATAGATATGTACATACAAATATGAACAAACTTAAAAAAATACAAACCCTTGGATCATAAGGGGGCTGCCGGGAGCCCCTTTACCCTTCCCCCTCACCCAAGGGCAGAGGGCATGAATCTTGTTTTTTAAAAATTATTAGTTTTGGCCATCCCTGCAGCAACAAGCATGAAGTTGGATGATTACCCACAAGGTGAGAGTTCCCACACTCTGAACTCTTACGTATCTCCTATAATTAGGGTTACATGCTTTCTTGTTCTTTTAACTAGTATACTGGGGCAAAGGAGGGGGCTCCCTCCTGAAATGAGTCAAGAAATAAGACAGAGTCGTTTGGGGGTCAGGGGGGAGTGTCATCTGCTGTAAGAAGCAAAAGACAAGATAAAGGCATACAGACCCCAGGGAAATACCCAGTTCCCACACTATGGGAGATACCGTCCAGCCCAGGTCCAGGCCCCGGGTTCTTTGTTCTAGACATCCCCTACTTCTTTGGTATTGTCAGAAGACAAGATTCAGTTCCTGGGTGCTGGTGGAGGAGGGAGAGTGGTTCCAGGGCTTCCTAAAAGTACTAAGTGAACAATTTGAGCTTAAAATTTTCCCTTTTTTAAATATTTAAAAATAAACAAATCAAACTCCATCTGGTGCTGTACACAGCCCTTTTGACTCCCTGACATTGATTGGAGGAAAGAGAAGGGGTGTCAACGTTGGAAGGGCCTCCTCACTTTCTTCCGCCGCTTCGGTTTGGCTTCTCCCTTGGGTACTGTGCTGTTGGGCTTGGAGGCTGCAGTGGCCCCAGGGCCGGGCTGAGGAGCTGCAAAGAAGTTCCCGTTGGACATCTGGCCTGGGGGTACTTGAAAGATCCGGCTCAAGAAATCCTGAAGGTCAGCAGGAGGGGCATCTGGAGTAGCTCTGAGAGGAAAACAGAAGGCATGATGAGGAAAGAGATACTGGAGTCAAATGGCTATCTAGTTCATCTACTTATACATATGTTAAAGACATACTGAGTCAGGTCCCAAACACTTAAATGGTGAGACACCTACATGTCCTAAATAGCATGTCATTGGAAACCATATTCAGAACTAGAACAGTGGATAGATGGTTGAGAGAAACACCACCTACCTCTGCCGCCCACTGGTGCCTGGCATCCGTGAACCAAATGAGATGTGATAAGGGACTCTGTGGGTATCTGGGGAGATTCCCACACGCTGGCATCCAGCCCACTCTGCAAGCATGAGAGACAATTAGCCAAAATATCACAGTTCTGAGGATATATGAGCCCATACTTCCAGAGGACAGAAGTATACCTGTGATATCATACACCTTTCCATCCATCAGCGCAAAGTAGGTGATTTTGAGGCCCAACATGCTTGACTCTGCCCAAAAGTCACCTTCCTCAGCAGGATGCAGCCTATTACACTCAGCACAGTATCTGGCACTCTTAGGTTCCCGGTCCATTTCAAACCTCCTGAAATTCAACAAAAGAACAGTTCCTTAATAATACGTTAAGACTACCTAGAGCATTGCTACAGTCTCATTACTGATGTCTCATTGGCTGACAAGTAGGATTACTGACAAACATCTAAAATTACCACCACTCAGTTGTTATGTATGCCTACGTACGCCCTGCCCTCAACCTATCTTAAAGCCAGAAATACTATCTTGTCTTCTTGGTAATTCACATCTTCAATCTCTTGACAATATGGCAAAAGTAGAAAGTCAGGGTCTTTTTATTTACCATCTGGATCCCACAACTACCAATGATACAAGGAATGTTTTTGGTCACCAGTTCCCAAACTGGCTGTCCCAGTCCTGTCCTATTTAAATCATACCTATGCTTTCCCTGGCATCGGCTGCACATCATCGTATTCATTGCTTCTTGCAGCTTGGACAGAAACTCATTCACTGACCGGCTCAGCTCATTTTCTGCCATTCGTTTCCTGAGAGAAAAACAGTTATGTAAGTCAGGATATTGAGTGAGGGACAAAGGGAGACAGGTCTATTGGCCTCTTGAGGCCCTTGGCCAGCTAGACAAGCCACCTCCTCTGCCTCAGAGAGCCTTCATCTGTAAGTCCAGGGATCTCTGCTATTGAAGGTTATTCATTTACCCTACCTGATAATTTCCTAGCTCCAACTTACATCTCATATTCCTTCCGTCTTTCAGGGTTGCTGACAATGTCCCAAGCTGCCCGCAAAACCTTGAAGGCTTCCTCAGCACGAGGATGATGATTTTTGTCAGGATGAACCTACCAAAACAGATTTCATTACATATCCATTCCAACCCTCTCCCCATCTTGAGTCAAAATAACCTCATATCAACAGGTTATTGTTGATAACTTCCTATTTAACACCCTTTTGAAGAATCAATATAGCTTAATGGTTAATTGCTCTGGCTCTGCAGATCGATCTGTGTTTAAGTTCTGCCTCTACTGCTCATTAGCTTCATGACCTAGACTATTTTATCTATCATGGACTGTTAGTATTAAATGAGAATACACATGAAGCAGAATACAGAGAATCTGGCACTATGGTGACCTACCACTCTAGTGTGCCTGGAACTGTCCCAGTTCTAGCATTTAAATTTCATGTTTCAGGAAACCTTTCAATTTCAGGCAAACAAGGATGGTTGATCACCCTGCCACACATACTTAACTCTTATATTTTAACTTTGTTGTCAGTCATAGAGTTCCAACAATCCTCAAATTCTCATATCTACTCAAAACTTCCTACAATGGTTTGCCTTTCTGTTCCAGGTGTGAAATAACATACCATGACCCTCAGGTTTTTAATCCACTTTTCAGCCTTTTCTCCAAGACAAATAATATTCTCACTTGCTACAGTTCCCTGATTTTTCCCATCCTCATGCACCAAAAACAGATAAAGCTAGTCTCTTGCAGAATGCTGTCATCTCTCTCATATCCCCAAGCTTACAGAATGCGAGTAATGGTCATGTTAGGGCCTAATAAGGGCAGTGAGAGGCTGTATAAAAAACTACAGGGACTTGCCTGGTCGTCCAGTGGTTAAGACTGTGCTTCCAATGCAAGGGTGCAGGTTCAATCCCTGCTTCAATCTTAAGGAACTAAGATCCCACATGCCACATGGCTTGGCCAAAAAGAGCCCACAGATACTCTGGCCAAGAACAAGGGGGTAACTTCAGGTTGTGGGACAGTTTTACTAAGGTTCAGGGAACTTTACTTCAATAAAGTAAGTTGAAAATGAGAAATTTTGAATGACATTCCCCAAGAGACAAAATCTGCTAAAAGACATGAAGGTGAGAAAAGACCTCTACCATTAGTAACGATTTGAGTGTGAACACTGTTCCTCACTCTCAGAATAACCCAGGCCATCCAATAAGGGGTATGTATTTCCCACCAAACTAATTTAGTTATCTGGTAAGTTTCAGGTCTGGTATTTTATTGTACCTAAAATGGTTAATGGAAACTCTGGTTGCCCATTCCTCTTTCATGTCGTGCAACCACTGAGGTAATCTGCACACTGGTATTTTACCAGTCAAGTTCCATACACTCAAATAGTCCTCCAATGCAATTTACACACATTACTTATAGTCATGGACTTCCCAGGTGGCGCTAGTAGTAAAGAATCCGCCTGTCAGTACAGGAGATTTCAAAATGCAAGTTTGATCCCCTGGAGGACTTGCAACCCACTCCAGTACTCTTGCCTGGAGAATCCCATGGACAGAGGAGCTTGGCAGGCTACAGTCCCTAGGGTCGCAAAGAGTCAGACACGAATGAAGCGACTTAGCATGCAGAACTCACTTATATTCCTAACAGTTTTACTTGTACAGAAATAGCGGTAACAATCATATCTAAAAATAGCAATCAAATATCTACTTCTAAAAGCAATTTGATTGCATGCTTGTATTAAACCATTTCCCTCAAGCATTTAAGTCACAACCACCTATATCCTACCTAATCACCAACATTTTCATGTATGACATACATACATACATGGCTCTCCAAGATTTATGTCCCATTCGCCTTCCCTTTCCCAACCTGGTTGTTGGGTCTTGAAATAGCTTTTCTTTCACCTGGTCCTGGAATAATCACTCACATGTACTCTCTCAATCTTCCCACACTTGCCTCACTAGGAAGACAGTTGGATTTCCCTGTGTTCAGAAACCCCTCATTTGTTCAGGAGGAACTGATAAGCGTTCTGACTAGGCCTCTTCTCCAACCTACTCGGAGGGACTTCACCTGGATATTCCAGGTGAATGAGTCCAGCACTGTCTACTATACCAGGTTCATTTATTTTCATTGAGAAAAAGAATTTCATGATACAAAACTTTAAGGGAAAGTCAGATCCCCTTTACAATTCTTTCCTGAGAATTTAAGATAATTTTCATCTTCAAGTTGATTTTCTACTCTCCCTTCCTCTGCTGCTGCTGCTAAGTTGCTTCAGTCATGTCTGACTCTGTGCAACCCCATAGACAGCAGCCCACCTGGCTCCCCCGTCCCTGGGATTCTCCAGGCAAGAACACTGGAGTGGGTTGCCATTTCCTTCTCCAATGCATGAAAGTGAAAAGGGAAAATGAAGTCGCTTAGTCATGTCCGACTCTTAGCGACCCCATGGACTGCAGCCTACCAGACTCCTCCATCCATGGGATTTTCCAGGCAAGAATACTGGAGTGGGTTGCCATTGCCATCTCCGTCCCTTCCTCCACTCCACCTAAAAATTGTAATGGAAAATAAAATATGGGAACAAAGAACTGGAAAGAGAGAGGGGTACTCACCATCACTGCCAGCTGCCTATAGGCCTTCTTCAGTTCAACATCTGATGCTGTGGCTTCAACCCCCAACACGTGAAAAGGGTTTAGCTCATCCTCAGGAACCCCAGCCATGGTCAAGAGTCGAGCCACTTCCTCTTCAGGCTGGCAGTAACGACCACCAGCTACAGGTGCATTCGCCTGCCTATTGGTCCTCTGTTTGACCCAAGGTAACTCCAGCCAACCCCACTGAACTATTCTTACCAGCTGCTGCCAGGGCCTGCTCTCTCTCAGCAGAATCAGGCAACGCTGCCAGGTGGGAGAAGCCAGCCAAGAGAAGATCCAGGTGGCTTTATCCCTCCAGCCTAGCCGGTCACTCAATCCTACCAGAAACCGCCAGCCCAACTGTAAACAGCCCAACAAAAGGGCCAGAGCCAGGAGCAGCAAAGCACCCACAAGCCTAAGAAAACGGGTGAACAGCCCTGCCCCATAGCAAAACCCCTGGCTCAGAAACTGGAACATCACCTGCGCCCAGCCCCGCAGCCGCCCTGCCCACACTCCCACCCAGACACGTAAAAGGTCCAGATCACTGCCTTTCAGCTGCCTGCATGCATAGATGAGATGGCCACAAGTCTCCACGTACTCCCCTACTAATACTAGCAGTTCGATCAGCCACCAGAAGCCTGCCTGTCCAAGCTGACACAGTTCCTCTGCTCCCCACAATCCCAGTCCTCTGCGTTTATCTGCCTGACTCCGTTTCCGGCCCAGCCGATGTCTACCAGGGGATCTGGGATCTCTTCGTCCACCCTCCCGAGTGTCCTCCTTGGCTGGAACACGGTGCCGTTGTCTCCGGGGTGCAGGTTTCTTTTCACTGGGCACACGTGAAACATCACTGGGAAACTTAAGAGGTTCCTCTTCATCATATTCCCCTTCCAACTCTTCATCTTCCCCCAAAGCTGGAGAGGTACAATGGTGGCAAAAGTTGCTAGAAGAGCTATCTCTTCCCTCAGAGTAAGGCCCTTCAGGGATTCCAGGGGTTCCCTGGCAGTTACAAGTAGATGGAATGGAAAGGAAAGAAGAGTTCCCATCATCCTGGTACCCAGTTTCATTCTCTCTTGAGAGTTCCTGGTCCACTCCTGACTCTTCTGAAGATGCCTCACTCTGATCAGGGTCCTCTTCAGCCAGAGGGGGTCCTGGACCCCTTGGGGGTCCATGGCTTGGATCCGACCAGTGGGCTGGATTTGGGGGCTGTGTGTACTTAGGACTAGAGTGCTCTGTGAGGCAGCGGGTACCATTAGGAGCAGACCCCGCTGAGTCCCTGAGTCCTGAGAATGAAAGTATGTCAGGGTCCACAGAGGGTCCTAAAGTCCTGAGGGAGGCACCACCACTGTGGTGGGCTCCACACAACCCTCCTTCTCCGGGGTGCTTCTGGGCCATGACCCCGGGGCTTCCTGAGGATTTTAAGTCACAGCCATCATGGTGACTTCTGATGCCTGTAACAAAAGTATCAAGTGGGGATAATCAAGGATAGGACCAACAAAAAGGTTAAATAATCTTAAATTGGGTATATATTGAATGCACCCACCTCCCTTGTTTTAAAAATTCGGGGGCATTCATCACTAAGCAATAAAGCCAATACTACATTTAACGGCAACGCTGCTCCCTCCCCCCAACTCCTCCAAGCTCCCTTATTATTTTTTCTTTCCCCAGAAAGCTATAACCCTGAAACAGGGGAAAAGGGAGGTACCGCAAAGGGTGTGGTCCTGGGGTCACTCTTAGGAAAAAGGGAAAGACGACCGGAAAGGGGGCCGCAGGCTGCCAGAAAAGGGTGGGGACCGTGCGGCCCTTCAGGAATATCTGGGGGCGGAGCTTGAGACTGCCCCTGACAGAGTCAACCCGTTAACCCTCGAGCTGGGTAAAGGGGATCAAGGTAACATACCGAAGAGTGGCGGTAACTCCTCCCCCTCGAGCAGCTGGGCCGAGGGCCAGGGGGAGCTACGAGAGCAGCTCCCCCGGCTCCGCCTCCCGCTCACGCTCTGCTTCCGCCTTCCGTCCCCGCCGCGGCAGCCGATTCGCGTCTACTTCCACTTCCGAGGTCACCAGGGAAGACACGGGAAGGAAAAGTAAAAGCGGTCTGCCGAGGTGCAAGCCAGTCCCACAGGCTAAGTAGAACCAGAGGAGGTGGTCCTGGGGAAGCGCTGGCCCCGCCCTTTAAAGGGCCCTCTGCTGCCGCCCTCCGCGTGCTGAACTGGAGTCCCCGAAGGTTGCTCCACCGGAAGCGGAGCAAGCGGGCGCCGCAGCAGTGCCTGCGGACTGGGAGCAGATTCTCAGGGTTCCTCTGGCTGTGTTCTTGGGCTTTGCTGAGTCCAGGAGATAGAGGAAAGCCACCGAGCCCAGTCTGTTTCCCTTGCAGACAAAATCAGAGAACGTAGAGAAACCACCGCACTGATCCCTTCCCTGCTGCCTGTAACGAGGACGGAGGCCTTTTGGTATCATGCGGGGGTGGAGCGGAGGGGAGGACGCCCCGGGCCTGCCCCCGCCCTGGACCTCCTTCGCTGCCCCTTCTTTCCCAGCAACCCTCGGCCCCCCCAGCGCCTGACCCAGCTGGCGAACTGCCTTGTACAACTGTAGCTCCCACGGCCCGGATCCGCCCTTCTGGGTGCAGCTCTCAGGCCCCGTCAAGAAGCGGGCCGGAGGACTGGGAGCGTGGCTCCACTGGGCTTAGTAGCCGAGCGGAGTGCCAAAAAACACTGCCCTTATCTGTGTGCTTCTTTGCATCTCGTTTGCATACCAAGATGTTTGGTCGACGCTGACAAGCGCCCCCGCCCCCACGCAGACCCGGCTTGGGTACCCTCTGTCGGTCCCCTGCTCTGCAAACGCCTCTTCGTTAGTCCCCCTTCCAGACCCCTGACTTGCTCCGCAAGTTTTTCTACCCATGAACCCCTCGCCGGCGCCCCAGATCAGTAAGAGCCCCTTCCTGGGGTCCCCGATCCGGACCACCAAGTTCTCCAGGAGACAATACTCCAATTCTCTGGGAAGTGGAAGAAACCAAGCCGGAGTAGGGGGGCGCTGGGACACCAGTAAGGGATTTGAAAGTTTCGAGTTGCTGAGTCAGCACATAGGTATTCAGAGACCATTCCCCAACTCTCTTGCGGTTCCCCAAAAACCCCTCCCGGCTATGGCTGGGGGTCTCTGATCCCAGCCTAGAGCAGTAGGCAAATTGGGTCCCCCCACACACACACAGGGAAAAGATTTGGAGGGTCCCGCCCCGTGATGTCACCCCCCCCCCACACACACACACACCCTGTCCCCTTCCTCCACCCCCCAAGCTGGTTGCTTTTAGCTCACTGGGGCTTGGGCTGCGATACGACTTGCAAGAGTTTAGGGAGCAAAGAACAGAGTGGCTGTAGGGGTGCCCACGCCTGACAGCCACCCGGACGCCTAAGACTCTGGGCAGGGATGCAGCTGGGGGTCTAGGGAAGCACGTCTACCCCCTCCTTTCCTCAGCCCTGACAGGGTGGTGAGTAGTTAACACCCCCTCCCCAATCTCTCCTTGAATAGGGTCCCCAGACTTCCAAGAATTGAGGAGAGGAGCCCCAGGGACTCCCCAAGCCAAGTCCCCTCCCTGCCTGTTAAGATCTTGATATCCAAAAGAAGGCAGCTGAAAGGAAGTGCCTGCACCTACTCTACCCCATTCCTTTAGTGCCCCCAATGCCAGCCCCTCCTTGGTGTTCTCCTTTCAGGAACTGAGTTCAAATCCCACTGGCAGCCCTGACACCACAGGGAAAGGGAAAGGTAGAAAGAGTCCCACCAGTGTCCTGAGGGGAGGATGTGAGATGCCTGTGAGCAAGGCGCCTGCTCAGTCCATGAGGGATGGGTGGGAATTGGACTGTGGCTGGATGGACACCTTCCCCCAATAACCCTATCTCCACCTGAAGGCAAGGCTTCCCAACCCTGACAAAGTGTCAGTTACTGTCTCTATTTGATTCCTCTTCTGGTGTCTGATTTTTTTCCCTCTTCCCTCTCTGGGGTTGGAGCAGCTGTTGGGAGACCCCCACCATGACTCATTCTCTCCTCTTCCTTCTCCTCCCCCCTCTACTAACTCCACCCTTCCCCGTCCAGTGGGATGATTTTGAGTCCCAGCTGTAGATGGGACAAGCTTTCTTTTCAACTGGAACAGGCTACTGAGCCTTTAGCCTGCAGTACCCCCTTCCACAGATGGAGGACTTCCTACTCCTCCCACCCCACCCTGAAAAGCCAGGGAGCCAAGACTCATTACCTGTTAAGATTTGAAGTTCCACTTAAGGTCCTTGTTTTAGAGGGTGATAGACAGCTGACCTCTCTCATCCCTTTCCTGTAGCTTTCTTCAGTTTCCCCAGCAGAACCAAGTTCCATCCTGAAGTTGGCTTTTCTTTAAAAGAAGGGCATCCTCGAGGTTCATGGGCACCTGAGTTCCTGTCCCCTTACCCCCTTGCAGGTTTCCCAGCCCCCTCAAGACATTCATGGGTGGATGAGAGGAGCTGACACTGATCTTCCCCTCTGTGACAACCTTCTCTTCGGCCATGGAGGAAGCCTTGCTGCCCCTGGCCATGACCTCTGACCCCAGGCCCTTTAATCAACAACTCCCAGAGCCTCCAGACCTGAGATGTGTCTTGCAACCCCAGGACAATCCTGACCTGGCACCCGCCCTGGTGTGTGCCCTTTGCTGCTGCTTTGGAATCATCTACTGCTGCTTCGGTGAGGGCGGGGCCAGGGTTCTGGGGGGCAGCTGCCCAAGACTGTCACCCTCAGAGATGACGCCGGCTTTCTCCTTTGCTCCTGAGCCACCTCTACTCCTCTGTCGGGGGATATCTACCTTCAGTGCATCCAGTGCCACTCTCGCCAGCTCTTCTTCCATCCCCCACGCGCCCACTCCTTCAACTCTGACCCCTAGCAACTATCATTTTCCCTCCCCTTCCTCCTACTTCAAAATTCCATTCCCCAGTAACCTGAATTAGCCTGCGCTGATTTCTTCCCATCTACCATCCCTGAAAGGACAAAACCTTTTCTCTATACTTATTCCCCTCAATTCATCCATCTTACCTCCTGATTTGCTCTCCCATCCCCTCACAGTTCCTGAAAAGTCCCTGCCCTCACTAAGATGATCCCTTTCTGCCCTTGGCCTTGAGGTCCCTGGGGGTGCTGCTCCTGACTTCTGCTCCTCTGGTTAGCCATTCCTATCCCTTCTGAGTCATCAGAGCCCAGCCCTGTCGATCTTCCCCCACCCAGCCCTTTCTGCCTCTCATTGCCTCCTGCCTCCCTTCCCAGGCTACCGCTGCTTCAAGGCAGTGATGTTTCTCTCAGGCCTGCTGTCAGGAGCCCTGGTGATCTTCCTGCTGTGCCATAAGGAGCGAGTGCTAGAGACACAGCTGAGCCTGGAGGTGAGCGCGGGCATTGCGCTCGGCATCGGACTGCTCTGCGGCCTGGTCACCATGCTGGTTCGCAGTGTCGGGCTCTTCCTGACTGGTCTCCTACTAGGCCTAACCCTGGGCGCTGGGGTCCTGCTGGGCACGGAGCCCATCTACCAACCACCTTCAGCCTGGGTACCAGCTGGGGGGCTGGTGGGGCTGGCACTGCTGGGAGCCCTGTTCACACTTCGGTGGCCACGTCCTTTCACAGTTCTGGGCACAGCCCTGCTGGGTGCTGCAGTGCTGGTGGCCTGTGCTGACTACTTCCTGGAGGGGCTGGCACTGGGCAGTCGGCTGGGCCAACGCTTGCAGGCACTTCCAGCCTTGCCTCCTCTCTGCTGGTATAGCTGGGTCTTGCTGGGGACCTGGCCAGCCCTGGGGGCCCTTGGGGCCCTGGCCCAGTGGAAGCTCATGGATGAGGAACATGGAGGCCACACCAATGGTGAGTTACCACCGTGGTATAGACAGCAGACAACCTATGTCCCTGGTTCCCAGACTTAAAGAGGTGAAGGGGGAAAATACACCTGAGGGCAAAAGATAGAGGCAAAAGATACACCTCTAAGGTGTCTGAGGCAGGCCACTGAAAAAAAGTTAGAGTTGGAGGAGTCAAAAGTCTGGGTAAGAATGAGAAGAGAAATTGTCGGGAGGTTGGGGAGTAGGGAAGAGTTACTGGGGACTGATGTGGAAGGAAAGGAAGATCTCAGGGAAGTCAGAAGGGAAGAGTAGGAGGATTCCGAAGAAAAGTTTCTTTAGAATAACTGGGAGGGGGATGAGGTTTGAGAGACATAAGCAAATGGGTTTCTCTAGAGTATGAGTGTATTTGGGGGTGGGTTTCAGAGTCTAAAGAGGCCTCCCTGAGTCTGTATTGTCCCCTCCCAAGCAGTGGTCTTGAGCCACCAGCGAAGGCATCTCCAGCTCCTTCGAATCCGTCATCAGGAGGCCAAGTGGCACCGGACCTCCCCTAGGGCAGGGCTCTGTGAGGGTAGCTACAGGCACCAGCTCCCTGCCAGCGCACGGAACCCTGCCGACAGTCTGGCTCCAGTGAGTGGAGGCGTGGGGGCTGCCCTGGGCCTGGGGCAGAAGGCACAGGGGGATGGTCAGGGAGGGTGGGTTCTGATCCAGGCCCTTTCTTCTACCCTGTCTGCCCTGCCCCTTCAGAGTTATTTCCAGAGCCTTCGAGAGCGCCAGCTAGGACCAGGCACCCAGGCCACCGCTCCCCACACTGTCCTGGACCTGGATTCTGACTGTGGTTCCACTGTCCCCCTCACTGCACCTTCTGGTTCCACCCACCCAGACCTGAGCCTAAACCTCCACTGATGCCCTCACCCTGGGAACAAGGGCCTGGGAACACTAGGTGGGCAGGGCCTGGGCCCACAGAATCCACACACAGACTTCCCCACCTCTTGGACTTGGGCATGGAATCTGTGCTCCAACCCAGACCAGGCCTGTAGGGATATGTTTCAGGGACAGATAGAGAGGACTCTTGTGGGGAAAGGAGAGGAATGGAAGTATGAGTACCTACCTCTGTCCAGTAATAGAGGTGTCCTGGTCCCTAAAGTAACTGACTCCCTAATTCCCTTCAAACCAAACCAAGGAGGGCCATTACCCAAATAGCCTTCTGTGTACCCGCCTCAAAGTGCCTCTCAATGATCAAATAAGGGGTATTGTTTTCATAGGACCTACCTATAGAAAATCAGGAAGGCTCCTAAAGCACTTGATAGCTTTTTGATGGGGAGAAGGGCACCAGTGGAGCTCCGGGATCCCTGATTCCCAGGCCCCTCATCAGGGAGCAATTGAGTTCCTGGTTAGCCTTTCTCTCTGGACCCCCAGACACAAGCCCCCTTCTCCTACCTCAGTTGGGGGTATCTATCCTCCGTGGTGCTTCCCTTTCCCTTCTCAATGTGGGGAAGACCACAGGGCACTGCCTGGCTCAGCACCCACTGTCCCTCAAAGCTGGCTTCTTGCTTCAAGCTGAGAGCATTGGCCCACATGCCAGAATCTTGCCCTTTTGCCCAAAGGAGCCTGGTCTTCAGAGCTGTGTGGGAGACAAGTGCCTTCTCTGTCTCTCATTATAGGGGACACTAATCTCCTTAACCAGAACATCGTCCCAGCCACTAACCTGTTCTAACTCTCCGCTCCCCTGATTTACCTGCCCAAAGTCTGTTCCCTGGTTCCTCAGCATGAAGGAAGATATGTCCCTCCCCTGGGCAGCAAGGTTATGAAGGAAGGGGAAAAGAACATGGGAATATGTGAATAAAATGACATTGAACACTGAACCTGGGAGTCTAGCCTTTCTGTTGCTCCTCTTTTCTTTCTTTGCACCCCCAAACAACGAATTAGCCATACTGACAAGTCCTCTGTCCCTTAAAGATCTGATGAAGGTACTTTTATCAGGCCAGACCACTATAGGAGTGGCACACACACAGCCAGAGGAAGAATCATTCTGTCCTCTCTTACGAACATGGTGCACGCTTGCACAGTTGCTCAGTCGTGTCCGACTCTTTGTGACCCCAAGGACTGTAGTCCACCAGGCTCCTCTGTCCATGGGATTTCTCAGACAAGAATACTGGAGTGGGTTGCCATTTCCTCCTCCAGGGAATTGAAACTGTATCTCCTCATTGGCAGGTAAATTCTTTACCACTGAGTCACCTGGGAAGCCCTGTGAACATGGAGTTAATATTTATTAAACACAAATGTGCCAGGCACTTCACACACAGTATTTCTTTTAATGCAACAACCCTGCGGGATTGGTGTTAACCTTATTTTTCAGATGGGAAACCTGAGGCTTAGTGAGGTTAATTAACTTGCCCAAAGTCACAAGCAAGTTGATGTGATTCTCAAGGATTCCAAAGCCATTGCTCATTTTACTGGCCATGCTGTTTCCTTGTTCTTTATCTAGGAAGAACAGGACCCAGGCATTCCCAGCTGTGGCCTGCTGTCAGCTAAACACCTGAGGGATGTCTTTCTTCTACCAATGTCCTCCAGAGAGAAAATGACACAGTTGGAAGTGCTATCTAGGATGGGGGAGAAATGGACGGAGCTGGAGGCTGAGTTAGAGTCACTGACCAGGAGGGAAAGAGTACAGGGAGGTGGTGACTGGAGCTGGGTGGGTCATTTAGAGGCTTGAGGTCCATGGTTCATGCTTGTGCTGCAGCAGACATTTGATTGAGGTCTCAGGCCTCTGAGAGAGTGACATTACCAGGGAATGAAAGGGTGCTGAAGTCTGTGACTGAGGGGATAACGTCCAAGATTGTATCTCTGGGTGAGCCGCCAGAGTTCAAGGTGTTTCTATGGCCCAAGGAAATGGTATCCAGTGTTATCCTGTGGCTGCATGGTCTGTGCCTGTGACTGAGGAATCAGTGTCCCCATCAGATGCAGTGGTGTTTGGGGGACGACAGTGCATCCAGTTGTGGGCGATATCTCTGGGAAAGCCTTTCTCTGCTCGAAGCTGCTGATTGAGGCGCCAATACTGTTTGCCCTTGAAGAAGTAGACACGGCCGTCCCGCCAGCTCATGGCGGCCGAGGGCTGGTCTGGCACTCCTGTAAACAATCCCTTGGTTGGTTTAGGGTAGCGGCTGAAGTCAGTAGTGGCCAGCTCATCCCACTGCCAGTATCCAGAGCCCTAGGTGTGGGGTCAGCAGCGAGAAGAGAAGGATGACGAGAGAGCTTAGAGAACCTGCCGCCACCCCCACCGAAGTCTATTCTCAGCCCATGGCAGCTGCAGAACTTCCTTCCAGAGCAAGTCTTTGCTTTTCCATGGGAGGTAGCCTGCCCCTCCTACGAAGGATTTGCCCTTCCTTTGAGCTTTATACCTTAAAGAGGAACACCTTTTTGTTGATAGGCCAATAGAGAGCAGCATCCAGGTTGGGTCCTACCCTATTCAGCTTCTTGGGAAAGCCAGGAGACATCTTGAAATTAATGTAGCGCCACACCTTGTCTCCTGAGAGCATATAAGGAAAGAACAAGTCACCTCTGTCCCCAGGTGATAACTTTCAGTTCCTCCGTTCCACCCTCTAGAAACTTCTCATCCCTCCCTCCTTCTATGGCATCTCTAATCACAGGCCCTCCTCCAGTAGCACAGTGTAAACTAGTGCCCTTACCTTTAAAGAAGTGAATCCATTGCGTCCGAGGAGAGTAGACAGCTGCATCCAGGTTTCCTGGGAGCCCCTCCCAGAGGGCAGACACTTGGAACAAGGGACCCAATCCTGAATCTGTCACGGTCCACACATAGTTTCCCTTGAAGGCGTAGGTCTTTCCTCGGGGCCCTAAGAGCAGGAGGTGTGTCAACAAGTCAAAAAGACAGGTATCGGGACTTCCCTACTGGTCCAGCAGTTAAGAATAAGCCTGCCAATGCAGGGGACACGGATTTGATCCCTGGTCCAGGGTGATTCCACATGCCTCAGGGCAGCTAAGCCCATGTGCTACAACTACTGAGCCTATGGATTCTGGAACCCTTGAGCCACAACTAGAGAGACCATGTGCCTCAACAAATTATCCCACATGATGAAACAAAGACCTGCTGCCACCAAAAAAATTTTTTATTTTAAGACAGCAGTCAAATAAAGACTTCTGGGTATCTCAGGCAGGCTGATTCCCCAAATATTCATTCAAGGAGAGGATTGTTAAGAGCAGAGAAGTGTTCAGCCTCTCCTTTGTCATTCACAGCAAATCAGCCCTGTGGATAGCTGCTCCCACTTAGGGACCTCACCTTCTACTCCAGGTGGCTTCCAAGTTGTACTTCCATGTGGGTATAATACCCTCTCTAATAGACATTCCAGTCAAGACTGTTTTCTCCTTCTTGCTGTATTTCCGGATGTGTTTAATGGCTCTCACAGGGCAACAACGGAGGTAATGTCCTGCTTGGCCCATCTTGAATTTAGCTCTGAATCCTCCCTCTCCAGGCCACTGCCTCCATCCATGGCCACTAACCCCTGCCTAGAGACTAACCTCCACTGATCACCCTGAGGTCCCATGTCACTCCCATTTGTCCAGGTCTCAAGGTCAGCAGCATGCCCCACTGCCTGCCTACAAGCCTGGAGGGAAAGGGTCTTACCTAGCATCACGGCATCCAGGTCACTGCTGCAGGGGTCTGGCATGGGACTGGGTTCTGTGGGCACTAGGGGTATAGTCGGGAGTGCCGTGTCTTCTTCCTCCTCCTCCTCCTCTATCTCTGGGCTCTTCTTGCCTGCAAGGTAACATAATACTGCTCAGGAAAAGAACTCAGAGCACTAGCTTCCCCACTTTCCTACTGTAAGTTAAGCTCAGAGGTCGCATAGAGAGGAAAATGAAAACCTGGAGAGCTTTCGTTGGTGGGAGAAAAGATCACACTGATACCAGCAGGAGACACGTTTTAGTTTTGAGAGGCACTAGAAAGGGAGAGACGGAGAAGGCAATGGCACTCCACTCCAATACTCTTGCCTGGAAAATCCCGTGGACAGAGGAGCCTGGCGGGCTGCAGTCTATGGGGTCGCTAAGAGTCAGACATGACTGAGCGACTTTACTTTCACTTCTCACTTCCATGCATTGGAGAAGGAAATGGCAACCCACTCAAGTGTTCTTGCCTGGAGAATCCCAGGGACGGGGGAGCCTGGTGGGCTACCATCTTTGGGGTCGCACAGAGTCGAATACGACTGAAGCGACTTAGCAGCAGCAGCAGAAAGGGAGAGAGGGGATTTCTGGAATGTTCATTCTTCATCCACTAGAGCAGGTGTAGGAGGAGAGAGGTCTAGAAGGAAGATTAGACCTGGAAGTGTCAGAAATAGAGCTCCTGGGAGTTCCCTGTGGGCCTAATGGTTAGGATTCCAGGCTTTCACTGCTGCAGCCAGGGTTCAATCCCTGATTGGGGAACTGAGATACCACTAGCCACGCAATGAGGCCAAAAAAAGAAAAACAACTCCTGAAAATGAAGAAGCCTGAATAACGTGGCAAGAGGAAGAGAAAGAAGCCAAGCCATTTCCCTCCGTGAAGATTAGACCCGTGTCTTTATGCTTGAAGAGACACTGGTCAGACTGACCCTCGTGAGGACTAGGGGAAAGGACTGACCATAGAGAGCCTGGATCCCAGCCACATCATCAGGGTGCAGCTTGAAGTAGGGCCGGTAGCCAGCGTAGACAGGAGCCATGAGGGCCTGGGTGTATCGGGAGTGCCCCAGCCCCAGGGCATGGCCAATTTCATGGGCTGCGATGATGCGCAGGTTCACCCCCCGGTAGGTCCCCTCAGTCCAGAGCTCATCTTCATCAAAGTGTACGCTGCCCAGCTCTGGGATGTCGGCATGGGCCAGGACCCGCCCTGGAAAAAGGCAAAGGTAGACAGGCAGGAGATCAGAGGCTCCTAGGGTGGAGCATCCCTTGCCTGTTATAAACTCCAATTACTCTATTCCCTTAAAATCTCCCCAAGTAGATTGATTATCTCTTGGACACCTCTCACTCCTTTCAGATTTCCCTGCCACAACCCTGATCTCTCATGGATTCCCATCGCTCTGTCCTGTTACCTCTCAGTCACTCTGTTGTCTTTGGAACATACTCCAGTTCCTCCCTGGAGAATGCCTTGAGCAGAGGAACTTAAGCTAAGGAAGAAGGCATAAGCTTCAAAGAAACAGGCTTGGTAAGGCCCCAGGGAGATGACATGTTGCTCCCCAAGGGAATATTAGAAGGTGGTTGGAGAGTGTAGGGTGCAGTTGAGCATAGGAGGGTAGCCTGACATTAAGTTTCCAGAGTCACTGACTCAAGGAGACAGAGGTCTGTGAGGTGGGAGAGCTGAGAGCTGGTGCCTACCGGGCCCGTCAAAGGAATTGGAGCAGTACAAGCTATGGCGGCCATGGAAGGAAAGGCGGATATCAGCCCAGCCAGCCTTCACCTCGCGGAAGGTCAAGGGAGCCACATTGCTCCAATACTGGAAGGCTTGAAGCAGGGCTGCCCGGGCTGTTGAGGATGGTAGGGTAGACGGTAGGTTCAAGATGCGGAAGGTCAGATGCTTCTTTCTCCAGTGGCCTGGTTATTGAACCAAAAAATAGATTAGAAGCACAGATACCTTTGCCAGCTCTGGACAGCTCCCCTGAGTGTGGGCACTCACTCAGCAAAGCCATGAAACAACCTTTCCAGGCAAGTGGTGATCAGTCAATTGCCAGATTACCATCCATTCAACGATGAGCTGGTCCAGACTGTCCCAATGTCACCTGTGCTCCAGAGTCATGACCCCCCCTTTTCCCAGGCTCAGTTCTCACCCAGCAGCAGGTATTTAAGAGTCTTCTGGTTGAAGGGGTCCTCCAGGCCACACCGGGGCTGCCTCATACGGGCACTTGTGGCGTCATCCAGCTGACCTGAGACTGGCAGCTCAGATGCTTCCTGAAAAGCTCTGGAAAGATGGAGAGGGATGGTCCAGCAGGACAGGGGCATCTGGAATGACTAAGAAATGGGGATAGCTCTTTGGTCCCCTTTTGCCCAACGTAATGACTGAGAATGGCACTAAAGCTCTGGAGGTGATGGGATCACTCCAGGATCCAGTCCTCATAATTGGGCCTTCCTCTTCTGTTCTGCATAGAAGGCAATACTCCAACTTCACCTCCCTGTGTTCACTCTCTTATTTGGGTAAATTGCTCTCTGGTGTTGCCTTCTTCCTCTACTGCAATTTCTAACCTCCTCCTGCCCTGGGAAATGTCTTACTCCTGCTCTGAGACTCTCTCACCACTGCTACCACCTGAGGGCCCGTCCTCCCTCTGCCTTCTCCCCTCCTGGCTGGACACCCCGTTCCCAGTCCAGCCTACCCACTCTGGGGCAATTTCATCCATCATGTACCACAAGTATTGTGGCTTTTCAATGGACTGGGAACATATCTGAGAAATCACCCATTAGACCGAAAATAAGAAAAGAAAACTTCAAAACAGAAAGAAATAAATGCTGGATTAAATATCTTTGAAAGGCAACATCATGTCAACAACTCAGCTCCAACTCATATAAATTACATTGCTTGCAGGATGTGACCAAATAATAGTATTTTGGATATAATGTGGGATGGAGCCTCCAAAGAAGTGCTTAGGGCCTAGGAAAATCCAATAACTGTGCCCTCATCCTTGACTCCCCCTCTCACCCCTGGTCCCACCACGAATTCTCTGGATCCCTGAAATGGATGTGAGGCAGGCAGAGATGGGCCTGGGGAATGGAAAAGGTGAGAAGAGAAAAAGATCTTGTGAACTTGACCCTGAAGGCATGCACCTTACAATCTCTCACCTCAGCGCCTCTATGACATCTTCTGGCCTGAAGTTGTCAGGTCCTTCTAGAGGCTTCTGTAGGTAACCATATTGCAACAAGTAATCCTATGATGAGGGTAGGGGTCAGCAGATAAAATCAAAAGGGGATTAGTCTCTGGGTGAAGCTTCTACATAACCTAACAGCCCATTAGGATAGGAGGGGACAGATGTGGAAGGACTGAAGGAGAGGCATCTTAGGGGAGTATGAGGGGAGGGAGTAGGGATGGGTAGGGGTGGATATGGACTAGAGGAGCGAAGGGCAGGGCAGGCAGTTGTAGGTCAGAAGAGCGGCTTAGATGGGACTAAGGAGCAGTTCCTCCATCCCTCCCCCAGCCTGGGTCTGGCTTTCCCAGGAGACTCACCACAGCTGCCTCCTTCTCTCCAGGCCCCACAGCCCGGCATGAGACGGTCAGTGGGAGTAGGAAGCCCAGCCACAGCCGCTGCCAGTTCATGGTCCCACCAGGCAAGAGCTTCAGAGTTTGTGCCCTCCGCTCTGAGAATCCTGGGAGCCTGAGGGAGCAGGGCTAGGTGGGGGGGGGGCTCTTTCCTCCAGCTCTTTTCACTCTCCAGTCTCTGGTCCTCTTTATAAGACTTCAAGGGAGGGAAACTGGGGGGGAGTGTCAGTAGGAGGTGACTCAGGCTAGAGATGTGTTGCAATTCACCATTAACCCCTGCCCTGCCAGAGAGCAGAAGTCAAGAAGAGCCTCCAACCCAGCCCCCAGGGTCCTCTGCTGGACTCAGAAAGACTTCCCATGTTGTCCTGGAGGTGGGCATCCTGCCAGGATCGGAAGCAGAATATCTGCCGAGACTAGAAATAGGGACTAGAGCCATCCTCTGAAGTTGGGCATTCCTGTGACCCAGGGACCCCTGGGCAATAAACCCCTTATCTGTAACTTTCACGTCTCCCTGTCTGCTCTAGGACAGGAAAAATAAAACCGAGAGGTAGGAAGCAAGTTGCTTAGGTGCTTGGGTTGCAGATGAAAGAACGAAGGGTGAGATCTCAGTTTCTTTGCGTCCAAGATCAAACTGAAGATTCAAATGCTCTTGAAGCCTACTTGTGTCTGCCTTAATAAAAAGTCATTATTTAAAGCCCTTGATGAGTCTGGAATGTGTGTGTGGAGGTGGAGGTTAACTAGGAAAGGAAGAAGTAAAGTCTAGAGCCTGCCCGCAGGGAGGTTTGCAGACAGGGTGAGGTCAATTCAAATACCTGAAATGAGGGGAACCAGGATATCAGGCAAGAGGTGTCCCATCCTGAGGGTCATGAGGCTGTGGGAAGGTTCTCAGAGAAGGCAGGCTTTGAGCTGGGCTGTGAAGGCTGGCTATGAGTTGGATGAGGTCAAAGAGTCCTGAGAAACAGCGACAGTGCTGGTCTTGAGTAAAAGCGCAGAGAAAAGTCAGTTGTGCTCAGTGAGAGGTTCTAAGGGTCTGCTTTATTCACCACTAAGTCCCTAGTGCCCATTCCAGGCTAGCTCAATGCTTTCGGTGGTGCTTAATAAATGTTTGTCAGACGAATGACCAGGGTGGGAGAATGACTGGGAGGCAGAGTTTAGAGAGGGTCTTCAATGCTATTTAACATAGAAGAGAAAAACTTACGTTAGGAAAACCTACTTAAAAAAAAAGGCGGGGAGAAAACCTACTTTGGACCCACCAAGGTTATATGATTTTTCTGCACTGTTAAACTTCATTGTAGTAGAATGAGAAGAAAAAAGAAAACTTTGTGTCAGGTGATTTCTGTATTGTGCTGTGCTAAGTTGCTTTGGTTGTGTCTGACTCTGTGTGACTGTAGCCCACCAGGCTCCTCTGTCCATGGGATTCTCCAGGCAAGAACACTGAAGTGGTTAGCCATTGCCTTCTCCAAGGAATCTTCCCCATTCAGGGATCGAACCTGCATCTTCTGCAGCTCCTGCATTGCAGGTGGATCCTTCATCGCTTGATTCACCAGGGGAGCTTTCCATTTCTATATTATTCCATTTAATTCTCATTATCCTCCTATTAGGGAATAATTATTCTGGCCTTTTTTTTTTTTTTGTCTTTCCCGTGGCTTTTTTTTTCCCCCCCAATATTGTAGTGGTTTTTGCCATACATTGACATGAATCAGCCATGGGTGCACATGTGTCCCCCATCCTGAACCCCCTCCCTCCTCCCTCCCCATCCCATTCCTCAGGGTCATGCCCTGAGCACCCAGTCTCATGTATCGAACCTGGGCTGGCGATCTATTTCACATATGATAATATACATGTTTCAATACTATTCTCTCAAATCATCCCATGCTTGCCTTCTCCCACAGAGTCTAAAAGTCTGTTCTTTACATCTATGTCTCTTTTGCTACCTCACATATAGGGTCATTAGTACCATCTTTCTAAATTCCATATATATGCATTAATATACTGTATTGGTGTTTTTCTTTCTGACTTACTTTGCTCTGTATAATAGGCTCCAGTTTCATCCACCTCATTAGAACTGATTCAAATGCATTCTTTTTAATAGCTGAGTAATACTCCATTGTGTATATGCACCACAGCTTTCTTATCCATTCATCTGCTGATGGACATCTATCTAGGTTGCTTCCATGTCTTGGCTATTGTAAACTGTGCTGTGATGAACATTGGAGTACACGTGTCTCTTTCAATTCTGGTTTCCTCAGTGTGTATGTCTGGCCATTTTTTAATGGAGGAAATGGAGAGCCAAAGAAGGAAACGACTAAGGACATGGAGCTCCTAACTGGCCTGGCATATGTTCAACCCCTTCTGCCAACTCGTAACCTATGCTCTTTCCATTCACCATGCTGACTCTTAGAGCTTTTTTCTGTGAGTGGTTAGGAGCCACTGCAGTTTCCACCATCATTTGTGCATCACACATTTCTATGCCATTCACATGCACAAGGAAGTAGGGATAGAAATGAGGGAAAGGGTTACTGAACTCATGTTCTCAGTAGGATGCAGTTCTGAGCCTTTCCCCACACCCCAGGCTGAAAGACTGGCAGGCCACTGGAGAACCCTTCACACCCCAGGAGGGAGGTGGGGGATCCTCCTGATTCATCGTTGCCCTCAATGATGCTGGTCGTCTTGACCCACTCAGCACTCAACTGGCTCACAGTCAAGTGACTAAGTCTCAAATGACTGGTCAGGCAAGCAAGGACAGAGCCACCAACTGATGAGTGACAAAAGCCACGAGTGAGGCCGTGATCATGGCTGATGCCCCCAGGAAATGAGAGAGCTTGGGAACCAGCCCCCTGCAGGGTTTTTCTCAGCTCTGTCCTTCTCTCCCTCTTTCTATCACCGCTCAATCCCTCTTCTTTTGAGAACAGGACATGGGCCAATTGAAAATTATATATTTTTTTCTGATTAAAGTCTTCTCTATTTTTTTTTTTCTGAATAAGTTATCCATTGCTCATTACAGTAAATTTGGAAAATACCAAAATGAGCAAGAAAGAGAATGAAAACCACCAGTAAATTCTACCCAAAAGAGAACCACTAGCAACATTTTGATGCAGTTACTTGAACCTGTCTGTGGCTCTGAGCTCAGCTCCAGCTTTGTCCGCCCAGCCTCAGGCCCTGGGTGGGTGGAATGGAAGAGAAAGTGATAGGAAATACTGAAGTTAGTAGGGGAGGGACAGGAGCTTTGCAGGCTGTGGAGAGAGGGAAAGGAGTAAAGTAAAAAGAATGTGATGGCAGATTACTCCTTCCCTCTAGACACCTCATAGAGGAGAAAAAAAAAAGCGGGAGTTGGGGAAGAATGTTTAAGAGTATCTGTTAGAGTGTTAATGAGAGAGATAGTTGTTGTTGATGCTGTTTAGTCACAAAGTCATGTCCGACTCTTTTGCAACTCTAAGGGTTATAGCCCGCCAGGTCCTCTGTCTGGGATTTCCCAGGCAGGAATACTGGAGTGGGTTGCCATTTCCTTCTCCAGAGAATCTTCCCAGTTCAGGAATTGAACCCCTATCTCCTGCGTCTCCTGCATTGGCAGGCAGATTCTTTACCACTGAGCCATCCAGGGATGCCCAAGAGATATGGTGGTTATTATACAAGGTAAAGTGTGGATACTCACTCTGGCCCTGGAAGTCCCTGGGGGATGGAGTCACATTCTAGACATTAAGGAGCCAGAGAGAGAACAGAAAGGGAAACTGTAAAAGCTGCCAAATAGTTTATCTCATTTAAATCTTGACAACATCCCTGTGGGCTGGCATTATCACTTTCTACAAAAAAGGGAGGGCTTCCACATGGCTCAGCGGTAAAGAATCTTCTTGTAGTACAAGAGATACAGGAAGCGTGGGTTTGATCCCTGGGTCAGGAAGATCCCCTGGAGGAGGAAACGACAACTCGCTCCGGTATTCTTGCCTGGAGAATTCCATGGACAGATGACCCTGGTGGGCTACCATCCATGAGGTGGCAAACAGTTGGACACAACTGAGCACAAGTACAAGAGATCACAGAAAAAGGAACTGAGTCTCTAACAGGTCATTTCAGGTCACACAGCTTGGAAGCAACAGAACCTCAGGCTCAAGCCATGATCTTTGCAGTCTCTCAAGAGTTTCCACAGGCACCCAAACAAACCCCCTAGAGCCAGAAGCTGCAGACTGGATGTGTATGCAGGACTGCATGACTAACTGTTCCCATAATGGTATCAAGACCTCCCTGCCACCAGTCCCCTCCTCTAAGCCATGCTGACTCCGCTCTTTTCCCCTCTGAATTTGTCATCACTCACTGGGGGACATGTGGGAATGTGTGTGACGGGTTAGGACGTGCGGTCTGCCTGACCCAAAAAGAGAACTTAAGTCTGAGAGAACTCCTGGTTCTTTGGCTGGCTTGATCCCATCCTGCAAACTGGTTTTCCTCTCTGCTGAAGGACTGTGGCAGAAGAGTTTGTATAGAAATATTGTTTAAATTAAAATATTTTAAACAGTAGGAGCAAGAAATAGGTTAAGACTCTGAGAGTATTCTCTAATGTTCAGGGTCTAGGGGGCTGTGGGTGGAAGGCAAAGGTTGTTAGAGGTCTCTAAGCCCAGGAAAAGCCAGTCTCTAAAACATCCCCACCCATCTTTGACAATATCCTTCCCTGAAGGGGGTGACTTGGAAGGCTGGACATCCTAGTTAGTATATAAAGGGCAAGTCTGGGGTCTAAAACTGGAAGTGAGAAAAACGTACGGTGTAACCAAGTTAGGACTGGCCTAGACATTGCTCTTGATCTAGAGAAATGTGGGAAAAACAATGTTAGCTTCTGGCCTGTTTTTTCCTTGGAGACCTGAGAGAGTCAGGAAAGAGGGAAGTTTCCCTGGCTAAATGGGATTGATTTCTCCCCAAGCCGTTACCTTGGAAACCTCTGTTTTTAAGAGTACACCCCCTCCCCTTCCACACACACTCCTTTAATTAGTCATGAGTTCCTAGAAGCCAGATGGGAAACGATTTGCCAGGACTGTGCACAGCTGGATCTGTTTAGTAACTGGGAAGTAGAAGGGGCTTGGGGATGGCTCAAGCCTGGCCGGTGTATTCTGTTCCCCGGATGCCCCCAAATTCCTCAACCTCCATTACAAACACTTTTTGGCATTCCCTCCTGCTGCTCCTCGAACAGCCCCACAGATACTAGCTTGAACTGTCTCATTTGACAGGACATCAGACCCAAATCCCTCAGTTCTTCAGTTCCTGTCAAATATTGGGGAGATCAAGATCTTCTCCCCTTCTCCAATTCACAGACAAAGGTATTATCCCACAGGACTTCCCTGGAGATGCTGGAGGCTTCTGCTGGTCTGGCTGGTGGTCCCACTACCCAGCACAAAGCAGAAGGGATGCATGAAGGGGTAAATTCTAGCGTCTGGAATAGGAGGGGAGGAGAGGAATGAGTTTAAGTGTTCTTTCAGCATCTGGAATGACAGAGAAATGATTTTTGCTCCTTCTGGGAACATCAGCCTTTTTCTTAATAAACAGCAGCCTTTTTCTTAACAAAACTCAATTTTTTTTTTGTTTTGAGTTTTTCCAAATGAAGTGGGATGTCGGGGAGCACTTTCACCTCCTGTTCTCACTCCATGACCGCAGGTAACAGATCTGTCTTCAAGTCTGGGGACTGTCATGGGCCTGGAAATTTCATAGTTGGCTCCCTTTGGTGTTGGCAAAGTGTTCAATAGGGGGTTAGCCAGGGAAGGAGTTCAGCACTGACTTCCCCTTTTGAAGAGGGCAGTAACTAGATGAGGGAGGGAGACTGTGGAAAAGACCCAAGTTTCTGTTTTCTGTCAGGTCAGCAACTGCTGAGGAGAGGGCTATTGCTGTGAGAAGGCTGCACTTGACCTCAGGGTGGGGCTATGTAGGAAGAGAGTTCTCCTCTGCATCCCCTTTTTTGCCCCTTGCTTAAGGATAGTGGGTGTTCACCACTGTAGTTTTATGTATATTTATTTATTAGCTGAGGCATGTGGGATCTATTTCCCTGACTAAGAATCTAACCTGGGGCCCCTGCATCGAGAGTGCAGAGTGTCAGCCACTGGACCACCAGGGAAGTCCCCCACCAGCACCAGCGTAGTTTTGTTTTTGCTTTTTAGTGCGTTCATTAATTTGACAATGGGGTAAGCACCGACACTGTACAAGTATATCCTGCGCAGAGTGAGGAAGAAAGAGCTAGAGGATTTTAAAGTGACAGAGACACAATTCCCATCTGAGTTGGAGCTGCCAGCTGCTTTGGCATAGTGAACACTTCCCCTCAGCTGTGAAAGAAGTTTTGGAAAAGAGAAATAGGGGGAAAAAATAGCAGAGGAAGAAGACCACTGATCCTAAGGAAGACTGTATTCTCAGATTTTTTTATCTAGAAGCTATTACTAAGTATGTATGCTTGCCTGTTGCCCATTTTTGTAAGACCTTAGTGTGTGTGGATGTGTGTAAATGTGTTATTACAAGAATGTATTGTGTAAAAAAAAGTGAAATGTTACATAATTATCTGCCTACTTGCAAAAAGGAAGCCAGATATTGATGGGATAGAAGCATACGGAGAGGAAAGAGTAGAGAGATCTTTGAAAACCAAAAAGATCACTGGCCACAAAGCATGGCTGGAAACTGACCAGAGTAGCTATGGTGATCAGTAAGTTCAGAAAGAACTGGTTGGCAAGATGTAATCCCTCTGCTATGAGGCCAATGGTGGTGATGAGCAGTGGCCAGAAGAGTGTAAAAGAGAAGCAAGAGAAAAGGGCAATTAGATTAGGGAGCTGAAAGAGCACACGAAACCAAACCCAGCTTGGATTAAGTTTATGTATTGACAGCAAATTGAAAGCGGCTTTTCTGACTAGACAAATATAACGAATGAGCATTCATCTCTCATACATTACTTTGCTTACTGACTCTATCAGTGCTTTTCAAACTTTTCTGCCAAAATTCCCTAGATAGAGCATGAAAATAAATGTGTAGAGGGTAGAAGTGTATGTAGGTAACTGCGGTGTTTACTTCCTCAGGGTATTTGTCCATCTCACAACGATTACTCCTTCTCTGTCCCCCTTCCACGGGGTCAGATGGATGGCTTCCAGCGACTATGTTTATGCTATGTAAAACTAAATATAGAATTATATGTTGATAGTTTTTTTGTGTGTGTACTTAAAACTGTCTTCTAATCTCCACAGTTTCTGATGAGAAATCCATGGTAATTCAAATCACTGATCCGTGTATGGTAACATCATTTTTCTCAAACTACTTTCAAGATTGGCTCTAATTTTGGGGTTTTTAACAGTGTGACTGTGATGTGCTTAAATGTGGTGTGTTTAGCTTCTTTATTAATTTTTACTTAACTTTATCTATTTTTATTGAGGTATAGATGACTTATACTATCATATATTTCATGTGTATAACATAATGATTCACAATTTTTAAAGCTTCAGATCAGATCAGTCGCTCAGTCGTGTCCGACTCTTTGCGACCCCATGAATCGCAGCACGCCAGGCCTTCCTGTCCATCACCAACTCCCGAGTTCACTGAGACTCACGTCCATCCAGTCAGTGATGCCATCCAGCCATCTCATCCTCTGTCGTCCCCTTCTCCTCCTGCCCCCAATCCCTCCCAGCATCAGAGTCTTTTCCAATGAGTCAACTCTTCACATGAGGTGGCCAAAGTACTGGAGTTTCAGCTTCAGCATCATTCCTTCCAAAGAAATCCCAGGGCTGATCTCCTTCAGAATGGACTGGTTGGATCTCCTTGCAGTCCAAGGGACTCTCAAGAGTCTTCTCCAACACCACAGTTCAAAAGCATCAATTCTTTGGCGCTCAGCCTTCTTCACAGTCCAACTCTCACATCCATACATGACCACAGGAAAAACCATAGCCTTGACTAGACGAACCTTTGTTGGCAAAGTAATGTCTCTGCTTTTGAACATGATGTCTAGGTTGGTCATAACTTTCCTTCCAAGGAGTAAGCGTCTTTTAATTTCATGGCTGCAGTCACCATCTGCAGTGATTATTAAATATGGGTTATATCTCTGTGCTATACTATATATCCTTATAGCTTATTTATTTTATATAAAGTAATTTGTACCTCTTAATCCCCTATCCCTATCTTGTCCCCCTTCTTCCCTCTCCCCTCTTGTAACCACTGGTTTGTTCTCTATATCTGTGAGTCTGTTTCTTCTTTGCTATATTCATTGGTTTTGCTTTTTTTAGATTCCATATGTAAGCGATATCATACAGTATTTCTTTCTTGGTCTGATTTATTTCACTTAGTATAATACGCTCCAAGTCCACCTATGCTGTTGTGAATGGCAATTTTCTTTTTTATGGCTGAGTAGTATCCAATTGTGTGTGTATCTCACATCTTCTTTATCTGTTCATCTGTTAATCAACCCTTAAGTTGCTTCTACATCTTGACTACGGTAAATAGTACTGCTATGAACATTGGGGTGCATATATTTTTTTGGATATATACTCAAGAGTGGAATTTCTGGCTCATATAATAGTTCTATTTTTAGTTTTTGTGGAATCTCCATAATGTTTTTCCACATTGGCTGAACCAATTTACATTTCCTATTAACAGTTGTGGAGCACCTTTGATCTGAAAATTTATGTCTTTCACCAAATTTGGAAAGTGTTCAACCATTATTTCTCCACAGAGTTTTTTACCCCATTCTCTCTTTCCTCTCCTTCTGTGACTCCAATTACATATATGTATATTAGATTTCTGATATTATAAGTTTCCGAAGTTCTGTTTACATTTTTCAACCTTTTCTTTTTCTCTATAGTCTTCAAACTGAATCATTTCTATTAATCTATCTTCAAGTTCACCAACTTTTTCCCATCTCTAAAGCATTATTAAGTTCATTCAATACTTTTAAATTTTCAGATACTCTATTTTTCAGTTCTAGAATTTTCATTTGGCTCTTTTTTATAGTTTCTAGCCTTTTTTTTTAAAAAAAAAGAATTAAGCTACAGTGTTGATCATTTTGTAACATATAGAACTATGGAATAACTATTTTGTGCAACTGGAACTAACATAGTGCTGTAGGTCAATTATACTTCCACTTAAAAAAAAAAGAATTAGGGGATTTCCCTGGTGGTCTAGTGGTTAGAATTTCAGGTTTTCACTGCCACAGCCTGGGTTCAATCTCTGGTCTGGGAACTAAGATCCCGTAAGCTGCATAGTGTAGGGGAAAAAAAATTAAGCTATAAACATTAACAAGTAGTGGATCATAACAGAGTTAGGCAAAGGCACCAATTTAAGCAATAAAATAGTTCCAAGTCTAGACAAAAGAAACAAAGAAAATGCAGAAGGAAAGAAAGGAAGGAAGGAACAAGAGGAAAGAAAAATCAGGCCAATCAAAAGGAGTTTTGCTAGTCATGGAGGTATCAAAAAGCAGTTCCAGAAGCCAACACTGGCAATGGCCATCCAAGCACTGTGTTGAGAAAGTGAATCTTGGTAATGGATTTGAGTATTCAGGCCATTTGACAAGGCTCTTCCAGCTGTGAAAGTAAATGTATCACACAGTGCAGTCTGGTGCCTTCAGCATTTCTAGTAGTATAATTTACTTTTCAGATCTCAATTTCCAACCTGTGGTAGGCTGAAAAATGTGTATCCCCAGAAAAGATTTCCATCTCTGAATCCCTGGAGCCTATGAATATTACCTTACATGGCAAAAAAAAAAAAAAAAAAAAAAGTGAGGGAGGGCTTGGCAGATGTGATTAAGGATTTTGAGATGAGGTGATTAGTTTGGATTATCTGTGAAAAGTGAAGTCGCTCAGTCGTGTCCGACTTTTTGCTACCCCGTGGAGTATAGCCCACCAGGCTCCTCTGTCCATGGGATTTTCTAGGCAAGAATACTGGAGTGGGTTGCCATTTCCTTCTCCAGGGGATCTTCCCAACCCAGGGATCGAACCCAGGTCTCCCTCGTTGCAAGCAGATGCTTTAACCTCTGAGCCACCAGGGAAGCCCTGGATTATCTGAGTGGGCACCAAATGTAACCAAAGGAATCCTTACAAAACAGAGAAAGGCAAATTTCACATACAAAGGGGAGAAGACAGTGTGAAGATGGAGGCAGAGATAGGACTGATGCTGTCACAAGCTAAGGAATGCTGGCACCCACCAGAACCTGGAAAAGGTCAGGAATAGGTTCTCCCTTCCAGCCCTGAGGGGAGTGCTGCTTTGGTGTACCTTGATTTTGATCCAGTGATGCTGATCTTGGACTTCAGGGATCCAGAACTGTGACAGAATAAGTTTTTGCTGTTTTTAGTCACCATGTCTGTGGTAATTTGTTACAGAAGTCATGGGAAATATGCATGTTCACCAAGTGACCTTCTGAATACAGTTTGGTAGACCAAATTAGGAGCAATGTTTGTGGGAAGTGCTGATTGTGCTGACTTAAACTTTCTGTTTCTCATGGGAGATAGAATAGGTGTAAATTGGTGAATTGACACTATAGTTTATATGTTCTGGTTTTTACATGTCTTGTGAGCTTGACTAATATGAGTCTGACCCCAAGATTTCCTCTCTGCAGTGACAAAACCAGCTTTTGAACTTGCAGGATATTTGTAAGATCCTGCCTATGGGAAACATACCAAGAGAGTTAATACCATCTTGTGGAGGCTTTTGGGAGTCATATGTCTGGTCTCTCCTGGTTATTCCATGATCTTACAATCATTTCTCTACTTTAAGACTTCATTACTAACAAATTTATCATGGGACAGACAGTTTAAAAAACTTTCATATTCATTCTCTCATTTAATTCTCATACAATGTTACAGTCTAGGCGCTGCCAACAGAAGGCAGGCTCCCTGTGCCATGAAGGTGAAGGTCAAGTGCTGAAACAGCATGGTCACTTGGCTCTGGGTGGCCAACCATGAGAACTACAGCATCTTCCACATGGCCTTCAGTGGCAGCTGCCTGGACATCAAGATGCTGAGTGACGACTGCCTGCTGCTATGGGGCCAGTGCTTCTACTGGTTCCACATGCATAACATCCTCAAGAGGCTCAAAGCACAGCAGGTACAGCAGAGCCCCGTGTGCCCCCAGAATAGGAAGTTCAAGGAATGAGGCTAGTGTGGCCCAAGGCTCCCTCTTCGCTCTGAAACAGCCCCACCCCACAGTGGCTCTGAGTAGCCATGGTCTCCACTGGCCAGTACCCTTTGGGCTATGACAGGGTTGAAACAAGGACCGGAGATGCGTTTGTTCTGGTGTTTTATTGATTGATTTTGGTTACACTGGATCTTTGTTGCTGCGGCCAGCTTTCTCTACTTGCTGTGGTCTGGGGTGAGGGGGGCCTCCTCTCTAGTTGTGGTGCTCTGGGTTCTCATTGAGGTGGATTCTCTTGTTGTAAAACACAGGCTCTAGAGTCCTTGGGCTTCAGCAGTTGTGGCTTCCAGACTCTAGAGGGAGGGCTCAATAGATGTAGCACACAGGCATAATTGCTTTGTGGCATGTAGAAACTTCTCAGACCAGGGATCAAACATGTGCAAGCCGATTACTAGCCAGGGTGCCACCAGGTAAGTCTGACATTTGTTTTTTTCCATTGCAAAACTGACACTTTTATCCAAAAAATAAAACTCATTAAACCACCTGAGCCTGGCCAAAAAAAAAAAAAATCTGATTTTTATAGTGGAGGAAAGTAAAATTCAGATCAGCTAAGAGTTTTGCCCTTGGCAAGTGGAACTGAGATTTGAACCCAGGTCTTCTGACTCTGAACGCTAGTGGCTAGGGTTTTTAGTTCAACAAACATCTGTATTATGTTTCATTATATACTAGGTAACAAGAACCAGGAATTCATATATGAATAAGACTAGCCTTATTTCTACTGCCATAAGGAGCTCCAAATCTAGTAGGAATAAATATGTACAAAGTGCAAAAATGTTTATACCAAGGGCAGAAACAAATGGAGCAGAAAACTCTATACCTTGCATTGTGCATTAGGAACTATAATTCACTGAATTTGTGTTTGTATTTGACTGTTTTAGCATATTATTATCTGGGACATTATTGCTAGATAAAATATTGTTTTTTAACAATCCATTTAAAACAAGCTTGCCATCCAAGAAGAGGAATTCTAAGCAGAGGATTGGCATTAAACAAAAATACACTTGTAATTAATTCTATGTCTGTCTATGTTAACTGCTTGATGAATATATAAGTAGTTTACATAGTGCTGTTCTTCCCAATAATTTCCTTTGTTTATAAATCCTAAGTTAAATAAGTCATTCAAATATCATTAACCTTAGAAATAACCTGAATTCAGGATGACCCAGTCCTTTCTCTAGATCAGTTTTGGTGTCTAGATCAGACTAGCTCCTGTTAGGGTGCTAATCTGAGTCATACAGATTGTTAATCAAGGGACTTCCCTGGTAGTCCTATGGCTAAGACTCCACGTTCCCAATGCAGAGGGCCTAAGTTCGATCTCTGGTCAGGGAACTAGACCCACATGCCGCAACTAAGAATCTGCATGCCACAACCGAAGATCGCACATGCCACAGTGAAGATCAAAGGCCCTGTGTGCAACCACCGAGACCCGGTGCATCCAAATAAATAAAAACATTTTTTTTTAAAGAAAAGATTGTTAATCAAGTGGCGTGGAAATAGTCAATATCCCTGATTTAGGTAGTGCCTGATAAGGTAGTCAGTCCCACATATGCTCAGCAAGAGAGGCAAATCAGATTCATATTAAGAAATAACTTTAATACATGGCATATGTGATAAGTACCATGAGAGACATATAAGGGGTTATAGAATTTGGAGAAGGAAAGAGTCATATTCAGTTGGAAGATTCTGAGAACAGTTCACAGATGAGCAGCTTTTCAGCTGATCTCTGAAGGATGGATAAAACATTTAAAAATAAACTTCATTTCTTTAGTACATTAAAATTCATATTTATTGTAATAAATTTAAAACAGAAAAAGTACATAAAAGAAAAATTTCCATTTATAATCCCAGTATCCAGAAGTAACCACCGCTAACATTTACAGTATTTCTTCTTAGTCTTTCCATGTAATTCAGTATTCTTCTTAAAAAGAACTTACTTCTTTTTTTAAATGTCTCTATGGCAGTTTATCGGAGAAGGCAATGGCACCCCACTCCAGTACTCTTGCCTGGAAAATCCCATGGATGGAGGAGCCTGGTAGGCTGCAGTCCGAGGGGTCTCGAAGACTCAGACACGACTGAGCGACTTAACTTTCACTTTTCACTTTCATGCATTGGAGAAGGAAATGGCAACCCACTCCAGTGTTCTTGCTTGGAGAATCCTGGGGATGGGGGAGCCTAGTGGGCTGCCATCTATGGGGTTGCACAGAGTCGGACACGACTGAAGCAACTTAGCAGCAGCAGCAGCAGCATGGCAGTTTATTGTCCATCATAGTATATTTCATCAATGGCTTGTTTTAGGATAATAAAATTGTATTCTAGGGAATTACCTGGTGATTCAGTGGTTAGAACTTCATGCTTTCACTACTGGGGCCTAGGGTCAATCCTTAATCAAGGAACTAAGATCCCACAAGTCAGGTACTGCTGCCAAAAAAAATTAATTGTATTTGCTTTTATTTTGTCTCATTTTGTTTTTGTAAAAATACTCTTAACACAACATTCTTGTGATTAAGTCTTTACATACTTCCTTGTATTTTCCTTAGGATACTGTCTTGCAAGAATAATTGCTTTCTCAAAAAAAAAAAAAACCTTTTGTAGGCCTCTCATTAACATTTTTAAAAATTGTGATAAAATATACATAGTTTAAACATTTTTTAACTAAAAATAAAATGGCATTAAGTACGTTCACAACATTGTGTAACTATCACCACTGTCTATTTCCAGAACTATATTATCTCAAGTAGAAACTCTTTACCCATTGTAGCAATAATTCCCCATTCCACTTCTCCCAGCTTCTACTCTCTACTCTACCGGTCATCTCTATGAACTTGCCTATTCTAGGTACCTCATTTAAGTGGAATTATATGTTTGTCCTTTTTGTGTCTGACTTCTTTCACTTGCATATTTCCAAGGTTCAATCATCTTGTAGCATGTAGCAGAATTTTATTGATTTCATGGCTAACATTATATTATATGTATATACCACATTTTCTTTATTCATTCATCTGCTGATGGAAACTTGGGTTTTTCTTGATTTGGGGCTAAAGGCCTCTAATCTTTTTGATAAATTGTCCCTACTAGAAAGCTTTGACAATGTGCACTACCAGAAGTATATATGCACCCATTTCTCTGATACTTATGCACACTATACTCTTTTATATTAGCAACATAGTAGTAAAATATATCCTACTGTTGTCTTACTTTTCATTCCTGATAAAGACACATTACATTTGGAAAAACAAAGATAGCAGTGCAAGACAGAAGACAATGTCTTTAAAGAATGACATCTTTGAAGTAAAAAAAAAAAAAAATCCAACTATAATTCTATAATGAGGGAAAATTAATTTTCTGTTTATTTCTGACATGAAAAAGTAATCTGACAGACTAGCTCTCCCACCATTCAATTTAAAAAACTAGAAAACTACAGAATAGATGAAACAACTGTTTTCAGATATTGGACAAAGGCAACACAAGACAACGATCCCTGAGAGAAGAGGAAAGAAAACAAATTATGTTAGCCTTCAATTCTCCCAACTATCTGACAAGAGATATTCCCCAAACAATATTACAGGGACAGCAAATCCAAACACAGTACGGTGATTTTGCTAAGATGAAGGGACAGAGATTAGATTTGGGGAAGGCTGAGGAGATATGATCTTGTGGAAGAACATACTAGAGAGAAGAGAGCTATGCAGAAAAGGAGCTCCACAAATTTTCATAGTGGTCCTGTGAGTCTTTGACTAATAAATAGACTGCCCATCCATGGAAGTGCAAGGGGAGAAAACATGAAAATGGCCAAAAGTCAACTACCAGGCGAAAAACAACTGCTGAAAAATTACAAAGTGAAAAATTACTGGCACCTACACAGGGATGGGAAAATTTGGGTTCCAACAGTCAGACTGAACAGACCTTGTTGAATACTCAGAGCATTCAGTAGAGATCTCAAAAAAGCTATGCCTTAGAAGTAGGACTCTATAAACCTAAGAATAGAACTAGACCTATCCTATGGCACCCCACTCCAGTACTTTTGCCCGGTAAATCCCATGGACGGAGGAGCCTGGTAGGCTGCAGTCCATGGGATGGCTAGAGTCGGACACGACTGAGAGACTTTACTTTCACTTTTCACTTTCATGCATTGGAGAAGGAAATGGCAACCTACTCCAGTGTTCTTGCCTGGAGAATCCCAGGGATGGGGAAGCCTGGTCAGCTACTGTCTATGGGGTCACACAGAGTTGGGCACGACTGAAGCAACTTAGCAGCAGCAGCAGCAGACCTATCCTAACATAGTTTAAATACATGCCTCAAAAGTATCAAGCTGATAGTCAAGTAAATTAGCTGCCTGCCAAAACAAAGTCCAATACTCTTTAAAAGAGAGAAATAAAATCCAGAAACTGAACAATGTAACATTTACAATGTCTAGCCTCTAATAAAAAATTACTAGACTTGCTTCTTCCAGCCACCAAATAATTTAATTTAATTAAATTAAAAAGGAAAATGTGACCTATAGTCAACAGAAAAATCAGACAATAATCCCTTAGAAGAAATGGAGTAGCCATCATGGTCAACAAAAGAGTCTGAAATGCAGTACTTGGATGCAGTCTCAAAAACAACAGAATGATCTCTGTTCGTTTCCAAGGCAAACCATTCAATATCACAGTAATCCAAGTCTATGCCCCAACCAGTAATGCTGAAGAAGCTGAAGTTGAACGGCTTTATGAAGACCTACAAGACCTTATAGAACTAACACCCAAAAAAGATGTCCTTTTCATTATAGGGGACTGGAATGCAAAAGTAGGAATTCAAGAAACACCTGGAGTAACAGGCAAATTTGGCCTTGGAATACAGAATGAAGCAGGGCAAAGACTAATAGAGTTTTGCCAAGAAAATGCACTGGTCATAGCAAACACCCTTTTCCAACAACACAAGAGAAGACTCTACACATGAACATCACCAGATGGTCAACATCGAAATCAGATTGATTATATTCTTTGCAGCCAAAGATGGAGAAGCTCTATACAGTCAACAAAAACAAGACCAGGAGCTGACTGTGGCTCAGATCATGAACTCCTTATTATCAAATTCAGACTTAAATTGAAGAAAGTAGGGAAAACCACTAGACCATTCAGTTCAGTTCAGTTCAATTCAGTCACTCAGTCGTGTCCAACTCTTCGAGACCCCATGAATCGCAGCAGGCCAGGCCTCCCTGTCCATCACCAACTCCCGGAGTTCACTCAGACCCACGTCCATCGAGTCAGTGATGCCATCCAGACATCTCATCCTCTGCTGTCCGATTCTCCTCCTGCCCCCAATCCCTCCCACCAGCAGAGTCTTTTCCAATGAGTCAACTCTTCGCATGAGGTGGCCAAAGTACCGGACTTTCAGCTTCAGCATCATTCCCTCCAAAGAAATCCCAGGGCTGATCTCCTTCAGAATGGACTGGTTGGATCTCCTTGCAGTCCAAGGGACTCTCAAGAGTCTTCTCCAACACCACAGTTCAAAAGCATCAATTCTTTGGCACTCAGCCTTCTTCACAGTCCAACTCTCACATCCATACATGACCACAGGAAAAACCATAGCCTTGACTAGACGGACCTTTGTTGGCAAAGTAATGTCTCTGCTTTTTAATGTGCTATCTAGGTTGGTCATAACTTTCCTTTCAAGGAGTAAGCATCTTTTAATTTCATGGCTGCAGTCACCATCTGTAGTGATTTTGGAGCCGAGAAAAATAAAGTCTGACATTGTTTCCACTGTTTCCCCATCTATTTCCCATGAAGTGATGGGACCGGATGCCATGATCTTCGTTTTCTGAATGTTGAGCTTTAAGCCAACTTTTTCACTCTCCTCTTTCACTTTCATCAAGAGGCTTTTTAGTTCCTCTTCACTTTCTGCCATAAGGGTGGTGTCATCTGCATATCTGAGGTTATTGCTATTTCTCCCGGCAATCTTGATTCCAGCTTGTGCTTCTTCCAGCCCAGCTTTTCTCATGATGTACTCTGCATATAAGTTAAATAAGCAGGGTGACAATATACAGCCTTGACGTACTCCTTTTCCTATTTGGAAGCAGTCTGTTGTTCCATGTCCAGTTCTAACTGTTGCTTCCTGACCTGCATAGAGGTTTCTCAAGAGGCAGATCAGGTGGTCTGGTATTCCCATCTCTTTCAGAATTTTCCACAGTTTATTATGATCCACACAGTCAAAGGCTTTGGCATAGTCAATAAAGCAGAAATAGATGTTTTTCTGGAACTCTCTTGCTTTTTCCATGATCCAGCAGATGTTGGCAATTTGATCTCTGGTTCCTCTGTCTTTTCTAAAACCAGCTTGAACATCAGGAAGTTCATGGTTCACGTATTGCTGAAGCCTGGCTTGGAGAATTTTGAGCATTACTTTACTAGCGTGTGAGATGAGTGCAATTGTGCAGTAGTTTGGGCATTCTTTGGCATTGCCTTTCTTAGGGATTGGAATGAAAACTAACCTTTTCCAGTCCTGTGGCCACTGCTGAGTTTTCCAAATTTGCTGGCATGTTGAGTGCAACACTTTCACACCATCATCTTTCAGGATTTGAAATAGCTCAACTGGAATTACATCACCTCCACTAGCTTTGTTCATAGTGATGCTTTCTAAGGCCCACTTGACTTCACATTCCAGGATGTCTGGCTCTAGGTCAGTGAACACACCATCATGATTATCTGGGTCATGAAGATCTTGTTTATATAGTTCTTCTGTGTATTCTTGCCATCTCTTCTTAATATCTTCTGCTTCTGTTAGGTCCATACCATTTCTGTCCTTTATTGAGCCCATCTTTGCATGAAATGTTCCCTTGGTATCTCTAATTTTCTTGAAGAGAGCTCTAGTCTTTCCCATTCTGTTGTTTTCCTCTATTTCTTTGCATTGATCACTGAGGAAGGCTTTCTTATCTGCCTTGCTGTTCTTTGGAACTCTGCATTCAGATGCTTATATCTTTCCTTTTCTCCTTTGCTTTTTGCTTCTCTTCTTTTCACAGCTATTTGTAAGGCCTCCCCAGACAGCCATTTTGCTTTTTTGCATCTCTTTTCCATGGGGATGGTCTTGATCCCTGTCTCCTGTACAATGTCACGAACCTCCATCCATAGTTCATCAGACACTCTACATATCAGATCTAGGCCCTTAAATCTATTTCTCACTTCCACTGTATAATCGTAAGGGATTTGATTTAGGTCATACCTGAATGGTCTAGTGGTTTTCCCTACTTTCTTCAATTTAAGTCTGAATTTGATAATAAGGAGTTCATGATCTGAGCCACAGTCAGCTCCTGGTCTTGTTTTTGTTGACTGTATAGAGCTTCTCCATCTTTGGCTGCAAAGAATATAATCAATCTGATTTCGATGTTGACCATCTGGTGATGTTCATGTGTAGAGTCTTCTCTTGTGTTGTTGGAAAAGGGTGTTTGCTATGACCAGTGCATTTTCTTGGCAAAACTCTATTAGTCTTTGCCCTGCTTCATTCCGTATTCCAAGGCCAAATTTGCCTGTTACTCCAGGTGTTTCTTGAATTCCTACTTTTGCATTCCAGTCCCCTATAATGAAAAGGACATCTTTTTTGGGTGTTCGTTCTAAAAGGTCTTGTAGGTCTTCATAGAACCGTTCAACTTCAGCTTCTTCAGCATTACTGGTTGGGGCATAGACTTGGATTACTGTGATATTGAATGGTTTGCCTTGGAAACGAACAGAGATCATTCTGTCGTTTTTGAGACTGCATCCAAGTACTGCATTTCAGACTCTTTTGTTGACCATGATGGCTACTCCATTTCTTCTGAGGGATTCCTGCCCGCAGTAGTAGATATAATGGTCATCTGAATTAAATTCACCCATTCCAGTCCATTTTAGTTCGCTGATTCCTAGAATGTCGACATTCACTCTTCCCATCTCTTGTTTGACCACTTCCAATTTGCCTTGATTCATGGACCTGACATTCCAGGTTCCTATGCAATATTGCTCTTTATAGCATCAGACCTTGCTTCTATCACCAGTCACATCCACAGCTGGGTATTGTTTTTGTTTTGGCTCCATCCCTTCATTCTTTCTGGAGTTATTTCTCCACTGATCTCCAGTAGCCTATTGGGCCCCTACTGACCTGGGGAGTTCCTCTTTCAGTATCCTATCATTTTGCCTTTTCATACTGTTCATGGAGTTCTCAAGGCAAGAATACTGAAGTGGTTTGCCATTCCCTTTTCCAGTGGACCACATTCTGTCAGATCTCTCCACCATGACCCGCCCATCTTGGGTTGCCCCACGGGCATGGCTTAGTTTCATTGAGTTAGACAAGGCTGTGGTCCTAGTGTGATTAGATTGACTAGTTTTCTGTGAGTATGGTTTCAGTGTGTCTGCCCTCTGATGCGCTCTTGCAACACCTATCTTACTTGGAGACCATTCAGGTATGGCCTAAATCAAATCCCTTACGATTATACAGTGGAAGTGAGAAATAGATTTAAGGGCCTAGATCTGATAGATAGAGTGCCTGATGAACTATGGACTGAGGTTCATGACATTGTACAGGAGTATGGACTGAGGTTCATGACATTGTACAGGAGACAGGGATCAAGACCATCCCCATGGAAAAGAAATGCAAAAAAGCAAAATGGCTGTCTGGGGAGGCCTTACAAATAGCTGTGAAAAGAAGAGAAGCAAAAAGCAAAGGAGAAAAGGAAAGATATAAGCATCTGAATGCAGAGTTCCAAAGAACAGCAAGGCAGATAAGAAAGCCTTCCTCAGTGATCAATGCAAAGAAATAGAGGAAAACAACAGAATGGGAAAGACTAGAGCTCTCTTCAAGAAAATTAGAGATACCAAGGGAACATTTCATGCAAAGATGGGCTCGATAAAGGACAGAAATGGTATGGACCTAACAGAAGCAGAAGATACTAAGAAGAGGTGGCAAGAATACACAGAAGAACTGTACAAAAAAGATCTTCACGACCCAGATAATTACGATGGTGTGTTCACTGACCTAGAGCCAGACATCCTGGAATGTGAAGTCAAGTGGGCCTTAGAAAGCATCACTGTGAACAGAGTTACTGGAGGTGATGGAATTCCAGTAGAGCTCTTTTAAATCCTGAAAGATGATGGTGTGAAAGTGTTGCACTCAACATGCCAGCAAATTTGGAAAACTCAGCAGTGGCCACAAGACTGGAAAAGGTTAGTTTTCATTCCAATCCCTAAGAAAGGCAATGCCAAAGAATGCCCAAACTACTGCACAATTGCACTCATCTCACACGCTAGTAAAGTAATGCTCAAAATTCTCCAAGCCAGGCTTCAGCAATACGTGAACCATGAACTTCCTGATGTTCAAGCTGGTTTTATAAAAGACAGAGGAATCAGAGATCAAATTGTCAACATCCGCTGGATCATGGAAAAAGCAAGAGAGTTCCAGAAAAACATCTATTTCTGCTTTATTGACTATGCCAAAGCCTTTGACTGTGTGGATCATAATAAACTGTGGAAAATTCTGAAAGAGATGGGAATACCAGACCACCTGACCTACCTCCTGAGAAATCTGTATGCAGGTCAAGAAGGAACAGTTAGAACTGGCCAGGGAACAACAGATTTTTTCCAAGTTGGAAAAGGAGTGTGTAAAGGCTGTATATTTTCACCCTGCTTATTTAACTTATATGCAGAGTACATCATGAGAAATGCCAGGCTAGATGAAGCACAAGCTGGAATCAAGATTGCCAGGAGAAATATCAATAATCTCAGATATGCAAATGATACCACCCTTATGGCAGAAAGTGAAGAGGAACTAAAGAGCCTCTTGATGAAAGTGAAAGTGGAGGGTGAAAAAACTGGCTTAAAACTCAGCATTCAAAAAATAAGATCACAGCATCTGGTCCCATCGCTCCATGGCAAATAGATGGGGAAACAATGGAAACAGTGACAGACTTTATTTTTGGGAGCTCCAAAATCACTGCAGATGGTGATTGTAGCCGTGAAATTAAAAGATGCTTGCTCCTTGGAAGAAAAGTTATGACCAACCTAGATGGCATATTAAAATGTAGAGATAATACTTTGCCGACAAAAGTCCGTCTAGTCAAAGCTATGGTTTTTCCAGTAGTCATGTATGGATGTGAGAGTTGGACCATAAAAAAGCTGAGCGCTGAAGAATTGATGCTCTAGAACTGTGGTGTTGGAGAAGACTCTTGAGAGTCCCTTGGACTGCAAGGAGATCAAACCAGTCCATCTTAAAGGAAATAAGTCCTGAATGTTCTTTGGAAGGACTGATGTTGAAGCTGAAACTCCAATACTTTGGTCCCCTGATGCATAGAGCTGACTTATTTGAAAAGACCCTGATGGTGGGAAAGATTGAAGGCGAGGGGAGAAGGGGATGACAGAGGATGAGATGGTTGGATGGCATCACCAACCCAATGGACATGGGTTTGAGTAAACTCCAGGAGTTGGTGATGGACAGGGAGGCCTGGTGTGCTGCAGTCCATGGGGTCGCAAAGAGCTGGACACAACTGAGCGACTAAAATGAACTGAACTAGTCCCATTCATGAGAACTCCACCCTCATAACCTATTCACCTCCCAAAGCTCTCACCTCCTAATACCCTTTGGGGGTTAGGATTTCAACATATGAATTTGGGGTGACATGAACATTTGGACCACAGCAACTGGCTTGATTATTTGATGAAGGAGCTTGGTCTCCATTGGGTAGATGAAAGGGAAATAACCAAAGGTTGTTGTCTGATGAAATTATACCATCAATGTTGGGCTTAGGGGAAGTAAATCTTTCTGAAGAACAAAGTGTGTGGGACTGATTGGGGAAGTGGGTGGTGGAGAGAGATCTAAGTTGGAGACTAGTTAGTGTGTTTTTGCAGTCGCTCAGACAAGTAGTGACTAAGACACTCACCTAGATAAGGATAAAAATTATATGACTGCTGTGAAAACCAATAGCCTCAGGCTGCTTTCAGTGTTTGGAGATACTGGATAGGATTATTTTATAGATGGTCTGGTTAGAGAAAGATTAGG
The DNA here is from genome assembly GCF_029378745.1 of Bos indicus. NCBI lineage: Eukaryota > Metazoa > Chordata > Mammalia > Artiodactyla > Bovidae > Bos > Bos indicus. The sequence goes on along the minus strand of NC_091764.1, from coordinate 57,506,742 downwards.
AATTATTAACACAGGTAATTATTGAAATCACAAAATTGAAAGCAAATTTACCACGTACTTTTCATGGTGCCATGCGTTTGTACTTACTTGCTCCCCCTACCTTTCTTGAGATGCTAGTCATGATCTTATTTAACATCTAACTCCATCATTTAGCCTCCCCATCCTCCATAGTCAGAATAGCTTCTTTCTTAGCTCTCCCTCAGCTCATTACTGATACCTCTACCACTGTACATTTGACTAGTACTTAGTGATTTACATGACTGGTGCAAAAGTAGTTGCAGTTTCAGACCCTGAGTTTTAAATCATTATAACTAGGCTCTGACACATCTTTATTAATCAAAATAGGAATCATTACAATCAACACATTTTTGTCAATGAAAAATAAGTTTTTTATTCCTATAGTGTAAAAATCCATGCTTCAAGATTCGATGAACTCTTGAAAAGCATTTTCTGCATGTTGCTGGTCGTAGAAATGTTTTCCCTGTAAAAATTATGGAGATGCGTGAAGAAATGGTAGTTGGCTGGTGAGAGGTCAGTTGAATATAATGGATGAGGTGAAACTTCGTAGCCCAATTTGTTCAAATTTTGAAGCACTGTTTGTGTGACATGCAGTCGGCATTGTTTTGGAGAAGAACTGGGCCTTTTCTGTTGACCAGTGCCAGCTGTAGGCTCTGTAGTTATCAGTGCTAAGCTAAGTCACTTCAGTTGTGTCCGACTCTGTGCGACCCCACAGACGGCAGCCCACTAGGCTTCCCCGTCCCTGGGATTCTCCAGGCAAGAACACTGGAGTGGGTTGCCATTTCCTTCTCCAGTGCAGGAAAGTGAAAAATGAAAGTGAAGTCGCTCAGTCATTTCCAACTCTAGGGACCCCATGGACTGGAGCCTACCAGGCTCCTCCATCCATGGGATTTTCTAGGCAAAAGTACTGGAGTGGGGTGCCATTGCCTTCTCCGGTAGTTATCAGTACATCTCATCAATTTGCTAAGCATGCTTCTCAGGTATAATGGTTTCACCAGGATTCAGAAAGCTCTAGTGGATCAGACCAGCAGCAGACCACCAAACAGTGACCTTGACCTTCTTTTGGTGAAAGCTGAGCTTTGGGAAGTGCTTTGGAGCTTCTTCTCAATTCAACCACTGAGCTAGTTGTCCCCAGTTGTTATATAAAATCCACTTTTTGCTGCATGTCATAATCCAATCGAGAAATGGTTAGCTGCTGTTATGCAGAATAAGAGAAGACAACACTTCAAAATGAATTTTCTTTTTTGATTTGTGGTCAGCTCATGAGGCACCCACTTATCGAGCTTTTTCACCTTTCCAACTTGCTTCAAATGCCAAATGACCTTAGAATGATCCATATTGCATTTTTTGGCAATTTCTCATGTAGTTGTAAGAAGATCACCTTCGATGATCCTTTCATTTGGTCGTTGTCAACTTCTGATGGCCAGCCACTGCACTCCTCATCTTTGAGGCTCTCGTCTCCTTTGCAAAACTTCTTGAACCACCAATGCACTGTACATTTGTTAGTAGTTCCTGGGCCAAATGTATTGTTGATGTTGCAAGTTATCTCACTGCTTTATAACTCATTTTGAACTAGAAAATTGCTCGAATTTGCTTTTTATCTAGTGTCTATAGTCTAAAATATATATAAAATAAACAATAAGTCATTAGCAAAAAATATAACACATCAACATGATATAACATAAACACGTTTATTTAAGAATGTATTCTAATATCAAACAGTAAAGTTCAACAATGCAAAAACCACAATTACGTTTGCACCAAACTTAATACACTGGGCTCATAACTGCCTCTCTCTAAACTAGCCCAATGATTAAGATCCAACAAATAATCAAAATAAACTTTAATCAAACCAAAGATCCAGGATATTTAAAAGTTTACTGTGAGAAGTCCTGTTGCAAAGAAAATAGTCTCTCCTTAATAATAACTGTGAAAGTATAGGGACTTTCCTGGTTGCCTAGTGGTTAGGATTCCAGGCTTTCACTGTCATGGCCTGGGTTCAATACCTGGTCAGGCAACTGAGATTTCCCAAGCGACACTGCATGGTTAAAAAAAAAAAAACTTAAAATATAGATTCCTCTATAACCTATGAGCTTACAAATCATCAAACACCTACTTATAAGTTAATTAAATCTTATTTAAAATCTTTATAATTGTAGGGGCCTTATACAGGGGAGTTTCTCTTTCAGTATCCTATCATTTTGCCTTTTCATACTGTTCATGGGGTTCTCAAGGCAAAATTACTGAAGTGGTTTGCCATTCCCTTCTCCAGTGGACCACATTCTGTCAGATCTCTCCACCATGACCCGCCCATCTTGGGTTGCCCCACGGGCATGGCTTAGTTTCATTGAGTTAGACAAGGCTGTGGTCCTAGTGTGATTAGATTGACGAGTTTTCTGTGAGTATGGTTTCAGTGTGTTTGCCCTCTGATGCCCTCTTGCAACACCTACCGTCTTACTTGGGTTTCTCTTACCTTGGGCGTGGGGTATCTCTTCACAGCTGCTCCAGCAAAGCGTAGCCATTGCTCCTTACCTTGGACGAGGGGTATCTCCTCACAATGCCAAAGAATGCTCAAACTACCGCACAATTGCACTCATCTCACACGCTAGTAAAGTAATGCTCAATATTCTCCAAGCCAGGCTTCAGCAATATGTGAACCGTGAACTTCCTGATGTTCAAGCTGGTTTTAGAAAAGACAGAGGAACCAGAGACCAAATTGCCAACATCTGCTGGATCATGGAAAAAGCAAGAGAGTTCCAGAAAAACATATATTTCTGCTTTATTGACTATGCCAAAGCCTTTGACTGTGTGGATCACAAACAACTGTGGAAAATTCTGAAAGAGATGGGAATACCAGACCACCTGATCTGCCTCTTGAGAAATTTGTATGCAGGTCAGGAAGCAACAGTTAGAACTGGACATGGAACAACAGACTGGTTCCAAATAGGAAAAGGAGTTCATCAAGGCTGTATATTGTCACCCTGTTTAACTTATATGCAGAGTACATCATGAGAAACACTGGACTGGAAGAAACACAAGCTGGAATCAAGATTGCCGGGAGAAATAGCAATAACCTCAGAAATGCAGATGACACCACCCTTATGGCAGAAAGTGAAGAGGAACTAAAAAGCCTCTTGATGAAGGTGAAAGTGGAGAGTGAAAAAGTTGGCTTAAAGCTCAACATTCAGAAAATGAAGATCATGGCATCCGGTCCCATCACTTCATGGGAAATAGATGGGGAAACAGTGGAAACAGTGTCAGACTTTATTTTTCTGGGCTCCAAAATCACTACAGATGGTGACTGCAGCCATGAAATTAAAAGACACTTACTCCTTGGAAGGAAAGTTATGACCAACTTAGATAGCATATTCAAAAGCAGAGACATTACTTTGCCAACAAAGGTCCGTCTAGTCAAGGCTATGGTTTTTCCTGTGGTCATGTATGGATGTGAGAGTTGGACTGTGAAGAAGGCTGAGTGCCAAAGAATTGATGCTTTTGAACTGTAGTGTTGGAGAAGACTCTTGAGGGTCCCTTGGACTGCAAGGAGATCCAACCAGTCCATCTTGAAGGAGATCATCCCTGGGATTTCTTTGGAAGGAATGATGCTAAAGCTGAAACTCCAGTACTTTGGCCACCTCATGCGAAGAGTTGACTCATTGGAAAAGACTCTGATGCTGGGAGGGATTGGGGGCAGGAGGAGAAGGGGATGACAGAGGATGAGATGGCTGGATGGCATCACTGACTGGATGGACGTGAGTCTCAGTGAACTCCGGGAGTTGGTGATGGACAGGGAGGCCTGGTGTGCTGTGATTCATGGGGGTCGCAAAGAGTCGGACACGACTGAGCGACTGATCTGATCTGATCTATGCAAGGGAACCTGGGCTTTTGGTCTCATACTGAGGTGGCCAATCAAGTTCTCATTAACCTCTCAGGTGTGCAAGGCACAAATTTTCCCTCATTTTCTGTTTCTCCGTAAGGCTTACGGCTTCATTCATTCAGCCAAATATTTGAGAATTTACTATATTAGGCATAGGGATGCAATGATAATAAACACAAGCCTAATGCTCCAGGAGCGCATGATCTAATAAGGAGGAGGATGGCTAACAAGAAAATACGTGTGATAGCATAATGTAATAAATGGCATTATAAACATTAAGGGTGGAGTGTTAAGAAAGGAAATTAAGACACCTAGAGGACTTCCCTGGAAAATCCCATGGACGGAGGAGTCTGGTAGGCTGCAGTCCATGAGGTCGCTAAGAGTCAGACACGAATGAGTGACTTCACTTTGACTTTTCACTCTCATGCATTGGAGAAGGAAATGGCAACCCACTCCAGTATTCTTGCCTGGAGAATCCCAGGGACAGGGGAGCCTGGTGGGCTGCCGTCTGTGGGGTCACACAGAGTCGGACACGACTGAAGTGACTTAGCAGCAGCAGCAGCAGCAGCAGAGGACTTCCCTGGTGGTCCAGTGATTAAGACTCTGGGTTTCCACTGCATGGGGTATGGGCTTGGTTCCTGGTCAGGGAACTAAGATCCCGGATGCAAAAAAAGACCCCTAATTAATATTTGAGGGTAACAGAAGTCTTCCCAGGGAAGATAACATTTAGGCAGAGATCCAAAGGTTAAGAAAGAATTGATTAAGGAGAAGAGATCAGCAAGTGTTCTTGGCAGAGGAACCATCAGGGACAAAGGACTAAGGCTCAGAGAGAATATGGCTCATTTGATGAACTGAAAGTAGTTCAGCAGAATTGAAGCCGTTTGACCAGAGTTAAGGAATGGCAAGAAATAAGGCTGGATTGAGTAGGACCTTAATAGTTAAGCTAAGAACTTTTGAACTCTTCAGATAGTTCATTAAGGCTGACTTCCCTTCTGTTCTGGTAGTTGGCTAGAAAGATTGTGCTAAGTGAATGTGTGGAAGTCAGAGGATATGCAAAAATTAAGTGACAGCTTAATTTCGGCTGTAAATTCCTCTTCTTGTTTGCCCCACAATGCCATCTTGGGGTGGCATCTGATAAGGTAAAATTTCATAAGAGCTGTCCTGGGACTTCCTTGGTGTTCCAGTGGTTAGGATTTGGTACTTTCACTGCAGTGGCCCAAGCTCAATCCCTGATTGATGATTTTCAGAAATAAACAGTAAGGGAGATACTAGGGCTCCATTGCTAGGCAGCACGATAACGATAATACATGCAAATTAATATCAAATTAAATTTGTTCTAAGTTACATTTTATTATAACACTAATTTCTGTTCACTGAAGTCTGAGCAAACATGTACAGAAATCAGTGTTGCTAATTTGGTGATACATGTAATTTTAAAAAGGCAAAAAGAACACTACTCTGAACACTTATCTTCCTGTGCCCAAATGAAGAGGATAAAACAACTACTAGAAGCTGAAAAGAAAAGAGACAAAGCAAGACATGTTGTCTACTTGAGTTTATTCTGTTCTTTTTAAAAAAAGGAAAAAAAAAAAAGAGGTGAGGGATGGAAGGGGAGATAACCCATAAACACTGTGAACAGGAACCAAGACTCCAAGACTTGGGCGTACTTCCCCAATCCTCAACCTCAGTTCTCCAAGAGACTCCCACCCACCCAATTTTCTTTTAAACAAGACACCCAAATCAGCAGCAAAGGTACCTGGGATAGTCACTGAGATCTTGAATACTGGGGATAGGAGAGAGAGAGAGAAGTCCAAAAAAACAGGAGTTAGGGGAAAAAGGGAAGGAATGAGGGAGAGGCTAGGCTCTGGAGGACGGAGTCGGGCCATGAGAAGTGGAAGTGAGCCAGTCCGGGGATACCCCTCCCGACTGCTGCTGCCCACGTTCCCCAGGACCCCAGAGAGCCCCACGGTTTGTTCTGCAGTCCATCCCCTAATCCCCAAAGGCCTCACAGGCCCAGCTCCAAGTCCTCAAGCTCCTCCTCCAATGCCCTCCTCCTTGCTAGCTTCTCCAGCTGCTCTTTGCTGGGCTGGCTGATTTCTCCAGCCTGGATCCGCTGCTGCAGCTCTTCCACCTGCCGAAGCTTCTTCTTTAGATTCTTTATCTTCTTGGCCTTCTCAGTGGTGGCAGCTGAGTCGGGCTGGTCTGAGGCAGCCGTTGGCGCTGCCCGGGAGGCCTGTGGGGCACTGGGGACCTGGGCTGTCTCTCCCAGGGACACTTTCTCAAGAGTCCGGCTCAAGGCCTCTGCCTCCCCTTTCTCTTGCTGCTGCCGCCTCTTCTCCTTCCGCTTCAGGTTGCGTTTGGCAGTCTTGGAGAGGGCTGGCTCACCGCCTTCAGGCCTGGAAGCGGTGATGGGGGCAGTGGCCTCTGGGCTCAGGCCAGGGGGCAATTCTGGTTTACTCTTGAAAAACTTCACATACTTGTTCTCATACCTGTGGGGAACAGTGTCAAAGAATCACTGACTTTTCAAGTCCTTTTCCCAACCTCATAATTTACATCAGCCTTTTCATTTTCCTGCTGCCTTCCTCTCCCTCCGGGCCCTCCCTGGCTTTCCTCAGCTCTGCAGATTGGAGGGTCCCTAGGTTTTGGTGGCTGATGGTAAGGCCTGCGATGCAGGAGATTCAGGTATGATCCCTGGGTCAGGATGATCCCCTGGAGAAGGGAATGGGAATCCACTCCAGTATTCTTGCCTGGGAAATCCTATGGACAGAGGAGCCTGGTAGGCTACAATCCATGGGGTTGCAAAGAGTCAGACCGAGTGACTAACACACACGTAGGTCCTAAAGCTCTGGATCTCTGAATGCTTCTACAGATTCTGCTGATCAGAGGCCCTAGAAACTGGACTAGTCAGTCATTTGGTTACTCATCCCTCACTCACCCCTGAATCGCAGCCCCCTCCTTCCATTTCTTAGGATCTTGGGACCAGGAAATTCACATGTTCTTTCTTGCTGTATGGTGCCCATTAAATACCCCCACCTCATGCCTAACCACTCACACTGGGACCTCCTCCTGGGGCACATAGCCTTCTTTCACCCTCCGCTGCTTTCGCCAGGTCCCGTCAGGTCGCTGTGTTGAGGCGATGTACTTGCCTGAAATGGGAGAATTAGGTTGGAGAGTTACTCTAATTTTCAAATAGCTCCCAAGATGAAAGAATGCATGAATGCATGGTTTCCCCCAGTCCCTTCCACTAAATGTACCCATTAAGGCATTCTTTTCTCATATCAACCTTTACTCTCTATTTACTGAGTGCCTATACACTGTATAATACACCATTCCTGCCCTCAGAGAGTTTCTACCTTAATAACCTAGTTGGCAAGATGTGGCAGACACAGAGGAAGTTTAAAAAAACACAAGCAACATGAGGACATCAAATGACAGTACATGAATAAGAAGCCAGGAAGGGCAAAAACAAGAATCATAAGAGGGAGAAATAACCAGAGATGTTATAGAAAATAAGTTTTACTAAGGTGGATGGTTAAAAACACTGGTCAACTTTCAGGAATCCATACTGTAGAAATAAAAGGACCAGCACACAAGGCTATATGCAAAGGATGGTCACATTATAATAATGTTGCTACATTATTTAAATTAGCAAAAAGCTGAAAGCAACTTGAATAGCCATCAACAGATGAGTGAACAAATAGATGTAGATCATCCGCAGGATATAACACCATGTTATTTAAAAAAAAAAAAGTTAGATACAAATGAACTGACCTTGAATGGTATCCATGATATACTAAGTGAAAATGCAAGCTGGAGGATAATATGTAGAGATCCTCAAACTTTTTTCAGAATCTCCCATACACTCTTATTTTGTAATATTATACATTTCATGATGAGATTTGTTTTTAAATCATAGCCATTGATGTTATCAGAAAACTCTTTACTGTGAAGCTGTTGTGCTCATAGTGGCAGATACAAGTTTTCCAAAATTCTAATTTCCACTTGAAGGCTTGAGTTTTATCACTGGCAATAAGCACTGTCAGTTGATATCCATGAAATGACAGGCTCACTTCTTTCATTTACAGGAAAATGCCTATCAGATACTCAGGTCTGAATTACAGTTTGTCAGTCTTTCTTCCAAGTAAAACTAGAGCTCCATGAAAAGGAAGCTGGTTTAGCTTGCATGTTGGACAACCGTGGCAGTGCTATTCCTTGAGAGGCCACGTCACTTCAGGGGGCAGCAGTGTCTCATGTTTCCTTCCCATTTAATTCACAGAGAACACTAAAAAGATGTGTAATTTTCAGTTATAAGATGAATAAGTTCTGGGATATCAGGTATAGCACAGTGACTATAGACAGCAAAACTGAAATATATACTTGAAAGTTGCTGTGAAGAGTTTTCATGTTCTTATCATAAATCAATGAAATGGTAATTATGTGAGGTAAAGGGTATGTTCAGTTCAGTCACTCAGTCCTGTCCAACTGTTAACTAACCTTATTGTGGTAAACCTTTCACAACATATATAGTGTATCAAATCAAATCACTACATTGTACACCTATAACATTGTACATAATGTTTTATGGCATACCTCAATAATGCTGGAAAAATAGTAAATAAAAAGATATGTATTTAAGGGCCAGCCAGGGTTTAATCAAATTAATAATTTTTAAACTTTTGAAATAAAAAAAAATTTTTGGCCATGCCTCTGGGCATGTGGGTCTTAGTTTCCTGACCAGCGATCAAACCTGTGCCCACTACAGTGGGAACATGGAGTTTTACCACTGCACTGCCAGCCAAGTCCAAAATTAATCATTTTTATTGCATCATCAAGGACATTCTTAAGTGAAACTGGCATTATTTATTATAAGCATGTGGCAGTGAAGAACACAGTGACTAGTATAGTGTTGGTCCCAACACCTTGATTAGGGCTAAAGGGTCACAGTTTTACCCACCATTCCTTTTGTACCCTCAGTGCAAACCCTCAGTAAAAGACACAAATAGCATCTTAGTACATTATCAAAATAGCTGTGCTTGTAGACCTCTGGAAAGCGTCTTAGGGAATCCCCAAGGCTCCTGGACAACATTTTGAGGAGTGCTGGTGTAGAGGAGGCTCCCATTCTTGTTGGGGCAAGGACAGGCACTTAGAGGCCCATACAGTTTGTGTATAGGGTCAAAGGGAAAGGTGTGGAAGGACACATACCAAGATTATCAAGACTTTAATGCTGGTTACCTTAAGAGGGACAACCTGGAAGAAGATGTAGTAGAAACCATTAACCTTTAATAACATAAGTTTTACAAACATATATTTATATCTTATGTTACACTTTTTTTTTTTACTATAACTTCTGTTTTAAAAAGGGGAGGCAAGAAAGTAAAAAAGATTAAAAAAATAAAAAGTCAAGTCTAGAGCCTCCCACATGGATTACACAGTGTTATCTGTGTTCATAATGCAAACATCATTTATAAACTAAAACCAAAAAATATGAAAGAAAAATGGATAAGATTTGACAGGTAGAGGGGATGGGAGAAAGGACAAACATGAGCCAAGAAAGGCTTGGATTGTGGGGACGGCCTGGAGTATGCAAGGATCAGAAAACAGAGGCGTGCAGGAGAACCAGACAGTTCATGTTGGGGAATAAAACAAAGCCACATTGAAAACTACAAATAGGGCCATGTCTTAGAAAGTCTTAAAAAGGTCAAGGAATTCAGAATTTATCGGTGAATGAAAGAGGAACACTGAGAACATTGCTTAGCTGCAACAGCTTAGAGACAAAAATAAAAACTCAGTAAGGAGAAAACAGAGGCTCCAAGAGAGGACTGAGATTAGGACTTTGGAGAAAGAATCAAACTAAAGCAAATGAAAATGGAAGGAGAATGGATTCTAAACAGAATCCTATTCTGAAACAAAATTTCCAACATGGCAGTGTATTCGGCCTGGGGAGGACATGGTGACTAGACCAGCCTGGCTGAACCAGGGCTGATGTAAAGTAATGAGAGAATGTTCAGACTTCGAAATGCCAGTTAAGGAGCTTAGTATCTGGCACATGGCATGCATTCACTAAATAGCTGTCAAATGAATGAATCTTTTATCCAATGCAGAGTTCTAGGGCAATTAATCTGGCATGATGAAAAGATGAATTGTTAAGGGAAAACATTGGAAACTGGGGAAATCAGTTAGGAAAAAAAAGACTGCAATAATCCTGGCATGAGACAGAACTGGCTGAAAAAGGAAAGGAAGAAAATGATGCCAGATATATTATCAAAGAAACAACAGCACTTGGTAATTCACTGACTGGGGGAGGGGTAAAGACTTTTAAAGTCAAAGACAACACACTTTGTTTCAGTAAAATCAATCTTGAAAATTTAGCATGAGGAAATAGTTCCAACTGGAAAAAACAAAGAAAAAAGAGACCAAAGAGAAAAAAAGATTCATGGTAATCGTGAAACCATGGCAGTATTTCTAAATAGCTAAAAATTAAAACCAAGCCACATCCAGCTATATAGGAACGGTTTATAATACAGCCATTAAAAAATGATTTTAATCATTAATATGATGTAATGGAATGTGAAACATATATATACTATGATTTCTGATATTAAATGTTAGATTCATAAATTACAAAAAGAATGTGCAATATGCAAAGCTATGTTTGGTGATTGTATTATGAATAACTTTTCCTTTCAAAAATTCAGATTGTTATATTGTGGGTTTTTAAAAATCTCATTTTGGGCTTCAGATCTAAACGGCTTAGAGAATGAGTACACAAAGGAGGGTGAAATTATTTTTGACTAGGTGACTTATAAAGATTTTATGTAGGACAAAGCAACTTTGTGATCTTGGGAAGACAAGCAAGATTTAGACAGGTAGGGGTAGGGGTGTGCTTATGAGGAAAGAGAAGAAAGGGAAGTAGTTCAGGCTTTTAGGACAATGTAAACAAAGGGACAAATTAGTCATTCACCTACCTAAATTTCTTCCTGGATTCCTGTTTCCCTCAGGGTATTTGGATGGACATGAAACCACACACAAAAGCATTCTTGACCCTGGTCTTGCTAGTCTCCAGCCTCTATGCCACACTCTGCTCTAGCCACTGAAATAGTCACAAATCTCACCTTTGTCTTTATTCTCTATGCCCTTCCTTTGGCGTGGAATAGACTTTTCTTCTTATCTTAATGACTACTGGTCTTTAATTTTTATGGGCTCCAAAATCACTGCGATGGTGACTGCAGCCATGAAATTAGGAGACGCTTACTCCTTGAAAGGAAAGTTATGACCACCCTAGACAGCATATCAAAAAGCAGAGGCATTACTTTATCACCAAAGGTCCATCTAGTCAAGGCTATGGTTTTTCCAGTGGTCATGTATGATGTGAGAGTTGGACTGTGAAGAAAGCTGAGCGCCAAAGAATTGATGCTTTTGAACTGTGGTATTAGAGAAGACTCTTGAGAGTCCCTTGGACTACAAGGAGATCCAACCAGTCCATCTTAAAAGGAGATCAGTCCTGGGTGTTCACTGGAAGGACTGATGTTGAAGCTGAAACTCCAATACTTTGGCCACTGGATGCGAAGAGCTGACTCATTTGAAAAGACCCTGATGCTGGGAAAGATTGAGGGCAGGAGGAGAAGGGGATGACAGAGGATGAGATGGTTGGATGGCATCACCGACTCAATGGATATGGGTTTGGGTGAACTCCGGGAGTTGGTGATGGACAGGGAGGCTTGGCGTGCTGCGGTTCATGGGGTCGCAAACAGTCAGACATGACTGAGAGACTGAACTGAACTGGTCTTTAAAGGTCAAGTTCAAGTATAAACTCCTCAGTGAAGTCTTTCCCGACCTTTCCACCCGAAACCCATTTAGAAGTTGCCCTTTGTGCACTCACAGCAGTTTTGGCCTTTTATCAGGATCTAATGTTTAACATGATTGTTTGCTTGCTTGAGAGTAGAAACTTTGCCTTTGATCTTTGAAGCACAGGGCCTGAACCATCGAAGACTATAATCAATTCAAATTAACAAATAAATAAATCTAAATATCATATTAGGGAACAGTAAGAATCCAGCATAGTTTGGGCAAAAAACACATGTAATGGGAAAAGAGACTAAAAATAAGTTAATCAGAATATGAAAGATAGCCACCTCCTCTTGAGCTGGAACTCAAGCTTCTTAATGTGAGAGAACAATGAAGGCCATTAAGGGAGTGGAGATGATCTGCTCAAAGCAGTGCTTTAAGAAGGTTAACCCGAAAATGTGTAACATAAACTAAAGGCAGAGGAAAAAAAAAACACAATAGTTTCAATGTGAGAAGACTTGATTTAAATGGTCTGTATGGATGTTGAAAAGAAAATGAAAGAAAAATTTATTATAAAGAGTAAGACGGGATCTCAAGACTGCCAACATTTGAATGAGAGGAAATTATTGCGCTACAGTGGATTTAATCTGGTGCTTTTCACGTTGTCTCGTATTTTTCACAACATATCTGTGGGTACACGGGCACACAGTAATAACATTCTTCACACATGGATTTTAAATGTTTATTGAGTACCTGCTGTTGTGGCAGGCACTGTAACAGGAGCTAGAGATACAACAATGAATAAATAAAGTAAGGGTCTTGCCTTCTTGTAGCATTCATTCTAATGAAAAAGAAAGGTAAGAACACTAACTGCAATATCACTCTTGAATGTGGACAATTTGGAGGAGAATATAAACTACTGATATACAGAAAATCCAAAGGAGAAGACAATTTTGTGAAAATGACTAATTCAACTCTAGGAAGGCAGTGTTTTTACATGGAACTAAGGAGAGACAGCTGGGGCTTCCCTTGTAGCTCAGTCGGTAAAGAATCTGCCTGCAGTGCAGGAGACCCAGGTTTGATCCCTGGGTTGGGAAGATCCCCTGGAGAAGGAAATGGCAACCCACTCCAGTATTCTTGCCTGGAGAATCTCATGGACAGAGGGGCCTGGTGGGCTGCAGTCCATGGAGTCACAAAGACTTGGGCACGACTGAGCGACTAACACACTAACACACAACACACAACACACAACACAAGGAGAGACAGCTAGGAACAGACGTTTAAGTAAACTGCATACAGATTACAGTTGAAGGCTTAAGACTAGTAAAGATGGAATGTGAGAAAAGATAGGGACAGAAACTTCTTCAACAGCCATCCTAACTGGAAACCGCTTGGAGATACAAACAGCCCATTATCACAAAGGAGCACCTATTTTATGTTATCTTTGGTTTCACTCTCTGGCCCTGATGGTATCCAAGTGAAGTGAAGTGAAAGTCACTCAGTCATGTCCGACTCTTTGCGACTCCACAGACTATACACAATCCATGGAATTCTCTAGGCCAGAATACTGGAGTGGGTAGTCTTTCCCTTCTCCAGCGGATCTTCCAAAGGTAAAGTCAAAAAGGAAGGAGAGATTTACAGATTCCTAAACCTAGAAATAAAAACCATGGGCAGAATATCATGGGCCGGGAGGAGCAACCCCACGCCCGAGGCCAGGGGCGGCGGCCAGGAGGACCAACCCCACGTCCAAGGAGCGGTGGCTGCGCAGCAGGCGCAGGAGGGCCTAGAGGAGCTATCCCACGTTGAAGGACAGGAAGGGTGGTGGTGAGGAGATACCCCTCACCCAAGGTAAGGAGCAGCAGCTGCACTTTGCTGGAGCAGCCATGAAGAGATACCCCATGCCCAAGGTAAGAGAAACCCAAGTAAGATGGTAGGTGTTGCAAGAGGGCATCAGAGGGCAAACACACTGAAACCATACTCACAGAAAACTAGTCAATCTAATCACACTAGGACCACAGCCTTGTCTAACTCAATGAAACTAAGCCATGCCTGTGGGGCAACCCAAGATGGGCGGGTCATGGTGGAGAGATCTGACAGAATGTGGTCCACTGGAGAAGGGAATGGCAAACCACTTCAGTATTCTTGCCTTGAGAACCCCCTGAACAGTATGAAAAGGCAAAATGATAGGATACTGAAAGAGGAACAATACCCAGCTGTGGATATGACTGGTGATAGAAGCAAGGTCTGATGTTGTAAAGAGCAATATTGCATAGGAACCTGGAATGTCAGGTCCATGAATCAAGGCAAATTGGAAGTGGTCAAACAAGAGATGGCAAGAGTGAATGTTGACATTCTAGAAATCAGGGAACTAAAATGGACTGGAATGGGTGAATTTAACTCAGATGACCATTATATCTACTACTGCGGGCAGGAATCCCTCAGAAGAAATGGAGTAGCCATCATGGTCAACAAAAGAGTTCGAAATGCAATCTCAAAAACGACAGAATGATCTCTGTTCGTTTCCAAGGCAAACCATTCAATATCACAGTAATCCAAGTCTATGCCCCAACCAGTAACGCTGAAGAAGCTGAAGTTGAACGGTTCTATGAAGACCTACAAGACCTTTTAGAACTAATACCCAAAAAAGATGTCCTTTTCATTATAGGGGACTGGAATGCAAAAGTAGGAAGTCAAGACACACCTGGAGTAACAGGCAAATTTGGCCTTGGAATACGGAATGAAGCAGGGCAAAGGCTAATAGAGTTTTGACAAGAGAACGCACTGGTCATAGCAAACATCCTCTTCCAACAACACAAGAGAAGACGCTATACATGGACATCACCAGATGGTCAACATCGAAATCAGACTGATTATATTCTTTGCAGCCAAAGACGGAGAAGCTCTATACAGTCAACAAAAACAAGACCAGGAGCTGACTGTGGCTCAGATCATGAACTCCTTATTATCAAATTCAGACTTAAATTGAAGAAAGTAGGGAAAACCACTAGACCATTCAGGTATGACCTAAATCAAATCCCTTATGATTATACAGTGGAAGTGAGAAATAGATTTAAGGGCCTAGATCTGATAGATAGAGTGTCTGATGAACTATGGATGGAGGTTCGTGACATTGTACAGGAGACAGGGGTCAAGACCATCCCCATGGAAAAGAAATGCAAAAAGGCAAAATGGCTGTCTGGGGAAGCCTTACAAATAGCTGTGAAAAGAAGAGAAGCGAAAAGCAAAGGAGAAAAGGAAAGATATAAGCATCTGAATACAGAGTTTCAAAGAACAGCAAGGCAGATAAGAAAGCCTTCCTCAGCGATCAATGCAAAGAAATAGAGGAAAACAACAGAATGGGAAAGACTAGAGCTCTCTTCAAGAATTAGAGATACCAAGGGAACATTTCAGGCAAAGATGGGCTCGATACAGGACAGAAATGGTATGGACCTAACAGAAGCAGAAGATATTAAGAAGAGGTGGCAAGAATACACAGAAGAACTGTACAAAAAAGATCTTCACGACCCAGATAATTACGATGGTGTGATCACTGACCTAGAGCCAGACATCCTGGAATGTGAAGTCAAGTGGGCCTTAGAAAGCATCACTACGAACAAACCCAGTGGAGGTGATGGAATTCCAGTTGAGCTATTTCAAATCCTGAAAGATGATGGTGTGAAAGTGTTGCACTCAACATGCCAGCAAATTTGGAAAACTCAGCAGTGGCCACAGGACTGGAAAAGGTTAGTTTTCATTCCAATCCCTAAGAAAGGCAATGCCAAAGAATGCCCAAACTACTGCACAATTGCACTCATCTCACATGCTAGTAAAGTAATGCTCAAAATTCTCCAAGCCAGGCTTCAGCAATACGTGAACTGTGAACTTCCTGATGTTCAAGCTGGTTTTAGAAAAGGCAGAGGAACCAGAGATCAAATTGTCAACATCCGCTGGATCATGGAAAAAGCAAGAGAGTTCCAGAAAAACATATATTTCTGCTTTATTGACTATGCCAAAGCCTTTGACTGTGTGGATCACAAGAAACTGTGGAAAATTCTCAAAGAGATGGGAATACCAGACCACCTGATCTGCCTCTTGAGAAGTCTGTATGCAGGTCAGGAAGCAAGTTAGAACTGGACATGAAACAGACTGGTTCCAAATAGGAAAAGGAGTACGTCAAGGCTGCATATTGTCACCCTGCTTATTTAACTTATATGCAGAGTACATCATGAGAAATGCTGGGCTGGAAGAAGCACAAGCTGGAATCAAGGTTGCCAGGAGAAATATCAATAACCTCAGATATGCAGATGACACCACCCTTATGGCAGAAAGTGAAGAGGAACTAAAAAGCCTCTTGATGAAAGTGAAAGTGGTGAGTGAAAAAGTTGGCTTAAAGCTCAACATTCAGAAAACGAAGATCATGGCATCCGGTCCCACCACTTCATGGGAAATAGATGGGGAAACAGTGGAAACAATGTCAGACTTTATTTTTCTGGGCTCCAAAATCACTACAGATGGTGACTGCAGCCATGAAATTAAAAGACACTTACTCCTTGGAAGGAAAGTTATGACCAACCTAGATAGCATATTCAGAAGCAGAGACATTACTTTGCCAACAAAGGTCCGTCTAGTCAAGGCTATGGTTTTTCCTGTGGTCATGTATGGATGTGAGAGTTGGACTGTGAAGGCTGAGCGCCAAAGAATTGATGCTTTTGAACTGTGGTGTTTGAGAAGACTCTTGAGAGTCCCTTGGACTTCGAGGAGATCCAACCAGTCCATTCTGAAAGAGATCAGCCCTGGGATTTCTTTGGAGGGAATGATGCTGAAGCTGAAACTCCAGTACTTTGGCCACCTCATGCGAAGAGTTGACTCATTAGAAAAGATTCTGATGCTGGGAGGGATTGGGGTCAGGAGGAGAAGGGGACAACAGAGAATGAGATGGCTGGATGGCATCACTGACTGGATGGACGTGAGTCTGAGTGAATTCGGGGAGATGGTGACGGACAGGGAGGCCTGGCGTGCTGTGATTCATGGGGTCACAAAGAGTCGGACACAACTGAGGGACTGAACTGAACTGAAACCTAGAAATAAAAACCATGGGCAGCATATAAAGATCCTTAGGTAGCATCTTTTTTTTTTTTTTTTAAGTACGTATTTACTTTTATTTATTTAATTTGGCTTTGTGGTACGTGGATCTAGTTCCTTTACTAGGGATCAAACTCAGACCCCCTGCAGTGAAAGTTCAGAGTCTTAACCAGGTACTGCAAGAAAATGCCCTCAGGAGGCATCTTTGAGAACCAAAAACAAAGAGGTTAGAGACTGCTACCGTAAGAACTTCGTAAATTTTGTTATTTCCTCACATCTCCTGTTTTATAATCCTCAAACTGTTTCCTTAAATTGAAAAAGGCCTAGTTTTCGGGGGGCGGGGGTGGGGAGACAGTGAAGATACAACACAGGAAGGCTTGAAAGAACTCCAAAGGGTGACATGGAAGTGACTGTTAAAGGTGTGTTGAAGCCCTGGTGCCTGCTTCAAAGTTAAGATCAGGGTTACAGATCTGAGCCTGAGGATGACCTCGGGGCCACCAATTATAAGATTCAGGTGTGGTTTCTAACGTAGACTATTAAAAGAGAAGACCCAATTTGGAGGAGTGACCCCAGAAAAACAGTCCTGATTATTTTCCTCAAGAAAGAAAAGGTGTCAGAGACACCAGGAAGTAATCGTAGAAAAGAAAGACTGAGACAGTACTATTCCATGGAGACCAAGAGTCTGAAGGTAGGCCAGGTGATTAACAGTATTAAATACTACAAAGGGATTAAGGAAAAGGAGAACTGAGAAGAAAAAGGTTATTGATTTTGGCAATTTGGGAATCCCTAATTATGTTCAAGAATACAACTTCAGAAAAGTAAAGTGGTCAGAAGCCAGACTACAAATTAATTAAATGCAGTAAACATTTATTGAAAGCCTGTGAGAAAAATCCTCTACTAAATGCTACAGAAATTATCAAGATCAGTAAATTGGCCCCCGCTTTCAAGAAATTTACAGTTTAAGTAAGGAGAAGGGTGGACAAGTTAGGTAAACAAAGAATAAGATAAAAATATAAATGTCTTGGGACTTCCCTGGAGGTCTGGTGGTTAAGACTCCACTCTCCCAAGCAGGGGTCATGGATTTGATCTCTAGTTGGGGAACTAAGATCCCAGATGCTGCATGGTTCTGCCAAAAATATATAGATATAGATATATATGAATGTTTTAGGTATTCCTAAGAGACACTGATACATACTAATAGGCGATTTCAAGAGAATAAATAACCACACCCTACTTGATGGGTGAAAGTGACACGAAATTAGGAAACTCAGGGACTTGACCTCAAAGACTATGTAATAGTAAATAATAACAATAGTAAATCAGTGGCTGATATTTGTGTAGGCAGAGAAAGAAAGGGCATTCTAAGAATAACAACAAGAAAAACTATGGCAGTGTAGGGACTTCTCTGGTGGTTTAGTGGCTAATACTCTACACTCCCAATGCAGAGGACACAAGTTTGATCCCTGCTCAGGGAAACAGATCCCACATGCCACACCTAAGAGTTTGAATGCCACAGCCAAGATCCAGTGCAGCCAAATAAATAAACATGAGTAAATAAATACAAGAACCTTTCAAAAGCAACACAATTTTTTCAAACATTTGACAGAGCCGGATCTTGGCATCTGTGGCATGTGGGATCTGTGGATCTGGATCTGGATCTGTGGCCTGTGGGATCTAGTTCACTGACCAGGGATCAAACACAGGACCCCTCCATTGGGAACTCGGACTCTTAGCCGTTGGACAACGAGGGAAGTCCCAAAAGCAACACAATTAAAAAAAAAAAATGATGGCAGTGTAAAACTCACAGTATGTTGAAAACAATTAGGAAAGAACATTAATAAGTGGCCACAATACACCAGGAATTTTACATATACTACTGCAGTGATTCTAGACAATAGGTAGATTATCATCATCTACAGCTGAGGAAACAAAGCCTTCAAGAGATCGAAAATACGATTAAGATCACAAAGGCAGCATGTATTAATATGTGCAATCTGAACTCAGTTCTGATGTGATTACCTATCAGCTTACTGATATGTAGTTTCCCTTGCTTTATACTTTACTGCCCAGTTTCACTGGAGGATTTAAGCAGAGACATAGTGTGTGAAAGGCTTTCCTTGTGGCTCAGCTGGTAAAGAATCCGCCCGCAACGCGGGAGACCTCGGTTTGATCCCTGGGTTGGGAAGATCCCCTGGAGAAGGGAAAGGTTACCCACTCCAGTATTCTGGCCTGGAGAATTCCATGGACAGTCCCAGGGGTCGCAAAGAGTCGGACACAACTGAGTGACTTTCACAATAATAGTATGTGATGACACTGTATTGAAAAGTGGTTTGTGCTCATACTAGAGAGGAGTATCTTTAATGTAAGAGCAAATAGGCTGTATGTTAATTTGATAGCCAATTCCAAAAAGATAATAGCAGCTACCTTTTACTGAGTGTTTGCTTCATTCCAATTAATATAAACATTCAGTATTTATACTAATTTGCCCAAAGTTACAATGTCAGTAAACTGCAGAATTCAAATCCAATCTGTGGGTTCTGAAGGCTATGCTTTTTACACTACTATTGTGTATTGTGTTATAAGTGAAAAAGAATACCAGAAAGTTCAACCTCACTAGTAATCAAAGGAAATAAAAATTAAAACAATAGAATATTATTTTAATCTATCAAAGCAGTAGAATTTTTAAAGATAAGAATTCCAATGTAGTCAAAGAAGTGCTGAAACCAGTATTTTCACATATTGTCAGTGGTAAAATCCTTTAGAAAGCAATCTAAGCAAGGGAATAAGGTAGTCCTAACATTTCGCAGCATTTCCAAAAAATATCGTTATATAAAACACTACTTCTGTAAGATATTAACAAGGATTACCCCTCAAAATTTCTTAAGTTAGAAATTCTGGGTTAAAACACAGGAAAAAAAATTTGTTTGTTCTTACCAACAAAGACTTAAACACATTATGTTCTTATTCATGTGAATATTCTGATGGGAATATGGTTTACAGTGTTTCTCAAATTTATTTGACCACAGGAACCTTATTTTTATTTTAGCCTTTTATTTTATAGCACATCTCACAGGACTACTAAGTGTTCTGAGAGTTACATCCTGGAAAGCACAGCCATTCAGTATGATCCGAATTATGTTAAATAGATAATGCTGTATATGTGCATAGAAAGAAAAACTAAAAGGAAACATTAACTGTAGTCATCTTTGGGCTCTGGAATTACCAAACATGCATGTGACTTATACTTTACACTAGTTATGATAATATTTTCTAAGTTTTCTATAAACAATATGAATTTTATAATTAATTAAAAATAAATAAAAGTTTGTACCCTCCAATCCAGTAAGTCTATTTCTGAGAAATCTATCCTAAGAAAAAATCCTAAATGCAGACAAAAACATTCATCGAGTTTTTATAACAAAAATTCTAGAAACAATCTGGAAGTCCAATAACAAAAAAAAGGTAACAGGGTGCATGCTCAAATAAAACACTCTGCCAGTATTTTAAAAGATGTTTACAAAGAGTTTTTAATAGCAAGGAAAAATATTTATGTCATGAGGTTAAATGAAAAGGCAACACATAAAAACGTAAATACCGTCTGATTAAAAAATGTTCTTAAAGTGCACAGAAAAATAAAGATCAGAAGGGTATATGCCAAATTTAACAGTTGACAAATTATACTGAACAACTTTACATAATTAAATTGCACTTGAGCAGTAATCTGGTAACAGTGTGTCAAACCGGAACAGAGAGACAGAGGTAGAACAACCATTTAGGAGGTCATGGCAATATCTGCAGGATAAAGGAAACTAGAATTTTATCAGGCAGTTAGATTGACTCAAGTATTCTGCTTGATACTTTGCACATATAA
Organism: Bos indicus; assembly: GCF_029378745.1. Classification (NCBI taxonomy): domain Eukaryota; kingdom Metazoa; phylum Chordata; class Mammalia; order Artiodactyla; family Bovidae; genus Bos; species Bos indicus. The sequence continues at coordinate 57,486,109 of NC_091764.1, read as the reverse complement.
TTTCTTCTAAACCAAATCTTTACATAAAAAGTAACAATTACAGAACCACGTCTTAGGTACTGTCCATGTGCTTCCTTAGGACTTAGGTACTTTCTTAGGACTTCCCTGGTGGCTCAGACAGTAGGTAAAGCGTCTGCCTACAATGTGGGAGATCTGGGTTTGATCCCTGGGTCAGGAAGATCCCCTGGAGAAGGAAATGGCAATCCACTCCAGTACTCTTGCCTGGAAAATCCCATGGACAGAAAAGCCTGGTAGGCTACAGTCCATGGGGTCACAAAGAGTCAGACATGACTGAGCAACTTCACTTTCTTTCTTTCCTATGTCCTAGACATGTACCTTAATTCATTTAAATTTTAATTAATTCTCACAATAATCCTATAATGTAGGAGTTACTGTTCCTATTTCATTGATAAGAAAACTAAGTCTTGGATTTCCCTAGGCTTAAAATTCCCAGGCCATATAGCTAACTAATACTGAAGATGGAATAACGGTAATGGCAACAGGAGGAGAAAAATGATACTTTGATTGAGGGGGTGGGATTGAAAGACAATGTGAAAATAACACCCCAGTTACATTTGTTGATAATAACAAAAACATCTAGTGTTCTGATCTTGGTTTCCTACATCATTCTTCAGTAAAAAGAACAAGGGTTCCTTGGAGAAAAAGACGACTTTAGTTCTGGGACAGGAAATATACAAGATGAGCCTGGAGCACCTTCTAGTGTCAAAAAGGAAGCACTGAAAAACAACAAAAACAAAAAACCCAAAACAACAAAAACCTACACTGATGAGGGTATGTCAAAGGGACACAGGGCCAACTAAACGAGCTCTCAATGTTCAAAGCTGGAACATCTGAACAGTAAAATAAGTAAAATAACCCAACATCCATATTGATACAAATAAATTCAGTTCAGTTCAGTCCAGTCACTCAGTTGTGTCTGACTCTTTGCAACCCGATGGACTGCAACACGCCAGGCTTTTCTGTCCATCAATAAATTACTGAATAAATGTATCATGGAGAAGAGAAAAATCTCCTGTGCAGATGAATTCCAAACGTGTATAAATATTACATTCTTAAAGGAAGTATAACTCTTTAAGTGTGGACTGTGGATAGTGACTTTCTTCTGAAGAGTACAAAACAGAAAGGAGAAGGGGGAAAAAGTAACTTCACAGTGGAGAAATCTTACAAATACCACCTCTGGCAGGAGATCATGGTAACTATCAAGAGTAAAAAAAAAAATCGACGTGATACTATGTAACTTCAATATGATACGATGAAAATATCACTTTACTTCTATGGTCCCTCTCTAAAAAGCACTTTAGTTCAGTTCAGTTCAGTCGCTCAGTCATGTCCAACTCTGCGACCCCGTGAATCGCAGCACGCCAGGCCTCCCTGTCCATCACCAACTCCCGGAGTTACTTAATCCCAGTCTAATCATGAGAAAAACATCAAATTCCTACAGAGGGGATCCTACAAAAATACCTGGTCAATACTCCTCAAAACTGTTAAGGTTATCAAAAACAAGGAAAGTCTCAGAATCTCTCAGAGTTGAAGGTGACATGAGAACTAAATCTAATAAGGGATTCTGGAACAGGTTAAAAAAAAAAAAAAGGTAAAAACTGAGAAAATCTGAATAATGTATGGACCTTAGTTTATAACGCTTCCCTGGTAGCTCAGATGGTAAAGAATCTGCCTGCAATGCAGGAGACCCCAGTTCGATTCCTGGGTTGGGAAGATCCGCTGGAGAATGCATAGGCTACCCACTCCAGTATTCTTGGGCTTCCCTGGTGGCTCAGCTGATGAAGAATCTGCCTGCACTGCACGAAACCTGGGTTCGACCCATGGTTTGGAATACTGGTTCATTAATTGCAATAATAATCTCATACTAATGTATGACGTTAATTAACGGGGAAACTGAGTTTAAGGTATATGGAAATTGTCCATTTTCTCAATTTTTTCTGTAAATCTAAAACTGTTCTAAAAAATAGTCTATTTAAAATTTAAAAAGGGAGAAAGAGAGAAATGCAATAAGTTCATCTTAGGTTGGCTAGAACGGTGGTGCCTTTAGCAGAAATAAGGAAAAACTGATAATGATTTTGGTCAGACTGGATTTAAGGTGTGACAGTATATCCAAGAATAAAAGCTACTCACCAAACAATTAGAAAAGGGAACTGACAACTCAGGAGAGAAGTTGGTACTAGAAAGAAGCCATTGTAAAGACTTAAGGAACAAGGAAATTTCCTGGCAGGCCAGTGGTTAGGAAGATTCATTCGGTACTTTCACTGCTGTGACCTGGGTTCAATCCCTGGTCAGGGAACTAAGATTCTGAAAGCCGTGAGGCCAAAAAAGAAAAAAAAAGTTAAGGAACAAGTAAGCAGTAAGGAAATGGAAATAGTATGTGTGAACCTGATATTCAAATCAAGCTATGAAAAGGAAGGAAAGAGAAATAACAGACCTTAACTTAATGAAATAGAAAGTGAGGCCAGTTGCCACAAGGAGAAGGGAAAGTCACAGAGCTGAGAAAGGTAGGGAAAATAGCCATGTTAGGATGTAAGCATATGGAGAAAGAAGAACTGGATGCAACTTCCCTGGTGATCCAGTCGCTAAGACTCTGCGTTCCTAAGGCAGAAGACCCAGGTTTGATCCCTGGTCAGGAAACTACACCCCACATGCTGCCACTAAGAGTCTGCATGCTGCAACTAAAGATTCTGCATGCCACAACTAAAGACTCAGAGCAGCCAATTAAGAAAAAAAAATTTTTAATAGAAAGAAGAATTGGAGAAAATCCATGACCTTGACAGAAGTTAACATTGTTATATTACACCGAATGTGCTGCAGTCCATGCCTTTTCTCTAGCCATGCACTGTGGCCTAGAAGCAGAAGCCAAGAAAAAAGTTGATGGGTATGATTCAAGATAACAGAAGTGCTTGCTTAGTACTGAAGATCAAAATGAATGAAGAAAGCAATGAAGGTAGTGACTGGTCACAGAGATCCAGCAGGGCAGCATCAAAAGTAGTCACAACAGGGATTTCCCTTGAGGAGCAGTGGATAAGAATCCATCTGCCAATGTGAGAGACACCAGTTGGATCGCTGGTCCAGGAAAATTCCACATGACGTCCAGCAACCAAGTGCATGTGCCACAACTACAGAGCCCGAGTGCTGCCAACTGCTGAAGCCTGTGCGCATACAGCCTGTGCTCTACAACAGAAAAGCCAAAGCATCACAAGAGTAGCCCCTGCTCCCCACAACTAGAGAAAGCCCATGCACAGCAACAAAGACCCAGCTCAATTAAAAATTAATTAATTTTTTAAAAACTAAAAAAAAAGAAATAGTCATAAAGGTGCTGGTAGACTCAATGAAATGAAATGGAGAAGAGGTCAAGGACCAGAGAAACTAAAGAGGGCAAAAAGCTGATTCTATGGGTGTGTGGAAGTAAAAAAGGTGACTGAGTAAGGAAGCTAAAGTAAGTGATGGGGAGCCCTGTCACTGGTGGTGTTCTGTGTAGTAGGATATGTAGTAGGTGCAGACTGCAGTGGTTCTGATGTGTAGCTGGCTTGAAAATTCAAAGGAAAATCAATAATCTCATGTTGAGGAATTATAAAAGTATTGCAGGGACTTCCCTGTTGGTCTAGGGGTTAAAAGTCCACCTTGCAATGCAGAGGACACAGGTTCAATCCCTGGTAGGGGAACTAAGACCACACATGCCCTAGGGCAACTAAGTCTGTGTGACCCAATGGAAGATTCCACATGACACAACCAAAATCCCCTGTGTGGATGCAGCCAAATAAATAATAAATATGTATCTTTAAGTATTCCATAGATGCTGAGTGGAGACACTGAGAACAGAATGAAATGATATGATACGTCTTGTCCTTGTGGGCAGTGGATGTTGACCCTGAAGTTTTAGAGAAAATGCTACAATTGCATGGCAACATCTTCCAGGAGAATTACAGTGACAGTGGTAGATCAATGATCTGGAAGCAGCAAGGGAAAGCAAAAAAGCAGTGTGATTCCTTCTCTTCTACACGGTCACATGAGAACAGAAGATACCTCTTGGGAGGGTAAGGTGAGATGTCATATCTGAATTTTCATTAAATCAGTTTAAAAAAAACAGTTAATAAGTAGAAATGTACTGGACAATGAGTAATATTTTCAAAGCACACATCAAAAGAGGCAAATTGAAGAAGTACCTACTATGTAGAGAGCAAGAGAACTTGTACCACTTTGAAAGGTGATGTTGCAGAGAAGTAGCAGAGACTTGGGTTGTCATTAGATACCATATGAGAGGTGGGTTGAGAAGTAACATGGAAAACAAGAAAAGCAAGAGGCATAAAACGTATATTTTAAAACAGACTGCATGTACCAAAGTACACACACACACTCACTGCTATTACAAATACACAATGAGGACTACAAAAAAACAGTAACTCCTTGCCTTGCACAGCATTTTATAAATTGCTTTCACATATACTATCTTATTCGACTGTCACTGAATAGATACGCACATTTTTCCTAAAGATGAGGCAATTAGGATGGGGCATAGCCAAAATGAAAATCTTGATTCCCAATTTTCAACATATCAACCTCACATACACAGCAGACACTTCAGCATCTCAATCAGCCAGGATGGAAAATCTTCTCTGACTAGAAGAAATAGTGGGTTCTATAAACTTGTCAGAGGACTTGAGAGGCCACTAGACACCTTCTCGTTTACCTTCTACCACCTCAGATCCCTCAACTCTTATCACCATCACCAGAGAAGGTACCGAAGGGTGATGGGTGGTGTTATCAAGGAGAGAACTCCAGCTGAAAGTTGTATTAGGTTCCTCTTCTCCTCACACCTCTGGACCTCAGTGAACTAACAATTAAGATGAGGAAGAGTGGAAAAAGAACTATGTAGCAATGAGGAGGTCTCCAACAGATACAGTTTTGATAAATAGTATTTAAAAGGGGCTCCGGTAGGGTAGAAAGCAGGTACACTGAGAGATGGGGGAGGGGAAAAGGGGGGGATCAGGAATTGGAGGGAATTGAGAGTGGAGGCGCCCCCAAGGCTGAAGAACCCAAAAGAGATATGGGAGCTCCAAGTGCTGGAGAAAAGCTAAGGGCTCGTGAGGGTCCTGGATCAAGGACCAGCATTGAAGGACCCCAGGGCTTGGGTAACCGGAAGCGGAGACCCCCGAACAAGAGACCAGAAGGGGGCGCAGGTGACACCCCCGTAGGAGAGAATGAATGGGGAAGGCGGTCCGGAGGGCGGGGCAAAGGAGGGGCCCCGGGATGGGCGGGGCACAGACCCCTTTCTAAGTCCGAACCCCTGCCCCGAGAGCCCGGGGAGAAGCGGCTCCGCGACTCCCGCACTCACCGCCGGTCTCGTCAGTTACATAGGGAGTCGCCATCTTGAAAACGCAAACCACTTCCGGCGTGAGCGGGCTGGGGTCCCGCCCCCCTCCCCACCGGAAGTGGAGTCCTGATCGTAACAAGCCACCATTTTAGTCTTAAAGGGAGAGTACACCATTTGGTGGACAGAAGTGAAGGAGGCGGAAAGAAGCTGAAGACTAAAATAAAATAAGAGCTGTAGCCTCTTTTACTGCCATGGATACCAGTATTGGGCGCCTGCTGCGTATTTAGCAGTTGTCTGGGCGCCGAGAGAAGTTCCGAGGCACAGCCCCTATCCCACAGGCACTCTTTCGTCTGTCTAGGACCTGCGGGAGAAAAGGGGGCAAGGCCCACCTGCATCCAGAAGGCGGGGGAGAGGGAAGGCTAGTAAATGAGGAAAAGAAGGATATTCAGGTCCTAGCCTGCGCCCAGGTTCCAGAGCCGCTTGGGGATACGGGGCGGGGCAGGCAAACTCCGGGAACGCACTGGGGCGCACCAGTGTTGGGGGCGAACGCAAGACCCCAACTGACCCTCTCTTAGAAGGTGGGCAGGTAGAAATCGCGCGCCGATTGCCCTTGGCCGCTCAGCTCAACCCTCCCGAGAGAGACGCGCGCGAGAGAGACGTGCAAAGCCGAGGGCGCTGCCTGTCGGTCATTTGTCCCCGCAGCTACAGGGTTGCCGGCGACTTCTACGGCTGAGAAGGCGCGGTGGGCGGGCGGGGCGAATAGCCCCGGCCTGGCCCTGCCCCTGGGGCGGCCCCAGGGACTCGGGCGGCGAAGTGACGACGCCCAAGTTTGCTCTGGCTTTCGACCCGGGAACCTCCTCGGGCTCGCCCCTGGGTCAGAGGGTGAGGTGAAGGCTGCTGGGCGGACCCAATTAGTATTCTAATTAACCTCGGCCAAGTCTCAGCGCTCTGGGGATCCAAATCCGGGCAAAACGCCAATAATCCGAGCCGCACATTCACTCCCTTTGCAGCCCTGCCCGGCCCCGTGTCTCCCTTTTCTTTAGAGGAACCCAAATGTTCTCCCTCCCCCGCTTTTTTCGGCAGCTCTTGTTCCTTCAGGGCTAAGTCCTGCTAAACTCGTTTCCCCCGCAGCTTGGGAGGGGCCGGCTACAGGTTCCTCTCCCCTCCTCAGGTGTCTGCCCGGCCCTCCCTCACCCCCCGTGTTGTTTTTTCCTCATCAACAGTTTTATCTTCCTCCAAATCCCCAGTTTGGCCTAGGTTAATGTCCAACAGAAAAAGTGACCACCTCCAACACTAGGCTGCATGTCCCACTTTAAAAAAAAAAACAAAAACCAGCTGAGAGCAATGGCTGACTAGGAATTTACTAAAGCTTTGAAATGAAGCTTCTGAAGTTTTATGGGGTCACAGCTTGCCTTCTCTCCCGTACTCCACCTTCCTGACTTCCACCAGAGGCCCAGCTCAGAAAATCTCAAAAAGACTCGTGTAAAAATACATTCAATACATAATCATTGCAAGTGTTCTAACACTGCCATCCTTAACCCTTGCCCCTTTCACCAATCGTTCTTCAGCCCTGCTGGATCTCCTTTCCATAACCCTGTTACTAATGCTTAAAGGTAAGAGGGAGATGAAGTCTCTAAAAACTAGAGGAATGCATTGTTCCTGTCTGTACTATCTGAGGTGTACTTTCTGCAAGAATCAGTCCTAAAGTGGCTCCAGTTGACCACCCAACCCTAGGCCCCCCACTGTGCCCTCAGACATCCTGTCTCAGCTCTGGGGCTGACAGGAAGTGAAACTCAATTGTCTGCATAGCAGACCTGCCTGGGACCCAGCCCTGAGCCCCGGATGTGCCACCTCCCCCCTCCACCCAAGGAGGAAGAGGAGAACGAAGATGATGGGGAGAACAAGGCTGTTGTTTTTTCCTTTCCCTTTGTTCGTTGCGGTTTCTTTCTTTCTGATTTTTATGATGTGGTTGATTAAAGAAATGAGCACCTGGAACTGTAGGCATTAGAAGCCTCCTCCTTAGATGTTTCTTGGCCTTTCTTCCTCTCACCCCCATCAGTAAGTTACTGAGGTATGATGGAGCACAGATCTTGAAGAAGACTCAAGCCCACAGTATAATTGATTCCATCTTATTCCTTATTAGAGGCATCATCTCATTCCCCACTTTGAAGTCTCAAAAAAATGTCTTAAAAGGAGTATCTTTAACTTCATGTAGGAACACAGCTGAGCATGACAGAGTGAAAAACACACGTTGTACATAGGGTGGTAGCACTACAAATGTTATTTGTGAGGAAATCTGAGTTCCTTGAGGATTAGTATCATACCAAGATTTCTAGGTGAGGGGCACAGGAGAATAAAACTGATTGGAAGAGGGGCTAAGGGAGCCTGTTCTTACATCATTCAGGATGGCTTACACACATACCCATACTCTTTGGTGCAGTCCCTAAGCTGGGCTATCTATGTCTTTGGCCGTTCTGCAAAACAAAGTAGAGGACCTGATGCATAATAATCCTTCAAAAGTGCTTATGATTCCATGACTAAGGAGATCATGTAGGAAGAGGAGACGAAGGATAGAGGGTGGCAGGGTTCTTGTCTTTTTAAGCTTAGAGGGGAGACAGAAGCAGAAAGACAGGCTGTCTCCACTCCCTACCTCAGATCTCCAGTTCAGATGCAACAATAATACTCCAAACTCTTATTACTCAGCAGCTATATTTCTGATAAAAATGGAGGGTTCTCTTCCAAGTCTCAAAAGTCAGGAGCTGCTTAGATCCCTGTTTCCACTAGAGGGCCTCATGTATTCATTCCTTCTCCTCTCCAACCCCCACCAAAAATATGTGTGTATTACACGTGTGTTTATGTGTACTTACACGCACAACATACACACAACACCCAAATACACCCTTCCAATCAGAGCTCCCCCCTCCCTACTCTCCACCACCAGGTGTAAAAGGGAAGATTCCAAGAACTCAAGCCTTTGTTACTGTGTCCTATTTCAATGAAGGGTAGGACGGGGTTAGACCGGCGTTGGGGCGGGGCCAGGGAGCTGGATGCCTGGGTCCTCAGTTCTTACCAGTGAGTCCCTAGGCCTCTGTCTTTCTCCCCTGCTCTACCAGCCTCACCACCATCCATGCTGCCCCAAGAGCCTTAACTCGGAGCAGATTCCAGACAGGAGAAGCTGAAAGGATCTCCTTTCACCCCGACTTTTGACCAGGGCTTCCACACCACCTGCCAAGGCCAGCAGGTAAAGTGAGGGTTAGAGCACAAAGAAAGGGTGGACACAGAGGAAAATGCTCTTTGCACCTGAACCTTGACCCCAGAATTAAGGGAAGAATCTGTGTCTTGAAAGGAGTTGTTCTTAGCCTGGGGAAAACAAATCTGAGACATCTGGGGTTTGGGTTTAACGGAGGCGAGAAAACTGGAGGCAAAGGTGGGCAGATTCTCTCAAACTGTGTCAAGCAGTGTGGAGCCCGTGGTGGCAGGGAAGTGTTTGGTCATAGGATGTGCAGTTTGGCACTCTGGCCTTGCTGCTGAAGCATCTCCTGAGTGTAAATTCAATCCATGGTGGACTGAAAGGACTTGGGAAGTCCCCTGATGGCAGCATTTAGGAGAGGGTGAGAAGGTGGCTGGGTGGGCAACTGCCAAGCTGTCTCATCAGCGGGCTCCCCATCCCATTCCCACCTATCTTCGCCTGCCTGGGTTGGGATTCGGGGAGAGGCTGTAAGTTACTGGAAAGACGGAAACAGAGCTGTTACCGGGGCGGGAAGATGAGCAGCGTTGGAATGCGGAGAAAGTGGCACAAACCAGAGCCTTGGAGATCTGGGGATCGGGGGAGGAGGGAATCGGGTCTGATGAACTAGAAGTTCCCCGAGTTGGGGGCGCTGGGCGCCGGCTGGCGGGCGGGCTGGCCGGGGTGGGGGGCGGGCAGCTGTGTCGTCAGGAGCGGGGCGGCCCCGCGGCGGCCGCGCCTGCCTGGCCCGTCCCCTCCAGCCCAGCTCGAGCTCCAGCTCCCGCGCCGGCGCTCCAGCTCCGACCGCGCGCCCTCCGCATGCAAGGTAGAGACCCCGCGAGCCCCGCGCCGCCTCCCACCCTCCCGCACTCGAGCGGGTCGGGTCGGAGGCCGCGGGAGGGGACGCCCCACGGGCTGGGGTAGGGCTGCTGGGCCGAGAAGGAGGAAGCGTGACAGCTGGAGTGGGTAGCTAGAAAGGTTTGCGCCAGGAGCCGGGGGCAGCAGGAGGGTTGGCCCAGAACCCCATAGGCAGCGTTTTCCCTATACCTTCCCCTCCATCTCTCGGATCCCTGATCACTCGGACGGATGCTGAAGCTGGCTCCTAGGGACCCGAGTCGGAGGAAACTCAGCTTTGGAACCTCCACAGCGCTGCACGGGTGAAGGGTACTTGTTTGGCCTCCTGGTGCCCAACTTCCCACCCCTCTCCTTTCTACACCTGTCAGCGGGAAGTTTCTGAAACTACCAGGGTCTGAATCCCACTTTTCACCTTTAAATTGGGAAAATGAGGTTTATGGAGGAAGGCATGCAAATATTACCGGGCATCTTCCCAACCTCCTAACCATATGAACCCACATCCCCCAACCATGCCAACATTGTAACTTCCTCCTGTACTACACAGCGACACTCCCACCACCCCACACACACAAATAGCACCTCCTTAATCAGAGAGCACTACCGTCTGCGATGTTTGTGGAAGCTTAACAAATTTCAAGGCTTCAAGCCAAATGATTCCCTCAGGGGCCACTGATAGCAAGGATGGGCAGGAAAGAAGGGATCCTCCCTCAAACCTCAGAAAGAGGAGGAGGATGCAAGCCCTGGAATGGCTAAGGGATTCAGAAGTCCAGGTAATCTGTTCTGGGCGGTCAAAGAGGAGTGCCTGCCCCTTGGGGTTCCTTGCTGATCAGCCTGAGTGTTCTGGGGACATAGCTGATTCTTGGGTAGTGGTAAACCTACATGACTTGGAACGTGAGCCGTGAGTGTTGAAGTGAAAAAGAAACTTTAAATGTTAGCACAGGCTTTGGAAATCATATTTATCTCTCAGTTACCAGCAATTTTAGTACTTAATGTTTAAAATAAGATCTAGAAGACCAGAGACACTAAGATTTAATGGAATGGACTAAGAATAGAATGTCTAGAGTCTGGGTGTGACCTTGAGAGAGTAGTTCTCTCTCTGGGCCGCAGTTTTCTCCTCTGTAAGATAAGAGAGTTGGTGCCTCCCAGCTTGGAGGATGTTCTAGGATTCTCCGCCTCCATGTCAACTTCTTACTTTCTCACCCCAAGTTAGTAGGGGCAGGCAGGGAAACCAGAGGAGGGAAGGGAAGGGAAGGGTGAGTCACAAATAGCTGGCAGGCGGGCAGCAGACCCCACCCTCCCAGCCCTAGCATTCGCCTGGACTAGCCCAGGTTATGGCTTCAGGGTTGGGATGCAGCAGGACAAAACTGGACTTGTTTCAGATTTTTAAGGCCCTGGACACCTGAAAAAAATCCCAGGAGGCTTTATGTCCAAGTTCTCAGCCCAGACGTGTCGTTGGACCCTGATCATCTAGTTTCTGTAGCCACCTCCTCACCCTCCCAGAGGCAAAGTGCAGGATCTTGATATTACATGTCTGTGCCTGAGACATGGCACAAGTGGGAAGCTGTACAACTGGGCTTCCCTGCCTCTGGGAGTCCCTTGGAATTTATGCCATCCTGGGTCCAAGGCATCATTTTTCCTAATCTTCAGACATGTTTCTCTAGGTACCACCCTTGTATAATAACAACAAGCTAATGTTTATTGAGTTATTTCTCTGTGCCATGCAGTTTGCTAAGTATATTGCATGTTTTACCTTATGTAATCTCCATGTGGTGACTGATTTCTCCAGGTACCCATTTTACAGATAAGAAAAGGGAGATGAAATAACTCATCCAAGAGCTAGAATTCCAATCCATGCCTATCTAATTCAAAAATCCATTCTTTTAACTTCTACTATATACTACATTTAAGACCAGAAGGGTTTGAAAAGACAGGCAGGAGAGGAGTATTGTGCCTTTCCTGTTTGCCCCTTGCTTGCTCACTCAGTCATTTTCTCTCTCACATTCCATTTCCTGGAACCTTGGAGCCATCTAAGAATCCCCAGGGGTAATCAGAGGCTAATTAAGCCATACGGGCCCCATTAAGCATAAGACAATTATGTATTCATTAGATCTGTTGGCAGACAAAGTTAGATTATAGTCAATGAAAGGGCCAGATGGGTGGAGTCCTTTCTTCAGAATATTAGTGTCTCAGTACCTGGTTTTAAGTGTTCCCAGAGAGTGTCCAGAATAGGAATGCTATACTTGGAGGTATGTGGCAGAGATGCCCCAAAGGCAGAGGCTGCAGAGAAGGTTCTTGCGTCATCAGAAAAGAAATTTTAGTGGGCCCTAACAGCCTCCTTAAGCCTGCCCCAACAACCCTAAATAAGTGGGCAGAAGTGAGACAGAAGGTTAGGGCCTTGGGTTGAGTACCACAGTAAGTGGCTTTTAAACATCATTCATCATTTTCCTTCTCCAGGGGATCTTCCCAAACCCAGGGATTGAACCCAGGTCTCCCGCATTGCAGGCAGATGCTTTAACCTCTGAGCCACCAGGGAAGCCAGCAAATAATTAGTTAGCACCTACTGTATGTGTTCCAGGCTTCCCAGTGGCTCAGTGGTAAAGAATCTGCTTGCAATGCAGGAGACCTGGGTTTGATCCCTGGATTGGGAAGATCCCCTGGATGAGGAAATGGCAACCCACTCCAATATTTTTGCCTGGGAAATCCCATGGACAGAGGAGCCTGGAGGGCTGCAGTTCACGGGGTTGCAAAGAGTCAGACACGACTTAGCAACTAAACCACCACCACCACCACATGTGCTCCACGTTTTCTCGTATTCCCCTCGCTGTCCAGATGGATGCTCTAGTGTCCCATTTATCATTTTTGGATTAATATTCCCCAAATATGACTCCCTAACTTGATACAACTATCTGTACAACTGTTACGGAACACTTAAAACATGATGGGCGTTAGGTACTGAGGACAGAGTGGTGAACAAGTCTGATAAGCTCCTGCCCTGTGAAACTTACATTTTGGTAGGAGATGACAAACAGTAAACAAAGAAGCAAATGAATTGACAAGATAATTTTCAGTTGTGATAAGTTCTGCCAAGGAAACAAAGGAGGTTGCTATGTAAAGGAGGGGGCCTACCTTAGGACAGAATGATCTGGAAAGGTCTCTTGGAGGAGCTGACATTTCAGCTTAGGCAAGAAGTCATCTCTGCCAAGAGCAGGGAAGGGTGTTCCAGGCAGACAGAACAGTAAGTCTCATGGCCCTGAGCAGGGAAGAACTTCGTGTGCTGGAGGAACAGAAAGGAGGGCAGTGAGACTAGAGAGCACTGTGTGAAGGGGAGAGTGGAACAAAAGGACAGAGAGGCAGGGGTGTGTGTGGGGAGAAGTGGGCGGGGGTATGGGGGGAACGCACCGCACAGTTCTTGGGTTGGAGCCTTGGCGCCTCCACTTTTTACCTGCCATGGGAAGTCCCAACCTCTTTGAGCTCCGATTTTTTTCATCTATCAGATCAGATCAGATCAGTCACTCAGTCGTGTCCGACTCTTTGTGACCCCATGAATCACAGCACGCCAGGCCTCTCTGTCCTCCCTGTCCTGTTTTTCATCTATAGAATGGCTATACCAATGATTTCTTATCTCAGAGTTTGATTTTACTTCTTAATACAATAATAACTACCATTCCTTATAGACCGTCTATATATGCCAGGTGTTATACTAGGTACTTTTCATACATTCTTTTTTTCTTTTCTTTTCTCATGCATTATTTGACTTAATCCTCGCAACTATGAAAGATAGACATCATTCTCCCCATTTTATAGATATAACTTGCCCAAGTCACACGATGGTATCAGAGCTAAGAATGGAATCCCCATATGACTAACCCCAGTTCTGTCTGATTCCAAAGTGGTGCTGTACTATGCTAATGTAATTTATTATTGTTACTGCTGTTATTGAATCTTCAAGGCAAGTTGCCCCCTGCAGCTTGGCCCCTGGGCCAGCAGTGGTCAACATGATCCACACAGGGCTCGTCCTTGGTTCCTGAGTCGCACAGCTGAATGCTGGGGCTTCCTAAACACTGCCAACCTAGCAGGGTGGAAAGAAAGCTCCCTCACTCAGCACAACCGTCCTGGAGCTGATGCTCAGCGCCTTCTTCCCCTACCTCCTCCCACTTGTCTCCTGCCTGGGGCCCGCCCTTCCCCAGTGGAGCTCCGCAGGACGCAGACAGGCGGGGCCGGGGCTGGGGGCCCGGCTAGAGCTGGTTCTGTGTCGCGCGCGTCAGAAGCGCTAGAGGTCGTTGCGGGGCGTGGGTGACTCTGGGAGTGGTGGCTGAGCGGGGCTGGGGACCAGGGCTGGAGGCGGAGCAAGATGGGGTCGTGGCCCGGGAGGCGTGCGGCCATCTCAGTGAGAACCACTGCAGGGCCGGGACTGCGGGATCCGAAAGGAAAGGGAGATGGGACTGAGCTCAGGGCCGGCCGAAACTGAGATTGTGGAGATTGGGGGTGGAGGGAGAAAAGGTAGAAAAGCGGACGAAGGACACACCCGCAGAGACACTGTAGCCTAGGAAAGCGGGGGTGGGGGCGGGGAAGTGAGGGTGGTCAAGAGATGAATCAAGACAGACTGGGGCAGAAATCAGAGAGCTGGAGAAGGATCCAGAAATGTTGGAGATGGAGTCAAGGATGAGTCAGAGAAACAGACACAGAGAACAGACACTGTCAGGGAGAGATGGAGACACAAAGGAGAGTAACAGAGGAAAAGGAAGATACTTGGGGAGGGACTCAGACAGAGAAGGAAGAGAAACAATAGTAGGAGTGGGAAATGAATGGAGCAGACAGAAGCGAAGAGGCACAGAGAGTTGATCAGTCCTACCACATGCTCTTGTCATCTTCTTCCAGAACTGCCCTTGGAAGCAAAGTTCCAAGGCCCAGAAGTACTACAAACAAGCTGCCTTTGTGTTCATCCTTAAGAAAAAAAGAAAGATGGCCAAGGAGAGGGGCCTAATAAGCCCCAGTGATTTTGCCCAGCTGCAAAAATACATGGAATGTGAGTCTTCCCTCTCAGTCATTCAGTCCTGGAGACCCTACCCTTAGACAATCCCTCCTCCTCATTCCCCCCAGCTCCCCCTCTTTTCCCTAGTGGCCTTGAGACTGGATGCTCTTGAGATATGCCTGACTGGGAGAAGGAGGGCAGGCAAATCGGGAGACACCTGGGGTCTTAGCTTTCTACTCACCTTCTCTAAATCTTAACTGCCTGCTTCAAATCTCAGAGAAGAGAAGTAAAGAGGGCAACCGATTTGGAGGAACTGAAAGGTTTTTATCTCTGTATTTCTGTTTTTTCTTGAAATTTCTTTTTCATCTCGCTGGAATCTTCTTTCCTGTTGGATGTCGGGGGAGGCGGTGACTAGCAGAGGGTAGGGAAATCTGAACCAGAATAACACTATCTTCCCTCTCTTCACTCCCTAGACTCCACCAAAAAGGTCAGTGATGTTCTGAAGCTCTTTGAGGATGGTGAAATGGCTGAATATCTCCAAGGAGATGTAAGTGGCCACTGGGAAATCGTCTTCTTCACCAACTCCTCCCACCTTTGTTTTTGCTACTCGATTGGGATCCCCAACTTCCAGGGATTATTCTGGCCGAACCCTTGCTGTCCTTTCTCCAGATTCCCCCCGCACCCATGGTTACTGCAGCTGTTACTTAGGACAAAACGAGATTCTGTGAACTCGGGACTTAGCCCAATAAACCACACTCCTGCCTTGGATGCTTCTCAACTCTGCATTTATTGTCATGTCCCCACCACTCCCAACGCAGTCCCCATTTCCCATCCCGCAGATCTCCCTGGGGTAATGCTTGCTCTCATCATAGGCCATTGGATACGAGGGGTTCCAGCAATTCCTGAAAATCTACCTGGAGGTGGATAATGTTCCAGATCACCTAAGCCAGGCACTGTTTCAGTCCTTCCAGACTGGCTACTACATAGAAGACACTGTAAGAGAAGGTATGGTCACACATGGGTGGGACTGGGCTGGGCCTCCAGCCCAGAAGAAAAGTCAAATTACGTGGGAGTTTGGGGAGTGAGAGTTGAATTGAGTCACATCTTGGGGGCAGGGTGGTGGGAAGGAGAGGTAGAGGGTAGCCAGGCTGGTCTAGGAGCCAGAGGGAGAAAAGTGAAAGGTGAAAGGGGAGAGTTGAAACAAACAAAGGAAAAGAGAAGAGCCAGATGGAGGGAGCCCCAACCTGAGATCTGCTGCACTTTTTGTGACCAGATGTGGTGTGTCTCAGTGATGTCTCCTGCTACTTTTCTCTTCTGGAGGGTGGCCGGCCAGAAGACAAGCTAGAATGTGAGTTGCCATTCTGGACTGGGAGAGGGGAGGAAAGGTGAAGGGAAAGAGGGTATTCCCTAGCCAGACAAAGGTGGGGTCAGAGAATGGGCCCCATTTCCTTTGTTTCCCCAGACTCCTTATACCTAACGCCATCTACCAGAGTCACCCTAGTTCCCATGTCTTATATATTTTCACGTGGGTGACCTAGGATGTTCTTGGGATTTGGGAGGTGTATACTGTTGCCCCTCCCTTTTTGTCTCCTGTCTCAGTCCCAGCCCCAAGTCCTGAGTTCTTCATCCAAACAGTCTCTCCTTATCTCTTTGTTTCCCCTGTATTCGGTTATGAATTCTTTGGATATCCCTCACAAACTGACCCCTAAAACACCCCACAGTCACCTTCAAGCTGTACGACACGGACAGAAATGGGATCCTGGACAGCTCAGTGAGTTGGGGGACCTATATGCTGGGCAAGGGAGTATGTGTCCGTTTGTCTGTGCTCTCCTGTCCCAACTCTTCCAGGACCTTAAGCAGAGGAAGCTAGAGGGAGAAGCTGAGTCCTCCAGGACTAAATTTGGGAGTAGGTCCCAAGCTCTTGGGGTTTCCTTGATGGCTCAGCGGTAAAGAATCTGCTTGCCAGTGTAGGAGACTCAGGTCTGATCCCTGGATCAAGAAGATCTCCTGGAGAAGGAAATGGCAACCCACTCCAGTATCCTTACATGGAGAATTCCATGGATGGAGGAGCCTTGTGGGCTATATAGTCCATGGGGTCGCAAAGAGTCGGGCATGACTTAGCGACTAAACAACCACAACCCAAGCTCTTGACGCCTAAAACCGGATGCTGGAGACATGGTCTGGGGACTCCCTTGCAAAGATAAACACATAGGCACTCATTTACTTGACAGAGGCACTTGAGAATGAGAGGGGGTCTGTGGGTGGAACCTTGATCTCTAGAGAGTTTGGACAGTTGGTAGTGAGGTGGGATATGGCTGTGGCTCTTACCCTCTTCGTCCCCAGGAAGTGGACAGGATCATCATACAGATGATGCGAATGGCTGAATACCTGGATTGGGATGTGTCTGAGCTGAGGCCGGTAAGGCGATTCTTCCTGCATGTCCCTTCTTATACTTCCTCCTTAGTCAGTCCTTTATTTGTCCTCCCCCATTTCTGACAGGCAGCTTGGTTGCCCTCGGCTAGGATGGTTAGGCTGAGTGTCCTAGGGGGCAGTAGAAGTAAGGGGTTACTCACCCCATAAGTCTATCTCCCTGCCTTCTCTGCTCAGATTCTTCAAGAGATGATGAAAGAGATTGACTATGATGGCAGTGGCTCTGTCTCCCTGGCTGAGTGGCTCCGGGCTGGGGCCACCACCGTGCCACTGCTCGTGCTGCTGGGCCTGGAGATGGTGAGTAGGAGAGATTTGTGAGGATGGGTAAAACAGTTGTCTTGGGTTGTAATTGCCAGAGTTGGCTCTCTAAGGGCTTAGACATTCCCCAGTGTCTGCTATGCCCTCCCAGACCCTGAAGGACAATGGGCAGCACATGTGGAGACCCAAGAGATTCCCCCGACCAGTCTACTGCAACCTGTGCGAGTCGAGCATTGGTCTTGGCAAACAGGGGCTGAGCTGTAACCGTGAGTGATGGGGCCTAGAATTGTGGGAGAAGAGGGGAAGCCCAGCTATATGTGGGAACACGGTGCTCTGAACTCCGAGAGACCTGAGTTTGAATCCTGGGCTCTTCCAGTGACTGGTTATGTGACCTTGTTGTGATTGTTTCAGGTCTCAGCCATACATATACATGTATCCATTCTTCCCCCGACCCCCCTCCCATCCAGGCTGCCACATAACATTAAGCAGAGTTCCATGTGCCATACAATAGGTCCTTGTTGGTTATCCATTTTGAATATAGCAGTGTGTTCATGACCTTGCCAAACTCTCTAACTATCCCTTCCCCCCAGCAACCATAAGTCCATGCTTTCAGTCTGTGAGTTCTTTCTGTTTTGTAAGTTCATTTGTATCATTTCTTTTTAGATTCCACATATAAGGAATGTCATACGATAGTTCTCCTTCTCTGTCTGACTTACTTCACTCAGTATGACATTCTCTAGGTCCATCCATGTTGCTGCAAATGGCATTGCTTCATTCTTTTTAATGACTGAGTAATATTCCATTGTATATACATACCACATCTTCTTTATCCAGTCCTTTATCGATGGACATTTAAGTAGCATCTAGGTCTAGCCACATAACATCTTTAAGTCTTAGTTTCTTCAACTGAAAATGAGATAATATGAGCGTTAAATAAGTTGATACCAGAAAAGTACTTCATTCATTGCATGTATCTACTATTAAGTCTGCAATAAAAATTAGCTATTATTTCTGGTGGTGTTATATCTGGGCATCCTTTTACATCATCCAGCTCAGTTTCTTGACACGTGAATGGAGTGGGGTTGAGCATTTGGTAGCAATTGCTCTTTTAGGGGGAAGAGTGAGCAAAAGACCCAGGTCTTGGAGGTGAGTCCAAGTCCAAGTCCATCTCAAACTTTAATTCTGTGCCACACCCTCACAGCAAGGGGTTAGATGTCAGCTGCAGTGAGTAATGCTGCCTGGCCCCCAGGTAAGGAGGAAATAGGGGATGGGGGCAGCAGTTAAGGTGCTGACCTTTCTCCCTCTGGCCCAGTCTGTAAATACATCGTTCACGACCAATGTGCCATGAAGGCCCTGCCCTGTGAAGTCAGCACCTATGCCAAGTCTCGGAAGGACATTGGTGTGAGTGACCCCATGCCCACTCGATCACCACCCACATCCTGGCCCTGGGTCTTGGCCCGTAGCTGCCCTGAGACCTTCCCCAAGTCCCTGCCTCAGACCCTCTCAGACAAGAGATTGCCTTTCTCCCCAAGGTCCAATCACACGTGTGGGTGCGAGGAGGCTGTGAATCTGGACGGTGTGACCGCTGTCAGAAAAAGATCCGGATCTACCACAGTCTAGTTGGGCTGCATTGTGTGTGGTGCCACCTAGAGGTCAGTTTGGGAGCTATCAGCCCAGCCTTGCTCTGGGCCCCTACATGAGCGGCCCTTTCCACCCCACTACCCACCACCACCCACGCCCGCCTCCTCCAGCACGTCTCCCTAACAGCCTTAGTTATACTAGACTGCAAGTTGACAGGTGATGGGGTTCCCTTCATGATCTCTCCACACCTGCCTTGTCTTTCAGATCCATGATGACTGCCTTCCAGCCATGGGCCATGAGTGTGACTGTGGGCTGCTCCGAGATCACATCCTGCCTCCGTCTTCCATCTATCCCAGCGTCCTGGTGAGACTCTTGGGCAGCACTTGGGAAGGGAGCAGGAGAGCTTCCCCACTTTAAACACGGACACATACAATGTCACTTAGAGCAGAGAGCCTACATTTCTGGGATTCAAGTCAGATTGTCATCTGTTTATGGAGTCACACAATCCAGTTTTCCTTCCCTCTGCCTCCTTCCCTTCCTAGGCCTCTGGACAGGAGCGTAAAACTAGCAAAATAAGCCAGAAGACCATGGATGATTTAAGTTTGAGCACTTCTGAGGCTCTGCGGGTACAGGGCCAAGAGGGCTTCATGGTGGGGACTTCATGGGAGGAAACCTGGGTGTTGGAGCCTGCTCCCTGGGAGGGGAGGGGAAAGCCTTCTGGGGGGAAGCCAGCCCTCTGCCCCTGTTTCTAGGGTCCATCTTCACTCTGACAAAATCCTGCTTTCCTTATCCTTATTTTCTTCCCTCAATGCAGAT
The DNA here is from genome assembly GCF_029378745.1 of Bos indicus. NCBI lineage: Eukaryota > Metazoa > Chordata > Mammalia > Artiodactyla > Bovidae > Bos > Bos indicus. The sequence continues at coordinate 57,466,633 of NC_091764.1, read as the reverse complement.
TGATCCTGTTTCTAACACCCACCCACTTCTGGTCTTTGTGAACCCCAAGAGTGGCGGGAAGCAAGGCGAGAGGTGAGGAGAGAGAGAGAATAGCCTTTGTGAAATCGAGGGAGAAGACCAGCAGAAGTTGGGAATCTATATGTATGGAGGGGACATACCTTACGGACATTAAGAGTGTGGAGTACAGGGACTTCCTTGGAGGTCCAGTGGTTAAGACTCTGAGCTTCCACTGTGGGGGGCAGGGATCCCATCACTTGTTGGGGAACTAAGGTTCTGCATGCCACGCAAAAAAAAGAGTGGAGTACAGAATGTCCATCCCCTCCATGAGCTTTCTTTTTTCTCCACACAGGGTGCTTTGGAAATTCCAGTATCTGCTGAACCCTCGACAGGTGTTCAACCTCCTAAAGGATGGTCCTGAGCCAGGGTGAGGATAGATTAGGGGCTGTATCACAGGGTTGTGTGTGTCTGCCTTTCTGTGTACGTTGGAAGAGAGCAGGAAAGAGTGCATGTTGGGAGGGAAGGGCCAGGGAAGCCCAGAAAACCAGACTTCACGATGCTGCTTTTGCTGGGTATCCCCAACCCTGAATTCTCTGGCTCATCTTTGCTCTGCTCTCAATGGAAGGAGATAACTGTTTCTGTCTCTTCACTGAGGAGTGGCTATAAGGTTGTACTTTTTTTAGCCTTAATGGAAACAAGTCTTTTGACAAAGGGAAAGGGCATTATAAGGAATGAGAGACAATGAGTACTTACCCTGCCTTTCCAAGAGTTGGGGAGCCTTAGTCCTGATAGCCTTTGTCATTTTCCCTTTCACTTTTTGTCTCAGACTCAGATTCTTCAGAGATGTTCCTGATTACAGGATTTTGGTGTGCGGCGGAGATGGCACAGTAGGCTGGATTCTAGAGTCCATTGGTCAGTGAAGGCAGAGGCTTCAGGCTGGGCTCAGGGGGAGTGTCCCTCCAGAGCTAACTCTCTCCATCCATCTCCTCACCTGCCTCCCCAGACAAAGCCAACTTGCCTTTTGTGCCTCCTGTCGCTGTGTTGCCCCTGGGCACTGGAAATGATCTGGCTCGTTGCCTAAGATGGGGAGGAGGTAAGTGGTTAGAAATTGTTTGGTAGCTCAGCTAGTAAAGAGTCCGCCTGCAACGCAGGAGACCCCGGTTCAATTCCTGGGTCTGGAAGATCCCAGGAAGAAGGGATAGGCTATCCACTGTAGTAATCATTGGCTTCCCTGGTGGCTCAGACAGTAAAGAACCCACCTACAATGTGGGAGACCTGGGTTCGATTCCTGGGTTGGGAAGATCCCCTGGAGGAGGGTTTGGCAATCCACTCCAGTATTCTTGCTTGGGGAATCCCCATGGACAGAGGAGCCTGGTGGGCTACAGTACATGGGGTCACAAAGAGTTGGACATGACTGAGCAGCTAAGCACAGGGGAGTGAGGGAGTTGGGTAGGAAGGGGAAGGCACATAGAGAAGGCATTTAGGGGACTTCCCTGGTGGTCCAGTGGTTCAGACTCCAAGCTTCCACTGCAAGGGGTACAGGTTCAATCCCTGGTTAGGAAACTAAGATCCCGCATGCCATGCGGAGCAGCCAAAAGTTTTGTTTGTTTGTTTTTTAATTTAAAATAGGCATTTAGGCATCTGGTGAAGAAAAAGTGTTGGTGGAGAAGAGAGGCACAGATAGGTGGGTCCTAAAGTAGATCGTCTCAAAGGAAGAGGGCTCTGGAAGAAGCCAAGGACCTGAAGGGTCAAGGATGACAGTCTGGACTTAGAAGGGTCAAGGGAGACAGTCCTCTTCCCTATAAACTTGAAAATACTCTTTTGTTTCTCCCAGGTCTTAGAGCTCAGAATCAAAGAAAATGTGAGTGAAGAAGACAATGTGGGAATAAGAAAGGGCTATATGTAAGAGCTATGTACAAGAGCTAAGCCAGATACTGAGTGATGAAGCTAGCAGGGAACTTGGCTGTGGCTCATTCATTTATTCAGCCAATTACAGTTGGCCCTTGAACAGCATGATCTTGAACTGTGCTGATCCACTTACTGAGGATATTTTTTGGTAGTAAGTGTTACAGGATTACACAGTCCATGGTTGGTTGTATCTACAGATGCAGAGGAACAGTGGATTTGGAGGGCTAACTATAAGTTATACTCAGATTAACCCCTATGTTATTCAAAGGTCAACTATAATCAGAAATCATTCATTCATTCATCATAGTTTTTTTCCCAAGTCTATTGCAACAGTCCCCTAAGGGCTCTCCCATTTCTAGTCTTTTTTTATCCCTTCGAAGAGAAGGTTTGAGGGATGGTATTGATAGATAAAGAGGTCAGTGTGGGGGAAGGTTGAAACTGTCTTGGAATGAGGAAGTTGTCTTGGAGTTGAGGCTCTTGGATTCAGAGTCCAGCTTTGAGATCTCACAGGAGATTTTGGAATGGGAGCTTGCTAAGGAGAGAAAAAGGTATTCTAGGTGAAAGAAGTTGTGTAAGACCAGCAGAGCCACCAAACAACATGGTGATGCGTTTTGGGAAGTGTGAGTCATTCACTGTGACTGGGACTAGGACGCACAGTGGGCTGTGGGGAGAGGGAAGCTCGACCGAAGCGGGGTTCAGATAACAGAGGGTCATGAATGCTGCGGAGTTTCTAACTTCATCCTGCCAGAGACTGAAAGCTGACAGCCCACAGACATGATTCGTACTGTTTCATACTAGTATGTTTGCCTTGCAGAGTTTTAAACTTTTTTGACCTTGGCTATATCTAAAAATGGGTCATGTATTCTTCAATTCACCATAATTCTCTCAGCTCCCTGCTACTCATTCACTTTACCTTTCTAGCCTCTGAGGCATTTGAATGTGCCATCCCTGAACCATGGGGAACTCTGGAACTCGTGAAATATATATATAGGTATATAGATATAAATATATTACTTTCTATCAGTTCAGTCACTCACTTGTGTCCGACTCTTTGGGACCACATGGACTGCAGCACGCCAGGCTTCCCTAGTCCATCACCAACTCCCGAAGTTTGCTCAGACTCATGTCCATCAAGTCAGTGATGCCATCCAACCATCTCATCCTCTGTTGTCCCCTTCTCCTCAAAGTAATATGTAATATTACTTTGTATATAATAAAATTTTTTTTGGCCGCATTGGGTTTTCGTTGCTTTTGCAAGGGCTTTCTCTAGTTTCAGCAAGCAGGGGCCACTCTTTATCGTGATGCTCAGGCTTCTCATTGTGGTGGCTTCTCTTGTTGCAGAGCACAGGCCCTAGGCGCTCAGGCTTCAATGGTTGTGGCTCACAGGTTCAGTAGTTGGAGCACATGGGCTCAATAGTTGTGGCACATGGACTTAGTTGCTCTGCGGCACGTGGAATCTTTCCGGACCAGGGTTCAAACCTGTGTCTCCTAAATTGGCAGGAGAATTCTTATCCGCTGTGCCACCAGAGAAGTCCAAAATTACTCTTCATATAAAATATTATCCCAGAAAGTAGAAATATCTCTGTATATAGTAATTTGAATCTTGTATGTAAACATATGACCATTTTTGGAGGGGTGTTCTTAAATTCTCAGCATCTGACTTTGTTTCTTTTTTCATTACAGTTACTGTTTTTTTAAACATTTATTTATTTTATTTGGTTGCACTGGGTCTTTTTATCTTTTTTTGGCTGCTCTGGGTCTTTGTTGCTACTTGGGCTTTTCTTTAGTTGCGGCAAGCAGGGGTTACTCTCTAGTTGTGTTACACAGGCTTCTCATTGCAAGGCTTCTCTTGTTGTGGAGTATGGGCTCTAGGTGCCGGCTCAATGGTTGTGGCACACGGGTTTAATTGCCCTGAGGCATGAGAATCTTCCCAAACCCGTGTTCCCTGCATTGGAGAGCAGATTCTTAACTGTCGAACCACCGGGGAAATTCCTGACTGGTTTCATTGCAGTATTAGACTCTTTGAAATCATGAACTTTGAATCTTCACTCTTTTTTTTTCTAAAGAAACATACAGTTATTTTATTTATTAGTTATTTATTTGGCCGCACCCAATCTTAGTTGTGGCATGCAGGATCTTTAGTTGCAGCACGCACGCTCTTCGTTGTGGCGTGCGGGATCTAGTTCCCTGACCAGGGATTGAACCCAGGCCTCTGGCATTGGGAGCTCAGAGTCTTGCATCTGGACCACCAGAGATGTCCTTTCACTTTGTGCTTTACAAATGAGATCTCATAGCAGTTTCTGCTAATTCCATCTGAACCATGAAAATAATTATTTGAATACAGCGCTAATGAAAAATTTGTGTTGATATTGAAAAAAATCCTAAGATTCAAAGAGGAATTGATGAAAGGAATACTGCTATGGGAGCTCTATGGAGAATGGATTGGATGCAGAAAGCAATACCTCAATTGCAGTAGTCTAGTTGATTCCTCAGTGGGTAAAGAATGTGCCTGCAATGCAGGAGACACAAGAGATGCAGGTTTGATCCTTGGGTTGGGAAGAGCCCCTGGAGGAGGAAACAACAACCCACTCCAGTGTTCTTGCCCGAAAAATGACATGGACAGAGGAGCTTGGTGAGCTACAGTCCATGGGGCCGCACAGAGTTGGACACTGAGCACAGTACACAGTCAAGAGAAGATGAACACAGAAGCAAAGGCAGCATGACCAGTGAAGTCATGAGGTAGAAGCCACAGTGAAAGTGAAGGAAAGTGAAGCCGCTCAGTCGTGTCCAGCTCTTTGCGACCCCATGGACTGTAGCCTACCAGGCTCCTCTGTCTAAGGGATTTTCCAGGTAATAGTACTGGAGTGGATTGCCATTTCCTTCTCCAGGAGATCTTCCCGACCCAGGGATCGAACCCGGGTCTCCCACATTGTAGACAGATACTTTACAGTCTGAGCCACCAGGGAAGCCACAGTACTTGGTAACTAATAGACTGGGGGATGAGGTGAAGACAAGTCTAAGACATTTTCTAGGTTTGTGAACTAAGCAGATGGGGTACTATTTATTAAGACAGGGAATTTAGAAGGAGGACCAGTTTAAGGAAGAAAGATAGATTCTGTTTTGGATATATCGAGTTCAGGTATCAGTGGAGCTCCCAGATGGAGATGTGTGGTGGGTAGTTAGAACTTGACGTTAGGAATTTAGGAGAGAAGTCAGGGCTGAAGATACGTGTTTGAGAGACATCTGCTCCAAAGAGAGAATTGATGTCCTCAGAGGAGATGAGTTACCCAGGGAAAGAGATAAGAAGAGAAGGTAGATAAGGACAGCCAGATCTTGGTAAACATTCTATTTAAAGGTTGAACAGAAAAGATGAATTATTAAAGGAGTCTGTACTAGTGTCCTATTGCTGCTGTAACAAATCACCATGGTGCCTTAAATCAACACAGATTTATTATCTTAACAGTTCTGGAGGGCACAAATCCATAATCATTTCCACTGAGCTAAAATCTTGGCAGGGGTGAAAACATACTCAGAGACTTAGAGAACAAACTTATGGTAACCGGGGGGAAGAGTTGGGGGAAGGGATAGTTAGGGAGCTTGGAATCAACATGTACACACTGCTATATTTAAAATGGATAACCAACAATGACCTTCTGAATAGCACAGGGAACTGCTCACTGTTATGTGGTAGTCTGGATGGAAGGGAGTTTGGGGGAAAATGGATACATGTATGTATATGGCTGAAACTATCACAACGTTCTTAATTGGCTATGCTCCAATATAATACAGGGCTATATTTTTTTCTAGAGGCTCTAGGGGAGAATCCCTCGCCTTGCCTTTTCCAGTTACTAGAGGCTGCCTGCGTTCTCTGGCTCATGGCCCACCTTCCGACCAACAGTGTTATCATTCCAAGCTCTGCTTCCTTGTCATATCTCCTTCCATGACTCTTCTCTCTTGTAGCCTTCTTTCACTTATAATGAGCCCTGTGGTTACACAGGGCCCAGCCAGATAATCCAGGATGATCTCCTCATCTTAAAGTCCTTAGTTTAATCTTGTCTGCAAAGTCTCTTTTGCCATTTATTCACCAATTTTGCAGATTAGGTTGTGGACTTCCCTGAAGGGCCATTGTTTTGCTTACCACAGAGACTCAGAAAAAACAGAACAGGTCCTCTGTAATTTGGTGGTATTTTAGAGGCTAAGTGAGGAGTTTCATGAATTAAAATGAGAACTAAAGATATACTGTTGGTTTTGGCAGGAATCACTGGCAGTCTTTGCCAGAAGAGTTTCACAGGGTGGTATTGAGAAAGGCAAATTATAGTGGGTTGAACCATTGATGAAATGTGAGGAAGCGAAGATATTTTTTTAATCTTTTTTTTTCTTGATTACAAAAATAATACATGCACGTGGTAAATAATAATAATAATAATTCAGGACTTCCCCAGTGGTTCAGTGGTTAACACTTCATTCTTCCACTGCAAGAGGCAGAGAGGTTCGATCCCTCATCAGAAAAGTTCCATGTCCTGGACAAAAAAAAAGTCAAACATCTCAGATATACTTGCCAAGAAAATGAAAGTTCCCTGGAATCTACTCCCTCAAGTTTTGGAGTCTGTTCTTCCATATTTTTCTCTCTAGACACATACTAATATGTATTTAAGCAATAAGATCATTTTATTGATGATTTTCTATTTTCAATAAACGGTTCATCTTAGTTATATTTCAATATGGTCAGGTTTGCCTCACTTTTTTTTTTTACTACTGAGCGGCATTCCATTGTGTGAATATGCCATAATTTATTTAAGTAGCCCCCTCCACCCACCCACCCTTTTTTTCGGCCATACCATGAGGCTTGCAGGATTACAGTTCCCCAACCAGAGACTGAACCTGAGCCTTGGTAGTAAAAGTATCAAGTCCTAACCACTGGACCACCAGGGAACTTCCTAACTAGTCTCATATTGATAGACATCCGGGTAGCATTCAATTTTTTAATCACATACCATGCTGCACTCTATTTCTGTACACAGCTGTGAGAATTTCTCTAGGAGAGATTTCTAAAAGTGGAATTGCTGGCTCAAAGAGTATAAACATTTTACTGGTTATTTTATCTTTTAAAAATTATACAAATATTGCATCAGTACATTTTCACTGTGAAAGATTTTAAAAAGTAAAATATGTGAGTCTTCACATAAAAGTTTCCTCTTCCCTACCCCCTCACCAAATTCCACATTCCTCCCCAGAGATAACCACTGTTCCCTATTTGCACTCATTTTTCTGTTTACACAAACACAGAGAGCTTTTAAACAAACAAATGGGATCACACATTGTCCTGGCACTTCTTTTTTCTTTGAATATGTCTTGGAGAACTTTCCAAGTTATTTCTTAGAGATTTGAATTAGATTATAATAGCTGCACATTATTTCATGGCATGGATTTGGCATAATTTATATAGCTTTCCCCTCATAATGGATATTTAGTTTTTTGGGGTTTTTTTTTTTGCTGTTTTAGAGAGTGAGTACCTCAGCAAGAATCCTTGTACATCCATCCATCTCTATATACATTTGTGTTTCTGGAGGAGAAATTCCTAAAAGTGGAATTGCTGTGTCAGAGAATATGTTTTGATAACATTTCAATAAAAGTTGCCAAATTGTTTTCCAAAAATGAAATACCAATTTATGCTCCAACTAACAGCAGATGAGAGTGCCAGTTTATTCATAATCCCATTAACACTTGGTTTTCTCAGCCTCTTTATAATTTGTCAATCTGACAGGCAACAAAAAGTTAACTACTTTACAGTTTTAATTTACAATTCTTTTAGTTATTAGTAATACTAAGCATCTGTAATAGGCATATTGGCCATGCATATTTTTTCTTTTGTGATTGGCTTGAGTTGTTTGCCCATTTTTCTATTGACTTTTTGAATATAATGTTTTGTAAGTACTTTTCAAATGTTGGATAAGTTAGTCTGTTATATGTGCTACAGGTACTTTTTCCCAGTTTGTCTTTTTTAAAGGTGTGTGTTTATTTAACCATACAGAAGTTGTATGTTTGGGCCTTTTTTTCTTTTGGTCAGAACTATTTCTGTTTATTTTATGTCAATTTTGAAAATTCCAAAATATATTTGCTTTACTTTTGTTTGATTTCAGAAATTTTTAATTTAATTTTAATATGATTGGATTTATTGGCCTTTTTATTTGGCTCTAAGTTTTGTACTATGTTTTTAAAATTTTTTATTTTATAAAATAAAAGTTATATTTTTATACAAATATTTATAAAATAAAAATTTTTATATATTTTATGGCATACAGCTGATTAACAATGTTGTGATAGTTTCAGATGGACAGCAAAGGGACTCAGCCATACATATACATGTAGCCATTCTCCCCCTGCCCATCTAGGCTATACTATGCTTTAGAAAGGCTTTTTCCACTCAGAAATGATAAAACATTCATTCATGTTTTCTGCTAGTACAAATTTTGCTTACTTTTAAATTCTTTGACCCATCTTGAATTTATCTTAGTATCAGGGGTTGTTACTTCTGCATCCAGCACCATTTACTGAATAATCTTTCTTTTTCCATTTCTTTGAAATGTCATCATATACTAAATTCCCACATACACTCGAGTCTATTTCTGGGACACTCTGTTCTTTGCTATTGAACTTTTTATTCTATTCATGGCATTCATGCCAGTATCAGCCTGTTTTGATACTGTTGCTTTATACTGTGTTCTATCTGGGAGAAGAGAAAGCATCAGAGAAAGAGATCATTGCCATTCATCACTCATCTTTTTCAGCGCTTTTCATTTTCCTGGCAATTTTCTTTACTTTTCCAGATGAACTTTGGCATTATGGTTAGATGTGCACACACATTGGAAACTTTCACCCTCTATGACAGTGACAGTGTGGAGAAAAGGGTCAGTAAGTGTCTGACCTTAAGACTGGTTCATGGAAGCCCTGACTGAGCACCCTGCCCTTGTGTGCTTAGGGCTGGTAGGGTCTGCAGCACAAGAGCATAGTCTCCCTGAGAATTTGTGGAGCTGGGAGCTTAGAGGAGGTCCCTCCTCTGGGACCCAGGGCTTAGTACTAACCTGTTTTCTCCCCCATCCTTAGGGTATGAGGGACAGAATCTGGGGAAGATCCTCAAGGATTTAGAGACAAGTAAGGTGGTACATATGGATCGATGGTCTGTGGAGGTGATACCCCAACAAACTGAAGAAAAGAGTGACCCAGTCCCCTTTCAAATCATCAATAACTACTTCTCCATCGGTGTGGTCAGTAGAGTGGAGCATGGGCAGGGGAGGGAGAGGAGGGAGTGGGGGTCAAGCAGGGAAAGGCTAGAAGAGGGCAGAAAAGGAACGTAGAGGCTAAGGGAGCCATGACCCAGGGAAATGAGGAGTTGGGGGATAGTGGTATGAATTGCAAGAAGAGAATGTGGGATGTATCACTCCCAAACTGGAGAGTGAAAGAAAGAGGGTTCTGTGCTGAGAAAGGAGGCAGTCTCTGATCTCACTTGCCCTGGACTCCCCAGGATGCCTCTATTGCTCACCGATTCCACATTATGCGAGAGAAATATCCTGAGAAGTTCAACAGCAGGTGAGGGAAGGGAGAGTGTGGGCATACACAGTGGCAAGGACCAGCTTTGGCCAAGTTTGACTCCATGCTTTGGTGGGCAGTGACACTTGTAGGAAGCCCCTTGACCAAGCTTCCCTGTTCCCACTGGGACAGCAGTTGGGGGGTGATGCCCTTCCCTGTCACTTAATCTACCTCTGCCAGCACTGTATAACTTGTCCCGTTCCTCCTGGGCCTGGCGTTGGGGCCAACACAGAATGAAGAACAAGCTATGGTACTTCGAATTTGCCACTTCTGAATCCATCTTCTCAACGTGCAAAAAGCTGGAGGAATCTTTGACAGTTGAGGTGGGTGTGTTGAGAGCCAACCCCACATCCTTTTCAGCTTCTTGTATCTTATTAGTAATTTCACCCTCTGCAGGAGCCCTCGGGAACTTCCCATATTCTTGAACCTATACTTTGACCTCTCAGCTCTCTAATTCTGATTTCCCAAGCTCTCAAGAAACACCAGTCCTTCATTCTCTCCACCCCTTGCAAACCTGCACGTCCTAGCCTTCCCTGTGTGTTACCTGGTGGAGGGAATGGGCACGGCCATTGTGATGCCATGAGGCAAGGATCTGTGCTCTCCCCGTCTCAGATCTGTGGGAAACCACTGGATCTGAGCAACCTGTCCCTAGAAGGCATTGCAGTGCTGAACATCCCAAGCACACATGGTGGCTCCAATCTCTGGGGTGACACCAAGAGACCACATGGCGATATCCATGGGATCAACCAGGCCTTAGGTGCTACTGCCAAAGTCATCACCGACCCTGATATCCTGAAGACCTGTGTACCAGGTGAGAGGAGCAGCCTTGGGAGCTGAGTTGGGGGTGGGTGGGCGGTACTAAGGGCAAAGTATGACTCTTTGGTGGCACCCTGCTTCTACAAAACCTATCTCCCTACTTCCCACCCTGCAGACCTAAGTGACAAGCGGCTGGAAGTAGTGGGGCTGGAGGGTGCAATTGAGATAGGCCAGATCTATACCAAGCTCAAGAATGCTGGACATCGGCTGGCCAAGTGCTCTGAGATCACCTTCCAGTAAGAAAAACTCCAGCTGGGGGCTCTGAGGGAAGCAGTGGAGCCAGGAAAGCAGACAGATTATGGGAATGGTGGGGAGGGCCTGTCCCAGATCTTCCTTGGTAACAAAGGGGCTTAAAGCCAACCTGGGAACAGAGTTGTGGTACTCAGCTGGCAAAGAGGCCGCCACCAATTTGTCTTGACCTTACACAGCACCACAAAAACCCTCCCCATGCAAATTGACGGAGAACCCTGGATGCAGACACCTTGTACAGTGAGTATTGCCTGTGCCTGCCAGAAACAACCTCTGGGCTCTATGGATCCTAAATTTCCATTCCATGGATTCTTTACTTCCTTCTGAGGCCTGAAGTTCCCCTGTGCATCTTCCTCCTAAATCCTGATTTCTCAGCCCCTGGCCTTCCAACTGTGGCCTCTCTAGGACCCTGAACAGATTTTCCCCTAAGTCTCTGCTGCTCTAGCCCCAAGGCACCAGGTCCTGCCTCTGAATGTTCCTCCTTCCCTTCCAGATCAAGATCACCCACAGGAACCAGATGCCTATGCTCGTGGGCCCACCCCCTCGCTCCTCCAATTTTTTTGGCTTCTTGTGCTGATGGGGACATCTCAGCCTCCAAGCCAGCTGTGAACCTCCTTGTCCCTGGACTGTCCTCCCCAGGCTCTGTAAATTGCTGCCACACCCTCCTGCTAGCTCAGGGGGGTGTTCCTCCACCCTCACAGTATTTATTATCCTGCACCACCTCCACTACTCCCCATGCATATGTGCACACACACACATACACACACACACACATACACACATCACAAATAATTCATTTAAAGTGCCTCATCTGAATAAAATGAACTTTTTTCCCCACTGGGATAGCTGTTAAGTAAGTGGTACACCTCCTTCCTTTATCCCTCCACCCCTTAAGTGACATAGATTCTTCCAGAAACAAGGAAATAACAGCATCAAGTTCTGAGTCTTTATTTCATGCAATGGTAGTCTCTGAGGGAAGACCAGAGAAAAGACAGGCCTTGCTCTCCACCTGGGTAAATCATGACTTCACATAAGAGCACTCAGACCTGCTGTCCACTGAGGAGGGGTTTGCTCTCACCAATGGGGCAAGAGCGGAAGACCCAGGGCAGACGTAGCCACTGGGTTCTACCGTGTGGCAGCTGGGGAAGGGGGACTGCTGAGCCTTGCTTCATAAGTCTTCGCCTGATATTGGGAGAAAAGCAGGGATACTGGTTAGTGGTGGTCAATGGCAACCTCTTTGTGCTTCTCTAAAAAAAAAAAAGACTAAACCATAACCCAGGTTGACTTGGTCTTGATCCTGGCTCCCTCCTCTTCTCACCAACAGGGTTTATCCTCTCTTATGTTTATGGTAAGCTCTGACCATTTCCCTCTCACCCTACAGGCTTCCCTGCTTTGAGGACCTCAGCCCTCCAGGCCTAGGGATTTGCCTTTCTGGCAGGTGGAGAACTCAGTTCACTGAGTTCTTCTCCACTGTTGATATTATTCATAACAACAGTCATTGAGATCATCATTTATTCCACTTTTGTTTCAGAACCAGGTGTTTTACTCACATTGTCTAGAGCCCTGAAAACAGCCCCACAGGACAGGTATTATGTTTCCTACTTTTCAGTGGCTCAGAAGGGTTAATTGACTTCCCCAGGGTCCCACCAGCAAGACTGCAGCCTAGACCTGTTGAACTTCCAAGTCTGGGCTCTTTCTTGGACTCTACACTTTCCCAAAGGGGTTGGTGGTTTCTTCTTCCCATGAGGAAGAGTGGTGGTGGTAATAAGGGGTAAAGGAGTGGGAGCAGGATGGCGGGGATCTCACCTGTATATCAGAGATGCAAGCAACAAAGCTGTTAGCACCAGCAAGATGCCCACGAACAGAGGAGCCTGCCTGAGGCCTGCTTCTTGCCCTATGGGTGGAATCCCAGATATGGCTGCATTCAGTGTCTGCTTCCTCTAGTAGGTAACCTCTACCATCTCCCCGTGTCTTCATCCTACCTCTTGTCCAACTACCTACCAGGCATGACAAGCTGGGTGCTGACCATCGCCAGGCTATTGGCATCAGCCAAAGACACATTGAGGCAGTAGGTCCCTGAGCCACCCTTCAGTACCTGGTGCAAAACCAGCTGGCAGGCTGGGCTGGGGGGCACAGGCTGACACAGCCGCTGGGCAGGCAGCTGACACCCTGGCGATGAGATGTCCATGCAGGCTTCCTTGGGTAGCCTGGGAGAGATGTCAGCTTACGTCAGGGAATCTGGGAAGGGACACTAGACACCAGAGAACACGACAGCAGTCACCCCAGGAGTTCTCAGGGCAACCGTTGGGACACTCACCCGCCTTGGCAAGACACAGTCAGCTCAAATGCATCTCCTTCACTGGATGACACAGCCTGTAGGATCTCAGCACTCTCAATACCCTCTGCAAAGTTGCAAGATTTTTTTAAGTCTGAGACTCCTCTACTTATCCTCCCCCAAGGCCCATGGCCAGGAAGGTCCTCGGGCTGCCTCCCTAATCCCATTCTGCCTTCATATGAAACCCCTGGGATCTGGGTATTCTCCTTGTCCAGGTGAGTAATTCCTTCCAAGGTGTGCTTCCACTGGGCAACCCTAAGCAGCACACGCCTCCCTCCACCAGCTTACGGACAATGTAGGCAAGACTCACGGACAATGTCCAGGGTGAGGGAAAAGGAGCCATAGCGATACAGAACACAATCCAGGGGGGCTTGGCGCTTCTCCAGGACTAAGGTGGCAGTGTCATCCGGCAGGGGACTCAGGGAGCCTGGAGGAGAGGATTAAAGAGGCAAAGTCAAAAAGCAAATGACTAACCTGAAAACAGGCCCAACAGGCATTTTTCCAGGTAGAGTCAGAGCTACTGGATCCAGGCTTAGAATCAGACAAGAGCTGGAAACTCTCATTTTTTAAGATAAAGAAAGGCCCAAGAGAAATGACTGCCCCAGAGTCACAGGGTTAGAGTCGGAATTTTAGACATCCCAAATGTTTATCACACCCTACACTGTGCCAGGTCCTGGGTCAGACATTTGACATGTGTTAAGTCATAGTGTCACTATCTCACTTCTCCCTTTTTAGTATTCCTACCACAATTCCAGGTAAACCTACTTTGGGATGGGAATCCAGGGGTGAGAAGTGGTGTCAGAAAGATTTCTGTGTTTACACTTAATCAGAAAATGAGGTATAAGTATTATCTAATGATCACATGGGACTTTCTAGGTGGCTCGGGTAAAGAATCCACCTGCCAATTCGGGTTTAATCCCTGGGCAGGGAAAATCCCCTGGAGAAGGAAATGGCCACCCACTCCAGTATTCTTGCCTGGAGAATTCTATGGACAGAGGAGCCTGGTGGGCCATAGTCCATGAGGTCACAAAGAGTCAGACATGACTGAGCACCACCACCAAATGATCACACACTGCTTCCTGAACTTCTCTTCAGGAAGAGAGAATAAGCTCTCTACCCCTGGCCTAGGAGAAGACCCTGGTTTCCTGAACTCTGGATCTATTCTGTGCCATTAAGAGGGACTTAGGGGGTTTTAAAACCAGTGAAGATTCTGAGGGGACTCCACTGCTAAGCTAAGGATTGAGTAACATCTGGGTCCTGAGCAATTCTTTCAGGTCTTCAGAGCTGTGACAAATGCCCCACCTCTATGAACTCATTCATGGTGGCCCCCTTACCTGCAGTACCTTCTGTAGGCATGAATGAGCTGGTATTTGAACCCGCAGGCTCAGGAGTGGACACCTCTCCAGCTGTGGTCTCCACCAGCTCTGGAGTTGTTCCCTGTGTAACTGTGGTTCCAGAGGGCTCTGTAGTTGACACTTCAGGTGTCCTACCTGTAGCTTTTGCAGTTGGCATCTCCACTGGTGTGGTACTTAAGACTTTGGAGGTTGCCACCTGCTCAGGTGTGGTACCTACATCCTCTGTGGTTGGCACCCACCCAACTGTGGTGCCAGGGGCCTCTGCAGTTGGCACCTGGCCAGGTGTGGTGCCCATGACTTCTGTAGTAGGCACTTGGCCAGCTGTGGTTCCAGGAGCCTCTGCAGTTGTCACATGCCTATCTGTAGTGCCTGGAACTGGAGAGGAGCCACAGGAGGTGAGAGGAATGGCAGCCTGCAGCACCACCTGTGCAGTGACTGGGCCAGACTCTAGGTAAGTGTGAGTGACCGTGAGTGCCCGAGAGATCAGGGTCCCTGTACTGTCACCAAAGTCCCAGGTGTAGGAAAGGTCAGCCCCAGCCAAATAGCCACTGGGATCATGGAGCTGGAGGGCAAAGGTCAGAGGCTGCTTTCTCAGGAAGCGCTTGTTCCTTCCATCCAAGGCCTGCAGCTGAGACACACTCACAGAGAAGGGCACCTGGTCTGGGATTGGAGTCAGAGAAAGTGAGAACCATAAGTTCTTCTTTCTGTCAGCTTCTTCTTTCACAGCCATATTTTTCAACCAACCCAAGCTGCCTGGCCCTTCACGGGCTCCAAGCCCCACATCCCTCTGCCCACATCTTCCTGGTTCTGCCCCTGTAAGGTTACACACCATTTCCTCTTTCCCCTTTCCTGTCCAGCCCAGCCTCCCCACCTTCTCCTGCCCTGCAACTGGCCTTGTCCCCTCCTCAGTCCTTACCAGTAATGGTGAAGGCTGAACTGGAGTGAGCGAGGGGCACATAGCTCTGGGACCCCCGGCGGTGGTAGACAGTCACTTCCATGTTATATGTGCCCAGCATTGCCTTGTCTGTCCCGATGCTCAGTCCAGACACTGGGCCCCCCAGAACTTGCCAGTATTGGTCTGAGGTTTTTGGAAAGAAGAGTAGGGAAGGGGGTTACTGGTCAAAGGAGACTGGGGCAGGGTTAGAGATGGAACCAGAGAAGGAAGGTCAGGAGATGTATCAAGGATGGTTATTTCAGAGAGTTTAAGCTTGCATATGTTGGGCAGGAAAAAAGTCCTTATGAGAGGGTCCATGGGATGGGACTATAATTGGAGCAGGGCTCCCAGAAAGAAGTATAATAGAGTTGACTAGGTGCTGTGGAAGAGGAAGGAGTCATGGGGGAAGTGAAGATTAGGGAAACTCACAGAATTTAAGGATGAGACCAAAAGAAAGGGGATCAGGTAGGAAGAAGTGAATTTAAGTGTGAATGACAGGCCAGAGAAGGGAAACTCTTACCCCAGGTCTTCCAGACATAAACAAAGCATCTTTTCTGAGATAGAGGGCCAGAAGGGCAGGGCTCCCCATCGGGGAAGATGCAGGTATCATCAGGTTCTTGGGGATATACCAGCTGTCCTCCCCACACCTGGCTCCCTGAAAAGAAGACAGCAAGTCTCCCTCAATCCCTGGCATTCCTCACTGTACACCAAAACCTTTAACATGACTCCCAGAGAGGGGCTCCAGGAATACTGCCTAGCTACCAAAATACATTCTCCTTGGTATAACCTATTTGGAGTGGTAGAAGGGAGAATGGAAACTATAAAAGATTCATGTGTATATACTTAAGGGGTTTCCCAGGTGGCTCAGTGGTAAAGAATACACCTGCCAATGCAGGAAACACAGGAGACAAGGATTCAATCCCTGTGTTGAAAGATCCCCTGGAGGAAGAAATGGCAACCTGCTCCAGTATTCTTGGCTGGGCAATCCCATGGGCAGAGGAGCTTTCGCGGGCTACAGTCCATGGGGTTGCAAAGAGTCAGACACGACTGAGCCACTGAGCACACACATGTATATTCTTACACTGGAAACAAATTGGTAGGCCATGTATCAAAATGTCTAGGATGATGTGCTCTAGCTAGTGGGATAAAAGTAAAAATAACAGCATCAATTAATACTGTAGGCTAGGACCTGGGTTCGATCCCTGAGTTGGGAAGATCCCCTGGAGGAGTGCATGGTGACCCACTCCAGTATTCTTGCCTGCAGAATCCACATGGACAGAGGAGCCTGGTGGGCTACAGTCCATGGGGTTGCAAAGCGTCTAAACTAAGGTACTAAGCACAGCACAGGGCAGGCATTATGCTAAAATCTTTATATATTATCACATTTTAATCCTTACAAGAACCTTTTAAAGTGTTATCATCCCCATTCTATAGATAAGGGAATGGAAGAACAAAACAATTCAGTGACTTGTCCAGGGTCACATACTGGTAACCAGTTTAAATCCAAGTCTATCCAACTTCTATGTCCACTGGGTCTTCTGTGCCCCATTTGGGGAACTATAATTTTTTTTCTTTTTGGTTTATCTGTGTTTTCTAATTTTTCTGCAGTGAATATGTGTTACATATATAATTTGTAAAAAAAAAAAAAAAAAAAGAGGAGGAGGATTCCTTGAGCTCATTGGGGATACCAGGGATTCTGGACCTTGGGAAGGAGGCGGAGAGGTACTCACCATTGATGATGGTGTTGTTGGCCCAGATGACCTGCCCATCTGGCAGCACCTTTTGGCTTTTAGGAAAGTGCAAGGCAATAGAGAAGGAAGCATTTGCCCCAATCAGTGTAGGCCCATCATTGCTGACCTTCAGGGATATGTGGCCACCTGAAAAGGGCAGCTGCATTAATTAGCTCCTTGGCTTCTCCTCCCTGTATGCCTTTTCCTTCCCTATCTTCCTAAGTACATTCAACCCCGTTCCCCTCCCCACCCATTTCCACCATATCCTCCCTGGAAATTGCCAAGTTCCTACCTCTCCAGCAGTCAGGCCCCTGGCTTTCTGTCCACTCTGGATACAGCTGTCTGTTCCATGCTTTAATTCTGAGCTGCCTTGAGACACCAAGCCAGTCCCTGTCTCTGGGTCCTAAAAAGGAAGATATACTATGAGGGCCCTCAAATCATTACTCACTCCCTTCTCAGGGGACAACAGTGTCTGTGACACATCATTCATTCTCACATTCAAAGTGCATTAAAAAAATATATTTAACTGCACTAGGACTTAGTTGCAGCACGAGGGATCTTCGATTAGTTGTGGCATGTGAGGTCAGGTAGTTGTGGCTTGCAAACTCTTAGTTGTGACCTGTGGGATCTAGTTCCCTGACCTGAGATTGAATCCTGGTCCCCTGCATTGGGAGCACAGAGCCTTAGCCACTTGATGGACAACAAGGGAAGTTCCTTAAAGTGCATTTTAATCTACTGAATACCCACGACGTACCAGGCACTGGGCTAGGTGCAAAGAACTTAAGAAATGAAAAAGAAATGGTTCTGAAGGGGTTCAGGTTAAAGTATATGAAATAGACATATACATAAATTACTATAATCCAAGGCATTGCTTAATATGAGCCATAATAGACATGCACAATGTATAACAAAATGATAGATTTTAAACAGGTAAATTGCACTCTGGTCGACTGAAGAAGACAGTAAATAGTTGGCTGGGGCATAAAGCATTCTAGGCAGAAGGCCATGAGCAGACACTAGCAATGTGGCTGATGTACATCATGAGAGATGAGGCCAAGAAGATAGAGTGGGGGCTTTGAGTGCCAGGCAAAGGAGTTTGGACTTTATCCTGTAGGCAACGGCACCTCAGACGATTTTGTTTGTTGTACTGATATATGGCATATACCATAAAACTTACCCTTCAAAAGCTTTTTGAATATGATCAGATTTGTGTTTTAGAAGGATCACTTTGGCAAGCAGTGAGGAGGATGGACTAGAGGCAAGTAGAAATTGGGAGTGGGGACAAACAAAATGATTATAACTGACCAAGAAAGATGTCTGAAAAAAAGTGATGTGATGGCTCTGCATGTGTCTCCCCAAGGTCCAACAACTATCAGCATTTTGTCACATTTGCTTTATCTATCCTTTATTTTTGTTGTTCGTTTGTTTTTTGGCTGAAGCATTCAAAAGCAAATCCCAGACATCATGTTATTTTAAAACCCTACAAATTCAGTAGGTTTCTGTAAAAAAATATTTTTTTTCCTTAAATAAACACAATGTTAATTCACACTAAACAAAATTATCAAACTCAGTCCATGCAAAATTTCATGAACTATATAAAAATGTCTTCTTATGATTTTAAAAATCTGGATCCAAAAAGTAAGCACAACATATTAAGAGCCTTGGGTGGACACATATGAACAGGATATTTCCAGAATACAATAACAAACATAGTAAAAGAATAAGACTTGAAATGACACCATGAATGAGGGAAGTCAGATCAAGGAGAAGTTCCAAGAAGTCTGTGAGACCAGGGATCTAGAGAAAGGGGGCACTGGGGTACAATGTAGATATTTCTGCACATCACAGACTATCCTCACTCCATCTCTAACATGTACCAGAAACCTGGTTGATTCTCTTGGGGGAGGATCTAGAATTATCCCACTGAATACCTCACCACAAGAACAAGAGAATCATAAGATGCCCCATTCTTTCTCCACTCCCAATCCTCCCTCCTCAGAGCAGCACGGGACATTCCAGACCCTCTCACCATCCCCACCCCACCCGCCTTGCTCCTGTCACGAGGCCCCAATCCCCCAGAGCCCTTTCATGTGATGCTCAGCTGAGACCCTTCTGCCTGTCTCTTCCAGCCCCAGAACAAAAGCCTGGGCTGTGTTCACCCATGCCCATCCCAAAGAGGGGATGAGGTGCCTCATTACCCTTCTATCCAATACCACATCCTCTTTCTCCTTTCTCCTATCTCCTATCTTTCTCTATCTCCTAAATACCCTATCCCAAGTGCCTGAGACAAAGCCTAAATGAGTTTCCACTCATTTTACTACCTTGGCACCCATGTTCCAGCTCACTATTCAGAGCATCTCAAAATTAGGGCCACGGAGACATACTGTTCTCTCACCCATCCAGGTAGATGGGGTTGTTTTCAGGTTCAGTCCCAAGTGCCTGAACACACATGCACCCAAATCTTCATGTGGGGAGGGAGCTCAGTTGCCCATGTCCTCACTAAATCAAATGGGTGGGAGACACCTGAAGCACTACTGATATCTTCCATTTTAGGGAGAGAAAAACCAGAGCAGGTGTGCAACCCCAAATTCACACTTGTTCATGTCCAACATCCCACACTCACCTTCTGTGGTCCCTACAGCCAGAAGAACACCCATCAGAGCCACATGGAGAAGGTATTTTCTCAGCACCAGATCCATCCTGTTCTTCCTTCCAGCAACCAAAGACTCTGGGGCATTGGACAAACCCCTGTATAAGAAGGGGGTGCTTATTTGCATAGCCCTTCCTCCCCTCCCTCCAGGCAAATCCTGGGAGGAGCAGAAGGACCTGAGAAAGAACTGAGTAGGGATCCTGGTCCCTGGACATCCTGCTACTCATTGACAGTTTCTGACTTCACAAGGTCAGTCTCATCTTAAAGCACTCCATCTCCCCTCGGGGGGAAAAAATGACTGAAGGGCAGCTACAAAACATAACACGTACCAGACACACACAGTTCATCATTGGGGAGAGGATCAATCTATTTTGAGTCAAACCAGGAACCTCTCAAAATAACTGTAGAAGCAGTGACCCTGGATCCAAAAACAGACAGTATTGGGGTAGGCTGAGAGAAGCGGGACAACGACTCTTCGGAGCCCCAGGAAACCCTTACAATGAGATTTCCAGTTTCCTGCTTTCAGAGGAGGCTCCAGGGCGAGGTGGAATTTAATCTTAGATCAATACATATTTTCCTAGGGGTGGCGAATTAGAGATCAGGAAATCCCTATAGACTCAGGACACAGGGAGACAACTCGATCCCAAATCAGATACTTGGAAAAAGGTGTTCAGTCTCCCCTCCCAGATAAAAATTTATCCTTAATACTCCTCGGAACCAAAGTTGCTCTGGGTGGGGTCGTTTGCTGCGAGGGACGCAAGGATGGCCCCGCCCTCCATGACGTAGACCAATAGGAAGATCTGAGGGAGGAGCCAGGGAAACGCGGGAAGGAGAGGCGGGGCTTCTGGTGGCGGTAGGGAACTACAGAGGGGAGGCGGCAATATTGTTTCAAGTTGGACAAATTGACAAGAGCGGGAGATACACTGCGTTCCATCCCGACCTCGGGTCGCGGTGCTGGGCCCTGTTTCCCTCCTCGGCCCCCGAGAACTGGGTGCCGTTTTCTGCAGGGTTCCCAGGCCCCCGCTCCAGGGCCGGGCTGACCCGACTCGCTAGCGCTTCATGGAGAACTTCCAAAAAGTGGAAAAGATCGGAGAGGGAACGTACGGAGTTGTGTACAAAGCCAAAAACAAGTTGACGGGAGAAGTGGTGGCGCTTAAAAAAATCCGCCTGGACACGTGAGTGGCCTCTGTACCCGGGACTCCTAACTCGGGAGCTCCTTGAGTGCCCCCCACCCCCACCGCAACAGGCGGGTAGCCTTCCAGGGACCGGAAGGTAGCAGGGAGGGAAGTCTTTTGAAGTGGAGAGGTGGGTTGAAGGACGAGTAGAAGGTTTCCCGGTGGAGACTATAGGGTAGTGTCGAATCCATGGGAAATTTCCTCCCCCAAAGCGGTTAATGTCCCCAAATGTACAGTCAGAAAGAGTCAGGAAGAGGAAGGAGCCTTTTGAGATGGGATCCAGGACTCCCCGACGAGGAGATGGGTTTTGTGATAAGCGGTAAAGAGCACCCTTATAAATGACTAGACGAGCCCTCAGTACTCCAACCCCACCCGCATCTTAGAATTCTCTCTTTCAAAAGAATGGCAGTTGAACCTCACTGGCACCTCTAGAGAGGCTGGGTGCTGTTACTCCCCCCCGACATACATACACTTTTCCCCCTTTTAACTTCACCTTCACCAAGAGGCTTTGCTAACCTAACCCTGGGCAAAGAAGAAATGATGATCTTAAAGTGTCTAAAAAGCCACTCCTGTCCATCCATGAATTAACCCCTGAAGCACCCTTTCTCTCACTTTCGTAGGGGATGCTGGGATGGTGGGGGCTGGGGGTGGTGTGGGGGGAATGACTGTACTGCTGAGGGAAGAGGAATATTTGTAACCACATTCCCATCTCTGCTTTCCCAACTTCTCCAAGTGAGACAGAGGGTGTACCCAGTACTGCCATAAGAGAGATCTCTCTGCTTAAGGAGCTTAATCACCCTAATATTGTCAAGTAAGTATGTATCTGGGAGGTGGGAGGTGCTCTGACAGTAAAGGAGGATGTCTTCTGTTTGTATTATCTGGGCCTTTCTCTCCCTCACGTGTATTCCTGGACCTCCCCCTTCCCTAGGCTGCTGGATGTCATTCACACAGAAAACAAACTCTACCTGGTTTTTGAGTTTCTGCACCAGGATCTCAAGAAATTCATGGATGCCTCTGCGCTCACTGGCATTCCTCTTCCGCTCATAAAGGTACTCCTTCTCAACTCCTCCCCAACATGGGCGTGTCTTAGGGGGACTGAAGGCAGACAGTCTGGACTGAGTGTTGATTTGTGATCTTGGCTTCCTTCCCAGCCTTCACCCCCCGACACACACACACATACACACCTTTTCTTGTGGCTCTTTCACTGCTCATTATGCTTTAACCCTAGGGCTGGGCAGGGGAATCAAAGACGTTGAAACTCTAGTGAGTCAACTTAGCAGCTCAGGTGGAAGGTTCTTGAGATGAAACTCAGATAAATGGTTCTGGGGGGTACTTGGTAGACGCCTCCAGAAAGCCCTTCCACCTGTTTGGTGGGAGCAATAGCCAGTGAGTCTCTGTTGTCCGTTTTTCTGGGTTCCTTACTTCAGAAGCTACTTTCGATCAACCAGCAAACATCCAACACATATTTATTGAACACCTTCAATGTGCTGGTCTCACGATATGGAACATAAATGCAAAACTGAATGAGACCTGATTTTATCCTCAATGGATTGACAATCCAATTGGAGAAATAGCTTGAAAACATATAATTACAATTTAAATAGTAAAGGCTTTAGTAGAACTTTGGAGTTACAGAGGAGACCCTAATCTGCTCATGGTGGTGGAAAAACACAGTCTTTGCTCTCCCCTTGTCAGAGCTACTTGTTCCAGCTGCTCCAGGGCCTAGCTTTCTGCCACTCTCATCGAGTCCTGCACCGAGACCTTAAACCTCAGAACCTGCTTATCAACGCAGATGGGTCCATCAAGCTAGCAGACTTTGGACTAGCCAGAGCTTTTGGGGTCCCTGTTCGTACTTATACCCACGAGGTGAGTCCTCCTCTGCATGTCTTCTCTGAACTTCCTGGGAGGTGTTAACAAGGACATTCACAGAGTTTTTAGTAACGATCTGGCCAGCAGTTTCTCACTACGTGGAAAGTATTTCTGACACCCCGGGAGGTCTTAGAGTATGCATAGAGTTCATATATTGATAGATACCGAGCCAGGAGACAGGTGGAAGGCATGAAATTTAAAATTATGACCATTTGCCTCAAGTTTTCCAAGAGGTTGCAAATTGGGGGTTCAGAATATATGTTCCCCAGAACCATGGATTAGGCTAACTCTGGGCTAAGAAGTTGTACCCAGTTATTTTACTTAGGGGCAATGAGAAGGAAGGGAAGGATGTAGGGATAGAAGCTGCTTGTTAAGAATTGAGTTAGCAGAATAGTGTTTAGGAACTGACATGTGGGTATCTTCATGTCCTGTACTCTTGTCCTTAGGTGGTGACTCTGTGGTACCGAGCACCGGAAATCCTTCTGGGCTGCAAATACTACTCCACAGCAGTGGACATATGGAGCCTCGGTTGCATCTTTGCTGAGATGGTATGGAGGCATGCCCATGGTCTACCCAGCCCACTCCTTCCCACACTCAAGAACAACAGAACTGTTTCTTGGCCCAGACCCATGGTCCTTCTCTTATCACAGGGTTTTTCCTCTAGAGTAGCACAAAGAGGGTGGTGGAGAAAGGAGAGGGCTGTCATCGCTGATGTCAACCACAATGTTAGGATAGCCTCAAACAGCTTAGCATCCAGTATACAAATCTTATCTCAAACTGAGCTAAATCATTTCTGCAACTGCGCTAGCTTTAGCCTACATATATTTGGGAAAATAAGTTCCATTTAGCATCTCCTTCATTTGCCTATAGACCTTATTTTAGGGCATCAGGAAGTGGTGAGGCCAGCTGTATTCACCTTATCCACACCTTTTATTTAAACTTCAGACATGTCCCCCCCTCAACCTCTGGCTTTTCAGATTGAAGGATCCCTGAGGCCCAGCCTTATAAGGGAGCTCTCATTCCCTTTAATACAACAGTGGAGTGAGCTGAGTTTTCGAATCAAATCAGCAGTATGTTTTATGGTCCCTTATCTGGGTTGTAACCGGGGGCATGGAGACCATTAGCCCATATATATAACATGCATTTATCCCCCAGTGCAATACTTTACAATTGCCCATATACGTCTCTCAATTCATCAAAAAATATTTGTTAAGCACCTAGTGTGTACCCAGCACCATGCTAGGTGCTGTGGGGAACACAGAAGAAATGGAAGACACAGTCTCTGCCCGCTGTGCTCCTATCTAGAAGTGGCTGCATCACAAGGAGGGGGGATGACCGCAGTGTCTACCCCATACCCCGTGAGTGGCTTGACATCCCTTTGCTACATGTCAGTGGCACCCCAGACATTCACCCCCTCCCAGCCCCACCCAGCCTTGGGGATCTGCAAAGCCATGGTTGGGGGAAGGAAGGAGGGAGCGAGGAGGCAGATGAAGGGACTTCATTGTCTCAGGCTCTGTGTGACTGACCCCATGAAAGACCCTGGGGAGGGAGTCAGGGGGCCCTACTGACCTTCCACTGCCTGTGGGAACCTCCATTATCCTTTGGGCAGTTCTGATTGACGTCAATGTCAGTCTTGGCCTTTCCTCTTTCCCCATTTTCAGGTGACCCGCCGGGCCCTATTCCCCGGAGATTCTGAGATCGACCAACTCTTCCGGATCTTTCGGACCCTGGGAACCCCAGATGAGGTGGTTTGGCCAGGAGTTACTTCTATGCCTGATTATAAGCCAAGTTTCCCCAAGTGGGCCAGGCAGGATTTTAGCAAAGTGGTGCCTCCCCTGGATGAAGATGGACGGAGCTTGTTATCGGTGAGACTAGGGAGTGGGCATCCATTTCCTCTTGTTCCCTCCCCCTGGGCAGAGTTTTTCTAGCATGAAGGAAGAATGAGGCCCTGGACTCCTGGTCTCAGCATTTCCCTTGTCTCTGCTTCCCTCTTGTTAGATATAGGGAGGAGGAAATGGGAACTCGGGGTGAAAGAATTCTGTTTCCCAGTTTCTCAATACCTGCTGCCCATTTAGTCCATTACCACATTACTGAAGTCAGCATGCATCTCTCCCTCCAGCAAATGCTGCACTACGACCCTAACAAGCGGATTTCAGCCAAGGCAGCTCTGGCTCACCCTTTCTTCCAAGATGTGACCAAGCCAGTACCTCACCTTCGACTCTGATCGCCTTCTCAAGCCCCTACCCCCAGTATCACCCTCTTCTCCAGTGTGAGTGTGATCTGGCTCAGCCCGGGCGCTTAGCTCACTGATCTTGTCTGGTTGCCTTAGCACTCAGCTGCCCCTCTTAGCCAATCCACTCTGGAGTGATGGGGTGGAGGGAAGAAATAGGCGGAATTGAAAGGACGCTTCAGTATTAGATGCACTTAAGTCAGCCTCCACTACCCTCTCTCCCTCCTCTTAGTCGTTGCTTAAGAGGGCTGGTATTTTTTTAAAAAGACAAAAAAAAAAAAAGACTTTCTCCTCCGTCCACATAAGTTTGCCATCCCAGTCTCTGAAAGCCCCACTATTAATTATTTTCTGTATCTGGGATGATAAAGACCCCAAGCCTCCAGAGCCACTGTGTAAGGCCAACTTATAGCAGTGGGGGCTAAGTTGGAACTTTAAAAACCACACAAAACAAAAACATTATGGAGGGGCCTGTTTCAAAGAATTAGGTTTAAAAAAATAGATCCAACCGGTTTATACCCTAGTTTTAGTGTTTCATCTCACCTAACTCTGGGAGACTCAAGACTCCCAGCCTCTGTGGTCCCAGTGGGGCTGCAGTAGAAATGATGGCTCCTAGGCTTCTTGCCTGTCCCTCCTATGGGCAAGATGTGTCTAGGAGGCTCTGGGACAGGGACTGTGCTTCACCTTGGCCTTATTAGGCAAGTGAAAGATGTTTGAATTTTTCTCTTAAGATTCTTAAGGTGCTAGGTCCCATTTTCCTCTGAAGGCCACCCCGTAAAAGTTAAGGTTGAGACATCATTTTGAGAATTCTGACACTTAGGGCTGTGACTGAGCGGGGACATTGGGGGAAAAATATTTCTTTAAAAGAAGGATGAACAATTATATTTATATTTCAGTTTATAGTAGTTTTTTAAGTGGGAATGGGTGGGGATTTGTTGCCATGTGCACCTTGGGGTCTGTAATGCAAATATGTTTTTTTTTTTTTTTTTAAAGCTCTTTTTCTTTTTATGATTTTGTCTCTCTTCTCCCACCTTTTGTCCTTGAGTGTTCTTGCTGTTAATATTATTTGTAATTTAGTTTGTAACTGATTAAAAAAAGTTCCTAGTTTTACAGTTCATCTCTTTCCCCTTTTGTGTATTTATTGAAAGAATGGTGTGAGAGAGAATATGGATGTGTGTATGTGATAATAGATTTCAGACCCCTCTTAATATGTCTGAGCACGGCTACCCACCTCACTCCATTTCGACCTCTGTGAAGCAATGTGATAGTGTGCGGGTGGGCGAAGCGGGAATTATTGCCCCCATTTTACGGCTGGGGAAAGTGAAGCTTATGTATTTCCTGCTTCATTTTCCCCTAAACCTGCGCGTCTTACCACCCTACCCCCCACCTATATATCACACATACATACATACAAGGCTCCAGTTCGAGATTTGCAGTGTTTGTTAGGGCTCAGGAGCAGCACTACGTTGGAAGTGAGCTCCAAGGGAATTCGCATTGACGCTGCGTTTCCCAATAAGTTTGCCTTTTTTTCTTTTCTTTTTGCATATTACAAACAGCAGAGTTTTTCAAATATATTTATTCACATTTACATATGATTCTGAATGTATCAACCGTCTGTACGAAAATTATTGTAAAGGGGCTAATTTTTTTTTTTGCTAAGTCACTTCAGTCGTGTCCGACTCTGTGTGACCCCATAGACGGCAGCCCACCAGGCTCCCCTGTCCCTGGGATTCTCCAGGCAAGAACACTGGAGTAGGTTGCCATTTCCTTCTCCAA
The DNA here is from genome assembly GCF_029378745.1 of Bos indicus. Classification (NCBI taxonomy): domain Eukaryota; kingdom Metazoa; phylum Chordata; class Mammalia; order Artiodactyla; family Bovidae; genus Bos; species Bos indicus. The sequence goes on along the minus strand of NC_091764.1, from coordinate 57,440,025 downwards.
TGCATGAAAGTGAAAAGTGAAAAGGAAGTCGTTCAGTCGTGTCCGACTCTTCGCGACCCCATGGACTGCAGCCCACCAGGCTCCTCCGTCCGTGGGATTTTCCAGGCAAGAGTACTAGAGTGGGGTGCCATCGCCTTCTCCGGTTAAAGCCTCCCCAAACTACCAGTTCTTGGACCTGCCACTGTCTCAGCTCACCACAAAACATCTCAGACTGCCCGAGGGCCACCCCCGAAATTCCTGTGCTCTGAGGCCCCAACTAAAAGGAGGAAGCACCGACGTGAAGGCTGCTTAAATTCCCAGGCTCCGGGTCCTTAGGAGAGGTATTTCCCTTCACGCCCGCGAATTTGTCATCCAAGGCGGGGCGCTGGAGGTAGCCCCCGCCAAACCCCGGGGGAGGGGCGAAGGTCAGTAGCGGCGTTCCTAAGGCCTCTTTCAACCCCGCCTTGCCTGCCATTCAAGTCCCGACTTTTCTCAGTACTGGTTGAAGTTTCACTTTGGCCCGCCTCCATCTCTCACCTGATTAGATGTTTATAAGTTAAAAGGCGGGGTCATGAGGGCATCGAGATTTTATTGGTTAAAGTATACGCCTATCAATGGGGTGCCGCCCCCTACCTTGAGGAGTTCGCCCTTTAGTGGCTCCTCACCTCGTCCATCTTCAAGGTTTCCCTCACTGTATTGGTCTGGAGTCTCGCCTATCCAGTCCTTTTCTCGTACTCGTTGGTGACAGCGCCGAAAGAGTCCCGCCTTTCTCTTGAGGATTGGCGGATTAGCACGCAGAGAGCCCACCCTTGATGGTAGGCGGGTAGTCGTGCAATTGGCTGGGGCCCCGCCCCAGGGCGAGGAGGAGGAGGAGGAGGGGCAAGAGGGTTTGGTTGAGCTGCAGCTGTTTGTCTGTTCGACACAGGCTTGGGCCCGACGGGGGAGACGGAGCCCCAGGTACCGGGCTGATGGAGCCCGCAAGGGCAGGGGCGGAGGCACCCCGGAAAGGAAAGCGGCCTGGTCTGAGGGCAGAGGAGGGTCTGGGCCTCTGCGAGGGGTTAGAATGGCCCACTGGAGAGGGGAGAAGGGGACCAGGCCCCGGCAGGCCTAATGGGGGCGCTGAGGAGGGGGCCGGGCGGGCTGGGAGCCCGAAGTTGGTGAGTCGGGGAAGCGGCCGGGAGGTTTTGGCGGCTGGGCTGGGGGCCGGCGCAGGAGGCCCGGGGCTCGCGTGCGGGCAGGGGCAGGCCTCAATGAGCGGCGCCGAAGAAGGAGGAGCTGGGGGAAAGGGACTGGGCGGCGGGTGAGGTAAGTCATTCGCCGGGAGGTGAGGAGGGGTCAAACCCGACGCCCTGGCCCCGAGGGGAACCGGGGCGGGACTCTCGAGAGGTCTCATTGGAAGGGTGAGGGAAGGGCTCTTAACTGGGTAAGAGGCATTCTTTTCAGGCAAAGTGGCTATTATAAAAATAACTAGGGTGCCCCAGAGTTGAGCCGAGAGGGATCAGTGTGGGAGGACTGACACAAGCGAAGAAAGCTTTCCTAATCTAGAAGACTCAGGTAGCCGGACTAGTGGAAGCAGGGCCACGAATCAGTGATGGGAACTTCAGGGAATGCTGAAGGGTGAGCTGGGGGCCTTGGGTTTTGCGAGTACTCGCGCTTTTGTTCCCATTGGTGTGGAGATGTGGCAAGTTGAAGTTTTCTGATACTCTCAGGGTAGACAGTGAAGACAAATTGTTTTTTTTCTGTGACTGTTGGCAGTTCTCAACTCAGCCCCTACTCTCTCCCTTGGCCTCAAGCTGGTTTAGGCTGCAGTCTCGGTGTTTCTTCTTACCTCCTGTTTCATGTCCTGTGAAAAAGCTAAGAAGTTGGGTTTGGGGGATGTTTGTTCCTTTCTTTCCTGCTTAATAATGTGGTCTATATTGGGGACCATATCTCTCACCTGGAAGTGGGGAATTAGTGACTCATTTTCTGCTGTAGAAATGGGCTTATATATCCCCAACCATCCAAAGATCGTCTGACCATAGTTGGTGAAACTTCTGTGGTACTTAGACTTGGGTATTTCCCAGGCAGGTAATGATTATGTGGAATCAAGCCTGGAAATATGAGGTGATATCACAGAGGAAGGGATTTGGGGAAGAGAGAAATTTCATTCCAGAAGGTTGGCATCACCCGTTCTTTGTCTCCTTCTTCAGGAGCCGGGGTTTCTGAGCTATTAGAAAGCTGGGTCAAACAGAGGCACTCGGGGAAGGAGGTGAGTAGAGAAAAGGAAGATGGATTTCTAAGACCCAGAGGTCCCTTCCTCATATATTTTTAACAGTCTACTGACCTCCTTAGTTCCCCCCATAGATTGGAGCTTATTGGATTTTCCCTTATTATACTTCCTCCTTTTTCCATTTTATACCACTGTATTTTATAACTACTTTCTTTTTAATTAGACAAGTGGTATGTACATATTAAAATATTCAGGTTTTATGGAAGTGTAAAAAGTGTAAAACCTCCCACATATACCCTGCTCATTTCATCCAGAAAGGTCAGAGATAAGAGACAGTAGATCAAACTAATCTTACTTCACTTTGGGGAATGTGCCACCAAAGGCAGTTCTGTTTTCATGTTCCCACCATGCTCTGGCTTCTCCTTTCCAGTTTTCCCTTCTGGGATGATACTCTGTTATTTATTGTGCTCCTTTCACAGTTCATTCTGTCTTGCTTTTATCAAATTCAGACAAGTAGAGAGCTGTACTCTGGGTTATCCCTTCACATTCTTACACAAACGCACACACCCTACTTGTGCACTGGGTATCCTAAAAGGAAAGTGAAGTCGCTCAGTCGTGTCCGACTCTTTGCGACCCCATGGATGGTAGCCTATCAGGCTCCTCCACCCATGGGATTTTCCAGGCAAGAGTGCTGGAGTGGATTGCCATTTCCTTCTCCAGGGGATCTTCCCGATCCAGGAATCAAACCCAGGTCTCCCGCATTGCAGGCAGACACTTTACCGTCTGGAGCCACCAGGGAAGCCTCTTCAAGAGGATCTTCCCGGGTATCCTAAGGAAATGCCCAAATAGGTGGCCAAAATGTCTTTCTCTTTTATGGGCAGGAAAGAAAAGTTAAAGTGAATCATTTTGTTTGGGAAAATTATTGGCATTTTTGCTAAAGTGAGGAATTTGAGATTTCTGTCCTGTGGTTCATGGTCTCTGCATGTTCAAATTATATGACTCTCCCTTCATTATCCCCAAAGAAGATGGTGGTTCTTCTAAAGGCCCTTTGTGTCTGTCTTTCTATAGTGATATGAGAAGCTTCCAAATTTTTCTGGCTTTGAAATTGGTTTTCCTCTAAACCTCAACACAACTGGGACACTTTTTTACACCACCTTATTAATTGAATTTGTCCTTACTGGCTTTAGAAGCCCTGTGATGTGCCCAGCCTTTGTACAGTGCCCTTGGAAACCTTGATTGTTGTCCCTCCAGAAACTTTTGTTTTCTCTTCTACAAAGCCAGTCCTAGAGAAAATTGTGTAGATGTGTATGTGTTTTAAATCCTCACTAGGCTTTGCCATTTCCTACATCCTGATGGTATCCTGTCCCTTTTTTTTTTTTTTGTCACTTTCTTCTATACATCTCTTCTTATCTTTTCTACCTTCCCCTTAATCAAAGCCTACTTTCAAGAAAAATGGTCTAAAATTGCTCCACATTAGGGTGTAAATAACGAAGTCATTTAAAGTATTAATCCTCCCAAGAATTCTTGCTTTTTAAAGAGGGAGTTAAAGAATGGAAATTATCAGTATAGAATTTCAAACATAGATCTGGAGTTACAAAAATATATTTGGAGAAGAGGAGTTTCCCATTGCTCTTGAAATCATACCTCATCCCTTCTTTTTGCCCAGGAGCAAGGATTGCTCTTTTACAGTTTGCTTGTTTGTGCTCACTGATACGAATTTGACTTAGGAGGGGACATAGGTATGAGAAGCAAGTGCCTGCTCCCTAATCCTATGGCATTTCAGATTGGTAAGTAATAACCAAAGTGTGAGACAGTGTATTTAAATTAAGGAAATGCAACAGCCTGGTTGGAGGAGGGATACCTTAAAACCCTACACAATACACTCCCACTTCCCAAAAGAGTGTTTTAGGAAAGATTTAGTCATTGACTGAACAGTAACTGAGCTGAGTAAGGAGCCACCCAGGTGAGCAAAGTGTGCATATTCTAGGTCAGGTTGTAGTTTCTGTTGAGGGGCAGAAACCTTTTCAGATGTATGATTTTTTATTTTTCCTTTTTTTAAACTTGTGTTTCTTAAGTTTAAGAATTAATGGAGATATTGAACCAAAGTTTTTTTTAGCACTTAACATTAACTGAAGATTCAGAAAACTTTGTTTTTAACCATAGTTGCCTCAGTGTTACAGTGGGAGGGCTGCATATTTGGTGTGATTAGGCCATCTGAAGCATAGTAAAGTAACGGGTGACAGGAAAAGCAGTTAGCCCATGTGAGTTGCAACAGTACCTTGTGGGCTGGGTCCCAAGAGGGCCCTCTATCCAGGGGAGATGACAAACAGGCGAGAGAGCAATTTGGCCTATTAAAAACGTTCCCAAATGGAAATAAGATTCTGTCCAGAAGGGGAGGAGTAGATGGAGGAAGCAAGCAGGATTGCTTTGACATTAATGAATACCTACTAGGGGACGACAGAAAATGAGATGGCTGGATGGCATCACCGACTTGATGGACGTGAGTTTGAGTGAACTCCGGGAGTTGGTGATGGACAGGGAGGCCTGAACTAGGAACCCCGACATTGTGTTTTGCTCTGGAGATTGAAAATGACATAAATAGTCACTCTTTTTGAGAAGTTCTTAGTTTAGCAGAGCAGACAGATACACTTAAATAATGTAGTAAATGTTGTGATAAGAATGCAGTCTTTTTTATTTTTTGACCAGGCCACATGGCTTGTGGGATCTTAGTTCCCCAACCAGAGATTGAACCTGGCCCCAGGCCGTGAAGGCCCTGAATCCTAACCACAGGACCACCAGGGAATTCCCAAGAATGTAGTCTTAATACTATGGGATTCCAGAGGAAGCAATGGTGAATTCTCTTGGGGTGAGAGGGTAATTACACAATTTCACAGAGAATGTGACATTTGAGTTTGTCCTTAAAAGATACATTAGGCATTTGCTAGGCAGACAAAGTGGAGAAAGGCATTCCAGTCTTTCCTAGGTCAATATGAGGGACTTTGCAGTACCATGCTGATAAGAGATTAAGTGTGCTTTTTTGCTTTTGGGGAAATATAAGGGAGAGGATTGGAGAAGGAACTGGCAACGCACTGCAGTATTCTTGCCTGGGAAATCCCATGGACAAAGAAACCTGGTAGGCTACACAGAGTCAAACATGACTGGAGCTACTGAACAGCAGGGAGAGGGTAAGGGGAAGTGGAAAAACTCTTTTAAGCCCATGACTCATTGGTTAACATTGGATCAGTGCAATGAGCCAAGTAGTGAAATTCAATTTAAGATTTTGGTAACTTGGGGTCTAAACAAAGTTGGAGAGTTGAAGACACTTACTAGCTTCTGTGCTGTCTTTCTATTCAGTAAATCTCACATTAATCCCACGGCCCATTGAATTCTGCAGAAATTACCACTTCTTTCCCTAGTGCCCGCCATTGAATTGCTCCTATTTCAGCTCTCCTGGCAGGGGTTGGTCAATACCTTTTAGAGAAGCATAGTAATAAATGATTGCTTCTATCAGAAGGATATGGGACTAGATTCTAGTTCCCAGGGAAGGCCTGGGGCTTCCTAACTTGTTTTCAGTCCCAAAGGAAGTACTTATCCAAACTGTATAGAGGCAGAAACTATCCAGTCTAAGCTCTTGTTCCTGTCCTGGTACTTTCTTTGAATTTCAGTTCAGAGTTCAGCATCTCCTGCTTCCTTAAGTGGTATAGTGGTATTATAGGAGCAAGAGTGCCTTACTAGGAGTACTTGCTAGAAGGATATTTGCTACTAATCTGTTGTGTGATAGCTGGCTGTATGGGCAAGTTGGTTGATTTTATTTGCCTCAGTTTCCTCACTGTAAAGTACAGATTGGACTAGATGACCTCTAAACTGCCTCTAATCTGCAAAACTGAATTTATAGGGCTAACATAAGGGAGGGAGGTAGACTCCAGTGGCTCTTTATCTGAAACTCAGTCTCTATTGATAGATGACAGACTTCTGGAGGCATCCATTATATGTAGTTGGGCTTCCCTGGTGGCTCAAATGGTAAAGAATCTGCCTGCAGTACAGGAGACCCAGGTTCAATCACTGGGTTGGGAAGATCCCATGGAAAAGGAAATGGCAACCTACTCCAGTATTCTTGCCTGGAGAATTCCATGGACATGGACAAAGGAGCCTGGCAGGCTACAGTCCACGGGGTCACAAAGAGACACTACTGAGTGACTAACATACACATCATATGTAATTGACATAGGAACTCAAAGTTACCAAGTGGGAAGGGATCTGAGGAATGGAGTCCTGCCTTACTAGGCATCAGCAGGCTAAGCTGCTAACAACCCTTTGTGTTGGTTTGCTTGTTTGTTTGTTTTTTTTGCCATGCTGCTTGTGGGATCTTGGTTCCCCAACCAGGGATCAAACTCTTGCCCGCCTTGCAGTGAAATCTCAGTTTAACCACTGGACCGCCAGGGAAGTCCCTTAGAAAGCTTTCCTGTTCATATTTTCCTCTGCTGGGAGAGCTACCTACACTAAAGAACTTGCCCCTCATTCTCCACGTTCCCCTTCCCCAGTGGACTGATGACAGAGTCAAGCCTTAGTCATTTGATAAGCCATTCTTGTGAAGCTGGAATTCTGAGGGAAGTTAAGTCATTCTCATCTGAACTGAAAGGGCTGAAGGGGAGAAAAATCTCCTCCCTTTCTTGCCTCAGGTTTGAAGGTAATAGTCATCACACCACCTGACTGGTTGGCTGTGTTTAGTTTTTTGCCTTCGGATAGCTCGTTTGCCCACTGTCAATTGTCAGCCAAAAAAATCATCACCAGAATAGGGGAGAAATCAATTGAATCTTATGTGTATTATTCCATTTCTGTACCCCTGATCTTTCAAGAGTCTAGCTGTTGCATAGAAAATGTGATACTCTTATTAACAAGCTGGGATTAAAGATGAAGGCACAGAGATGGGCAGCTGGTCAATTACCGTGAACAGAGAAGATAGGACACAGTCTTGAGCTGAAATACTGGAGTGGGAGTTAGTCTTTCCTAACCCAGTAGTTACTAATCTCTGACAGTTCAAGAAAGTTTGCTCATTGACTCTGGCTTGACTTACCATCTGTTGGGGTCAGTGACGAGGGGCTTTTCGACCCGAGTGTCTGTGACTGTTTCCTACCTTTTTTTTTATTTTCCTGGCCACGCCATGCCACTTGCAGGTCCCTGACCAGGGATTGAACCCAGGCCACGGCAATGAAAGCATGGAGTCTTAACCACTGGACCGCCAGGGAATTCCCTACTGTTTCCTATCTTCACACTTCCAACTCCTACTGTTTTCCCAGGCCTAGAAAGATGTGTCTGCAAATGAGAATTTAGTTCACTCTAACTTAGTGTTCTGCCCCTTGGATCAGTTGCTTTGAAATGTGAGGAAGTAAGTCAAAGAATCTAGTCACTTTTCCTGTTGTTTCTTAAGAGTATAGTATATGTGTATCAACCTAAAGGAAACTTAATCAGCTTATCATCTGTAGGTTTTTTTTTTCTCCCTATCATTTCATCTGTTTTCAAGTGTAGAGTTATAATGGCTTATCCTCTTTACCTGTGAAACAATGTATATGAAGTATTACATAAATATATTTTTAAAAATAATCCTCACAGATGCTGAGAAACTGTATAAAGAAACATATTTCTTAAAGGTACCCAGAACTTTGAATTCAAATTCTGCCTTTTACTATTTTCCCCTATTATCCTTCTTACTCCACCCCCAGATCCTCATAGATAAGGAAGCTGAAGCCAAGAAAGGTAAAAGGAGTGAGTGGCCTAGGATCACAGTGGGTTAATTGACAAAGCAGAGAAAAAACTAAGGCTTGCCTGATTCCAGAGCCCTTACCACTGTGCAGGACTGCCTCTGTTGACTTTAGCATTCCATTTTCCTAATTGCTCCATAACTTTAGTGGCAGGATTAGAAAACCTCTGACCCCTGGAGAGCTATATTCAGCCCTCATCTTAATTTCACCTGGAAGTGCTTTTGTAGGCCAGCCAGAGATTAGACTTCCTACTAACCCATCTTCAGTGGCAGGCCTCTCCAAAGCAATGTTTGTTGAATTTTTTTTTTTTGATCATGGCTCAAAAAAAAAAAAAGTTTTTTTACATCAAAATTCAGTGTGTGTACATACAACCACAAGTGAAGAAGCATTTTCACAAAATGATTCTTGTGCTTATTATTTGCATGCCACATGGTAATTTCTTTCTTTTTTTTTTTAATATACTGATCATGATCCACCAAGCAATTTCAAGATCACTACTTGGCTTACACAATAAAAACACTCCTTTAAAGGTTTGAGGATGAAAAGAGCTAAAGAACTGTGACTAGTAGTTAAGAAGCTAATTAATACTAATTCTTGCAGTTGCAGTACTGGTTCCCAGAATTTTGGATTTAACAGACAAATTAAATTTAAGGGTTTCTGTTTTTCCACATAAGTATATTTAAAAAGCTTACTACTGACTAGCAACACCATTATTTATTTTTAAAAAAAGTTATGTAGGAAACTTTATATATTTCCTGTTAATAAAAGAAAGATTTATGTAGCATGAAAATATCTGAGTTCTTTACATACCATTTTCCTTAGTCTCATTCTCCCTAGAGGGAAGATGAGTATGTATCTTTCCATACCTTTGTCTTTGTAGAATTTTGCTTTGTTTATAGAAATAGAATCAGCCGAGTGTTTTGCTTTTTTTAAAATTGAACTATAGGTCTTAGAGGCTTATCCATGCAATAAATACATATTTACCTTTGAGAGAAAATTGATACTAAGAAGTTAGAAATCATGTTATAAAGGATACTCTTAAATTGAATAAATTTAGCTTTGTGAAAAACTTGCTGTATCATTTTAATTTTAATCATTTCATCATAAACCAGTGAAAAGTTCATCACAAAGTGGCACATGTATATCTGAATTCTTAGGACTCATTGACCTGGGGGACTACAAAATACCCAGTAAGATCAGAGTAATTTTATTCAGTCCTCTGTCTTAATCTAGTCTATGCTGAGACTTTTCTGGGCTTTCTCATTTCTATCTCATTTCTCTGTTAACTTCCTCTTACACTTTTTTTTTTCTCTTTTTTTCCTCTACCTCCTTCATGTGATGGCTGCTCTTTAGGATTATATTGATAACAACTAATATTGAGATGTCCTTTAATATATTAAATTGATTATTTCTGTGAATCAGGGCCACTAAATAATACCTGTCTTACTATTTATTAGCTCTATATTAAACACATGTTTCACGTAATCCTTAGGGCTATTGTACGAGATAGGTATTTTTTCCATTTTATAAAGGTAGAAGGTAAGGCTCAGGAAGAGAAATTTTCTTGATGTCATATTAATAATGATTAGTAGCTTAATAGTACCTTTTGTCAAATATTTATGTTCTTTATATGTATTATTGCATTTAGTCCTCACAACACCTTTTGAAGTAGGTGCTCATAGACTGTTATCCCATTTTACAGATGAGGAAACAGATGCACAGGTAGATTTAGTAATTTGTCCAAAAGTTCATAGCTAATAAGCAGAACTAAAATGAATCCAATGAATTGGACTCCACAGCTTTTGTTCCTCTATGCTTCTTCCTCTATGGCTTTTCTATCCTTTCCATGTTTACTAATATTGCAGATATATTTTTAACCCTGATATTGCAGATACATTTAACCCAAAGCAATTATTTTTTCACTATATATGTCACAGAATATGATGTTTATGGAGTCACTAGAATCAGTCTTGGAGAAGGGAAACATCAGTTTGAACCAACAAAGTACAGTCCAAGCAGTGCTTAGTTTTGGGGTGAGGTGGTTTTGCATGTTCTGATCATGCTAACACTTCTTTGAATCTCATAGTTCTTTTCCCCTCAGAGTCAGGTTTGGATGATTGAACACTCAAAGTCCCAACTTCTCTCTCTTTCCTCTGTACCACCAGCTTTCCTAGCCACTTATAAGGTAGAGAAGGTGGTTCAGTTATATTCTTTCATCAAGTATTTATTGCTTGAAGACTTATTCCTGTGCCATCTTCTGGAGATTGCTGCATGTGTTTAGAAGGTACACCTTCTTTCTCTGCCTCTGATTTGGAGGGCTATAGCTATTAGGCCTTTTCAGTGTGGAGAGTAGTCTTATCCCGAGAGTAGTCTTATCCCTAGGCATCAAGAAGAGAGCTGCAAGTTGAGAGTAAATCAAGCCTACTGACTCAGACTTGATAGATTTTCAGACTCAGAGGGGTGGCAGAAACAAAGGGAAAGAGTTAACACTGAATGTAGTCTGTTTCTCTGTTACCTTTGAGCAGAAATGAGGATAGATTTTTCTGGTAATTGGATCCTGGTTTGATTTTCAGAAATGTCAGTTTTCAGAAATGGTCATGTATGAAGGATATAGAACCAGAAGCTATCCCTTTGCTCTTCACAGGGATGACTGTTACCTACACCCCTAGAGTGAATTTCTCATTTTGAAGGCTAGAAAAAAGGGGTAAAAAAAGGACAGCACCAGGACACCAAAGAGATAGTAGGGATCTGGGGCACTTTTGGGTGGACCTGGGTGTTCTTTAGGCCAACTAAAAGTTGATCGATTTGCTGTTCTTTGAAGACCTGGTGGGGAATGGTTGGGAGATTAAAGACTACTCTCACGCAGTTTTTAGTCTTTCTGTTGCAGCACACTCTACTTTAAATGCTATTCTTATTTTCTTGATGTCCACTCTTAACCACTGAGTGCCAGGTGCCTGGGACCCGCTCAGTGGTGTAAGCTTTTAATGGTGGGTGATTATAAGACTTAAGTCCTTATTGGAGCAAAGAAATGGAGATTCTGTCCTTTCTCTTAAAAAATGATTGCCATTGTCATGGCCCTATGTTTAATTTTACCCACTTTTTTTCTTGCAGAATTGTTGAAGCCTGGACGTCCCCTCCCCTCCCCCTCCCCCCTCTGCCGCTTTGTGGCATCCCCCTCCCTCCACCCTTTCCCACTCTGATAATCTAGCCATGACTAGCAGAAGCACAGCCAGGCCCAATGGGCAGCCCCAGGCCAGCAAAATATGCCAGTTCAAACTGGTCCTGCTGGGTGAATCTGCAGTGGGGAAATCTAGCCTGGTATTACGTTTTGTCAAAGGGCAGTTCCACGAGTATCAGGAGAGCACCATTGGAGGTAAGTACTTCAGGGAGAGAAGAGAGTTAGTGTTTAGAAGGGCTATTGAAGGGGAGATCTAGGGATCTGATTATGCCGCTGGCCCTCTTAGCTCCCTGAAAAGGAAATCTTTTATGAAACAAAAAAATTGCCAAAATACCCCAAAACAGGTCTCTGTTCATCCTCTTCCTAGAAGAAAGAAAGGTTGGCCTTTGAGCACCAAAAAAAAACACTTTTTGTTTTAAGCTCAGACTATTTTCCTCTTCCCAGTGAAGTTCAGTTGAGGGTCATCTTGAGCAGGGTTGATTTGAGGCAGTGGCTCATAATCAAAGGTGTACATCTGAAACTCCTGGGGAGCATGCTGGGCCCTACCTCAGATTGGCTGATTAGTTTCGGAAGGAGGGTGAGATTGATGGCAGTATAGATGTGTATGTTTGGAAAAGCTCCTTAGATGATCTTCGATGCACACGTCTGGTAAAGCAGAGGTTAGAACTAAATACAAAAGATAAAGAAATATTCCTTTCCTACCTTGGCTACCTTCTCTCTGCCACTATCCCGAAATAGGGTGCTAATTCAATATGAGAACTCCCCATATTTCTCCTTCTCCACTTTTATTACTTACCTTGGAAATACATTCTTAGACCAGCAGAAGTGATACAAAAAAGTTTAACAGCCAAATAATATAATGGTGGGACCTCACATCAGGCTTTAAAATCTTCTAATCAACTTTTATCTGATGCTTATTGTCTCTCATTATCTCTTAATCTGTTTTGGTTAGAAGAGTGTTGACTCTGGTATTAAAGCTGGTTCTTTCTAGCCCTCAGAGTTTTACCATGGCGCCCCCATTCCTTAGCTGGAAAGACTTCTGGCAGGAAGGATTTAGCCAAGAGCAGGCTTAATTCTGGTGCCAGGACCCGAAGGAAAATGCTAAACCTTTCCAGGGTATAAGAAGGAGAATGCTAAACCTTTCCTGTAGCTGAACGGCCTGGGTAGTCACTGCTCTTAGACTGACAGTGGAGATATTTTGAAGGAGGGTGGGATGTTCCAGTGCATTCTCCCACTTACACCAACTTCTCCTCTGTTTTCTCATTCATAGCGGCCTTCCTTACCCAGTCTGTTTGTCTAGATGACACGACAGTCAAGTTTGAGATCTGGGACACAGCTGGGCAGGAGCGATACCATAGCTTGGCCCCCATGTACTACAGAGGTGCCCAAGCTGCCATTGTGGTTTATGACATTACTAATCAGGTAAGTGGGCTGAGAAGATTGTCCTTGCTTTTATTTATAGGAATTACATTAGGTGGGGGAGAGAAAACTGGTTCTTGCAATAGCAAAATAAGAATACAAATTACGCTTCCAAGTGTTGAGAAGACAGAGGTAATGAATTACCAGAAACAAATGGTTTCAATGAGTAACGGCTGCTTAGAAGAGGTGAATTTTGAGATTGGACCTGAAGGTGATAGCCCTAGATTGGCGGTTGTTCCAGCCTACCCATTCTCATCCTTGTGTTTTCCCAGGAAACCTTCGCCCGAGCGAAGACATGGGTAAAAGAACTACAGCGACAGGCCAGTCCTAGCATCGTTATTGCCCTGGCAGGGAACAAAGCTGACCTGGCCAACAAGCGCATGGTGGAGTATGAAGTAAGCTGGCCACCGAGTCCTTCCTGACACACTCCCTCTATGCTTGGGACCTCTTTTTTCCAAACCTGCCCTCTCTGAAAACCTCATCTGAGGACATTCATCATCTCATTCCCCAGTTCTGCACCAAGTTAAATACAGCAGCACTGTGACCCTAATGCCAGCCAGGAGATTTTAGAGGAGTCAGAAGAAAATTCCAAAGCAGAGGGGTAGGGGAGTACCAGTACCAGCTGTGGGGGTACCAGTGTGAAAAGAGGAAGGAGGGAGCAATTGAATTTGAGGTAAGGGACTCAAAAGTGTCAGAACCCAAAAGCCCCTAACCAACTTACCTTCTTCCCTGTAATTAAGTTTCCTGACATCTGTTTGTTGGATTAAGTGGTGGAGACCATGGGATATCCCTTGAGGGAGTCATCACCAAATTATGGGTCCAGGGCCAGCTGGCTCAGAGGGGAGGGAACCTAGGATGTTGCCTAGCTCCAGTGCTGCATGGGAGTGGAAAGGCAGTACTTGTCTCTGCCCTACAGTCTGAGTACCAGTACACCCCACCCCTTGCAGGAGGCCCAGGCGTATGCAGATGACAACAGCTTATTGTTTATGGAGACTTCAGCCAAGACAGCTATGAACGTGAACGATCTCTTCCTGGCAATAGGTAAGGTCAGAGCAGCCTGAGGTCTTCCTGTCGTTTTTCCCTTGCCTCTAGGCAAGATCACTAACCCAGGTCATAAAGGTAAATGGGAGTATCTCCCTTTATGAAAACTTTAGGTGTGGAAATACTGTAACTTTCCATCGTGACCTCCATCCTTTCGTTCCAGCTTGAGCTCCCTCATCTTCAATGTTGTTTGCAATGAACCCTCCCCTCTTGAGAACATTAGTCTCTCACATTTCCCCTTTCCCCCAATAGTCTTTTTTGGGGAAATGAGTAAAATCTACCATACTTTGTTCCCTTCTGTTTTTATTTCTAGCTAAGAAGTTGCCAAAGAGTGAACCCCAGAATCTGGGGGGTGCAGCAGGCCGAACCCGGGGTGTGGATCTTCACGAGCAGTCCCAGCAGAACAAGAGCCAGTGTTGTAGCAACTGAGGGGGTGGCTAGCAGCAAACAAGTATGGAGCTAGCACGAGAGCTAAGAAATAACCTCCATCCCCACCCCTCAGCACATAGCCCCTACGGTAACAGCACACTGAGCCCTGGCTCCCAAGGGCTGCCTCTTGACAGCTCCGTCATGGCACTTTTTAACGCTTCAGCAACAACACCAGGCAGCTGTTGCCACTGGCCTCCTACCCCTACTCTGGGGCTTGGGGGTCAGATCCCCCAGGACTTACCTTCCAAAACAAACTTTCTTCACTTTGTATTATAGGTGCAAGACAGTGACCTACTCATCTTTCCTCCTCCTTCTGCCCATTTTTTCAGAAAACTTTTTTTTTTTTTTGTCTCCTGCCCCTGCCCCTTCTGCTTTTGGTCAGTCTCTGTTCTTGATCTCCTTTTCCTCCTCTCCCCAGGATGGAGAAGGTGGTAAACCCAGGAACTGAGGAAGGTTTCCAGTTCAGTCACATTAAGGGCCTTGGAGGAAAGTAAGGCTCAGAGCAGGGGGTAGTAAGGAAACATTGCCTTTTTGTTTTTGTTTGGTTGGAGATTCTCCTATCTGAAAGCACTGCAGCATCCGTGAGTTGGCCTTGTGGAGGGTTTTTCTAGGTAGAGGTGGGAATGGGACGGCCAGCTCCTGGGCACCAGGTTGGAGTCTTGCTATTGTCTGACTGGGCAGAAGTGGAAGAGGTGGAGAAGCAGCGTCATCTGTGGCTCAAGAACTCTTCCAAGGCCTATTTCCCCCTCACCCAGCTTCTTAGGTAGCTTCTCCCCCATAATGGGGGAGATTCCGGACCCCAGAGTCCTCCAAAGAATCTTCACTGGTTGCCTGCCTTTTGGCTCTGTTGTGATCTAAATGGAGGAGGGACCAGTTTCTGATACCCATCCTCTGACTTAGGCATTTTTTTCTCTCTGGCCTTCAGATGGCCTCAGCCCCAGCCACCATATCCCCCTGCAGTTTGCACTTTAATTGATGGTAGTTCACTTGTGATACTTGTTTAATGGGCGGTTTGGTTGATTTACTTGCCCTCTTTTTAATTAAGTGGAATCCAATGTGTATATGAGATTTGAGGAGGGGCTGCAAAGAACTTTACCGGTGGCAGCTAGTCAAGCCCAATCTCCACTGCTAGCTTCCTCTAACTCTAATTCTTACTTCACCTATATTCTTGCCAACCTGACTCTTGGGTATAGGTTTACCTTTCCTGGGAAATTAACTGAGCAGCTGGAGAGCAGTCTCAGGATAGCATAGGCGACTCACTGTAGGGGAGTAAAGAAGAGTCCGGCCAGAGGGAGGAGTTTTCTGTGCTTTTCCAGGGTTCCCATTCAATTTGATCCACCCATTACCATGTCTTTTCTACTTCCCTGTAAATAGGTATGATCTTTATTCCCACTGTACAGTCTGTTCTGCCCCCCTACCTCCCATCAGGCCCGATTTCTTTTCTCCTTTGTTAGTATCTTCAGTTTGTCATGCTTACTGCCCCAAACCCATCCCCCATGCAGCCAGTGGTTTAATCCACATACCACTAGGGAGTTGTACCACAGAGGTCTACCTGTGGCCCCCTCATATCATAACACCTGTTCCTGTGGACAGGGAATGACTGGCACTCAAGGTCCCTCACAACTGTCTCACATCACCAGAGGACATTGGTCCTTTCTAAATCTCTAGCCTCTCTCCACGTCCCTCACAGATATTTTAGAATGTCTTTGGGAAGCCATCAAGGCAAGAGAGAACTCTAAATTCCTTCTTGTTCTAGCTTAGAATTTTGGGGAAATTGGGGGAAATAAGATAGGAGAGGCCATAGTGAACTAGGAACCATTTTGCCCTTTGGGCTTGTAGACTGCTTTCTGTCCCAGAGCAGCTGAGAAATCCATGACGCTGAGATTCTGAAGGACTGAGCTTAGGTTCTTCCACTTATGCCTCAATTCCCTTCCTTTCCCAGGGGCAGCCTTAGTTCCCACGGCCCTGAGACGCGTATTCTCCCCCTCTTTTCCCAGCACCCATTAGCCCCCTAAAGCACCCAGTGTGTCCTTAGAAGTGGAAGAACTAGGATGGCTCTCATACGTTTCTGAGAAATGAAGTTCTTTGTGCAGTTTTCCCCATGGAGCAGGAGTGAAGACGTTTCATTGCCTTGGGGCTGGGAAACCATTTCTCCAGGCTTCTCCCTCCCACTACCCCCCTTAGGAACAGGATTGGCCTTAACTTACGGGCCTGTCTGTTGCCTTCCTTCTACTTTCTAGGAGCTCTTCTGCTTTTCTTTGAGCTCTGGTGGGCTTGGGGAATCTTAGTTTTTATTTCCCAGCTCTTCATTTTTTCTTCTGATCAGTTTGTTTGTTTTTTAAGGGGGGGTATCTTTTTCTTTTTTTTGCCTCTAAGAAAGCATTTGCCTTTTTCCCCTTTTCTTCCTCTCCCAACATAACAATCGTGGTAACAGAATGCGACTGCTGATTTACCGATGTATTTAATGTAAGTAAAAAAGGAGAAAAAAAGGTGTATTGGAGTGTTGCTTCTTCTCTTCTCTTTTTTTTTTTTGCTATTTCTCTAATACTAGAAATTTGCAAGGCAACCCAGTAATGTTTTACTGAACCAGAAACACACCTGCCTTTGCATCTTGGTGCATGCATGTGTGCGTGCGTATGTATGTACATGCTTAGTTGTTTCAGTCATGTCCAACTTTGTGACCCTATGGACTGTAGCCCGCCAGGCTCCTCTGTCTATGGGATTCTGCAGGCAAGAATACTGGAGTGGGTTGCTATGCCCTCCTCCAGGGGATCTTTACCACCAGGGATTGAACCTTCTTTACTGCTAAGCCACCAAGGAAGCCCTGCATCTTGGTAACTCCTCATTACTCATCTTTCCTTGAATAGTGAGATAATCCAATTTGTAAAATAGCCCTTTTACTGCTGTTTAATCACTGCAAGCCATTAGAGAGCTCATCAAATCTGTCCCTAGCTTAGTTTTTTAGGCTATCCTTACAGAATGTATATATGGAAGGGGTTGGTCATCTATGGACCTGTGGGCAGACAGTTGATGAGACTGGAGGGAGAGGTGTTTGTAAATACTTCTAAGTATTATGCAAAAATTTATGTGCACCTCTCTAGGGAGAGGGCCCACTGCCTTAATTAGTATCTCAAAGGGGTCCATGACCTAAAGAAAGTTTTTAAAAAATCACTGAATTAACATTGTTGATTGATCATGTGACTTCTACCCCAATAGGAAGATTTCAGCAGGAAATTGTCCTACTTTTCCATGTATTCTTGAAGCTCTGACCCTCACAGTCTAAGTGGAAGTGGTCGGGGAGAATGATACAGAGAAAAGATTAGGTGTGGTTGCAGGAGGAGTTTTAAATTCCAAAGAATCTGAAGGACAGGAAAGATAGCCTGGAATTCAGTCCCACCTCTGACAGTTTATTAACTATGGCCTTAGTCAAGTTACTTAACTGTTCTCTGCCTCAGTTTCCTCTGTAAAATGAAAATTTTTGAGATTTAAAAGGTCAATTCTATAAAGCCTGTGTGTAGCTTTATGTAGGGTGACAGTTACAAGGCAGAAATCTCATCTCATGGCTTCAGATAATCCTTAACTGATTCCTCTGTATCCTTGGACTGAGCCTGTTTTTTAAGACTGGAAGGATAGGTTGGGCATCAGCCCTGTCTGATGATTAAATTGTACAGTTAAATTGGGAATCTTTTTTTCCAAAAACCTTAGAGCCAAAATTACCTTTTCACTGTCAGTTCCCCTTTCTTTATATTACCACCCCCACACGACTTCTTCATTTCTAGTAAAAGCTCTTCTAGTTCAGTTTTGGAAAGAAGAAAGGGAAGGAGGGGATATGATCTTCCAAAGTTAAAGGTGGGGGAAAAAAGTCAAAGTGTTGGTCGCTCAGTTGACTTTTAAAGTAAGGTTGTAACTGAGCCTTCTCACCTCTAGAGGGCAGTGTTGGGTACGTTTGCCCCAGGTCCACAGCTCGCCAATGACAAGTTTTCCCTGCTGCTGCTAAGTCGCTTCAGTCGTGTCCGACTCTGTGCGACCCCATAGACGGCAGCCCACCAGGCTCCCCCGTCCCTGGGATTCTCCAGGCAAGAACACTGGAGTGGGTTGCCATTTCCTTCTCCAATGCATGAAAGTGAAAAGTGAAAGTGAAGTCGCTCAGTCGTGTCCGACTCTTCGAGACCCCATGGACTGCAGCCTACCAGGCTCCTCCGTCCATGGGATTTTCCAGGCGAGAGTATTGGAGTGGGGTGCCATTGCCTTCTCCGAAGTTTTCCCTAGCCAAATGATAAAAGGGTAATAGCAAACAATTTATGTCAGTGTCCTTTACTCTGATATTATGAGCAACTATAATCTTCCTACTTTGAGGTGTTAAAATGTCATTAAATAACGACCTTTTAAAATAAATTGACAACTAAGCAAAATATAAAAGATGGTTATTCAGTGTTGTTATTTCTACAATTTGAGGAGAAATTGTTAGACCAAGGAATCTCGAAGCCTTTGAACCACTGTTTAGACTCCATTTCTGCCCTCATTCCTGAAAATAAAAGACTTGAGCTTTTGATCTTGTTTTCTTTAAAAGACAAACAGGGCTGTGGTAGTTGCAACAGAGACGCTTGACAAGAGGCGGAGCTCACCACCGGGAGGAAGCCGACTGGATGCCGAGGCCTCTAGCGAAAGCACCTTGTGTCTCAGCGGGCGGGGAGGGGCGGGGCGGGAGCACCTCTCAGCCCAACCCTTGGGAGTCCTCATCACCTTACATTGCTCGGGTTCCTAACATCCTGAGGCTCCCACTCCTCGTCTGGCGCGGGTGGAAGGAAAAACAGCCTGTCCTGTCTCCAAGCCTGGGTGGCGTCCGGCCTTCCTTGGCCTCCAGGAGGCGGGCACAGCAGCTGGGAGGCGGCCCGCCGCCCGCCAATGGCTGGAGGACGAGCCGAGGGGTGAGAGTGGTCCTTTACTCCGCAACAACGTCACGGCCCAGGCCCCACCCCTTCGCCGATAGCCGCTGGGTGCGGAGCGGGTAAAACAGCTACCCAGCGTACGTTGAGCCGGGTAAGGATCCTGGGGCCAGGAAAGGGAAGAGGAGGGGGCAAGGCCAATAACCTGGGCGGGGGCTTGGCACCCGGGGGTGCTCCGAATCCCAGGCACAGCAAAACTGCCGGTACCCGCCTCCACCCCCTTTAGCCGGGTGCTCCTGGGGCCTTGGGCTATTGCTACAAGATACTCTCGGGCCAGCTGTTAGGCAGTGACGTGGAGCCAGCTGCTTGCGCCCCGGTAAAATATCCATATTCTGACCAGAGTGACCCTGGGGAGTGACTGGTCACCACCCGCACAAGGGGGTGTCATCTGTTCTGTAGCAGAAGACTGCTTCTCCCAAGACTGGGACCTTGGGCTTATCGAGTTCACTATAAGTCAGCTCTACCCCACTGCTCCAGCATAGAGTGGGCTGCTGGCACTGATGGGAAGTGGGCGGGAGAGTGAGGGTCCCAAGGGCCGGGAGTACAGTGCAGCCTCTGCTCCTACTCCTAGCTTTCTTGCATCTCATCAGCAATTCTGACGCTTCTCACCCCACCCCACCCCCAACGTTGGCCCTCCTGTAATCAGTGATCTGCTCAGTGCTATGAAGAAAAAACTGCTGCGAGCCCGAGCAGAAAAATTACCTTCTTCCTTCTCTAGCCAGTTCCCTGACACCCTGACCATTAACTACTCAATTTGCTGAGCTCACTGAAATGGCATAGACAAGGTAGGGGTGTGGACCCAGGTTGGGATCCAGTTCCCAGCTGGGTTCAATTTTCATTTTTTTAGGGGTGGGTGGAGGGAGAGGAGGGAAAGTCCTTCAATGACAATGTTATTACTTGTTTGCACATCATAGCAACTCTGCTACGTAGATCTCATTTCATAGATGAGGACACAGGTTCAGAGAGGCCTGGTATCTTGCCCAGGAACAGGGCTGGTTAATGGCGGGACTGGTTTTTATAAATGCAAAGCAGTTTTTGACTCCAGAATCTGAGCTTCCTTTACCTCATTAGGCTGCCACTATCTATATTTTACTTTTTTGTCTCCTTTTATGTGAGCATACCCCTCAGTTGTCCTCTGCTAGCTTCAGAAGGAATTAACTGGCAAACTGGACGATAGACTTTTGGCTCCCATTGTTCTCTGTAGTGGACAAAGTAGAGAGTAGAGGATGTAGAACAGGTGATTCTCAGAGGACTCCCTCCCACCCCCTGTTCCTTTCCATCCTGTCAGCATATTCTGTCTCTGAACTCCTCCAGGTTTTCTCTAAGGGCCCATTTGGACCCCTACTCCCATTCTTTGGCCTCGTTACCACAGAAAAAGTTTCCCCATTTGTCCAGAGAGCTCCTAGCTGGTCTCTGTGTCATCCTCCTACCCATTGCCTCAAGCTGCCCTAATCTCATCACCTCCCAGCACTCCCTATCTTGATCCTGGAATCTTCCTCCTATCCTAGGTCTGCCATAATGCTGCTGCTGCTGCTGCACAGAGCTGTGGCCCCAGGGCTCCGACAGGCCTACAGGTAGGCCATCCAGTTCCTAGTCCATATCTCCTTTTAAGTACTTTTATGACACTTATCTTAACTGTCAGATAAGATGGTTGAGATAGTGGCCTAGGAGGAAAGGGAAAGCCACATCTCACTTGTCCCACCCATTGCTGAGAAACTAAGTCCCAACTGAAGGAACCAATGGCTAACCTGGGAGAGGTACACCCCAGGCCTTCCCCAGCCCTTTCTTATGATCACAAGTGTGCTACTAAGACTTCTCTCTCTTCCAGACTCAAGTCAACCCCTGCAAGGCTCTGCATTCGGGCCTGCTGTACAAATGATTCTTTTCAGCCCCAGCGCTCCAGCTTCACCTTCTCTGGTGATAACTCCAGCACCAGGGGATGGAGAGTCATGGGCACACTGCTAGGCCTCGGGGCAGTGTTGGCCTGTCATGATCAGCAGTGCAGGGTAAGTAGGGAAGGAAGGGACTTCACTATCAGAACCAAGGGGCCTGAGTGAGTTCCCCTGGCAACCCAGGCTTTATCACAGACCCCATGATTACACAGCCTTCATGGTCTTCATGCACAGCACAGATGGAATCTTCTACCTTCCCAGTGGCCATAACTTTGTGGGTTGGGTCAGGGTGTTAGTCACTCAGTTGTGTCTGACTCTTTGCGACCCCATGGACCTCATCAGGCTCCTCTGTCCATGGAATTCTCCAGGACAGAATACTGGAGTGGGTTGCCATGCCTTTTTCCAGGGGATCTTCCTGAACCATGGATCAAACCCAGGTCTCTCGCATTGTGGGCAGATTCTTAACCATCTGAGCCACCAGGGAAGCACAGGGTCAGAGTGAGGTAGAGTGATTTCTTCTTAACATTCTGTTCCCTTTTGCCTCAGGCTTCTCAAGAGTCACCACGCAGATATACCAGGGAGGAAGTGAAATCCCACAGCAGCCCTGAGACTGGGGTCTGGGTAACTTTGGGCTGTGAGGTTTTTGATATCACAGAATTTGTGGACATACACCCAGGGGGGGCATCAAAGCTGATGCTAGCAGCCGGGGGTCCTTTAGAGCCCTTCTGGGCCCTCTATGCTGTTCACAACCAGCCCCACGTGCGAGAGATACTAGCTCAGTACAAGATTGGGGAGCTGAGCCCTGACGACAAGGCACCCTCCATCTTGAAGACCTCTGATCCTTATGCGGATGATCCTATACGTCACTCAGCTCTGAAGGTCAACACCCAGCGCCCCTTTAATGCGGAGCCCCCCCCTGAGTTGCTGACAGAAAACTACATCACACCAAACCCTATATTCTTCACCCGGAATCATTTGCCTGTACCTAACGTGGACCCAGACACCTATCGCCTGAATGTAGTAGGGCCACCAGGGGGTCAGTCACTGTGCCTGTCCCTGGATGACTTGTACCAGTTCCCTAAGCACGAGATCACGGTCACTCTGCAGTGTGCTGGCAACCGGCGCTCCGAGATGACTCAGTTCAAAGAAGTAAGAGGTCTGGAGTGGAGTTTGGGGGCCATTAGCACTGCACGCTGGGCTGGGGCACGGCTTTGTGATGTGTTAGCCCAGGCTGGTTACCAGCTCTGTGAAACTGAGGCCCATGTCTGCTTTGAGGGACTGGACTCAGACCCCACAGGGACTGCCTATGGAGCATCCATCCCTCTGGCTCGGGCCATGGACCCTGAAGCTGAGGTCCTGCTGGCATATGAGATGAATGGGCAACCTCTGCCTCGTGACCATGGCTTTCCTGTGCGAGTGGTGGTTCCTGGTGTGGTGGGTGCCCGCCATGTCAAATGGCTGGGCAAAGTGAGTGTGGAACCAGAGGAAAGTTTCAGCCACTGGCAGCGGCGGGATTACAAAGGCTTTTCTCCATCTGTGGACTGGGACACTGTAGATTTTGATTCAGCTCCATCTATCCAAGAACTTCCTATCCAGTCAGCCATCACACAACCCAAAGAAGGGGAGACAATAGGGTCAGGGGAGGTGACTGTCAAAGGCTATGCATGGAGTGGTGGAGGAAGAGCTGTGGTCAGGGTGGATGTGTCTCTGGATGGGGGCCTAACCTGGCAAGTGGCTGAGCTGGAAGGAGAGGAGCAGCGTGCCCGAAAGGCCTGGGCCTGGCGACTATGGCATCTGCAAGCCCCTTTGCCAGCTGGGATAAAGGAACTGAACATTGTCTGTAAGGCTGTAGATGAGAGCTACAATGTGCAGCCAGACACAGTGGCCCCAATCTGGAACCTGCGAGGGGTGCTCAACAATGCCTGGCACCGTGTCCATGTCCATGTCACCCCATGAGAAGGTGAAGCAGAACCACATTCTGAGCCTCTTTCCATACCCATTCTTTGGCCTCATTAGCACAAAAAATCTTTTCCCTCCACCTCTTCTCCATGTCTTGGATCACAACCCTGACTATGCATTCTGAAGCCACATACAAATACATTCCTCACACATTTCCACCCAAGCACTCACTCCTCCTTGGACACTATTTATAGTCACAGGCCACTGACCCTGTGCCAGAAGGTAAGAGCTATTGGAGCAAAGGACTAGAAGCAGGAAGAGTAATTCTGGAAATAAGCACTATTTTCTCTATCTGCCCTATCTCCATTTCTAATGACTGTCACCACTGAGGCCTTATTTTGCCTTTGTCCTTGGGATTCTTCAGAAAATGTGTGTATATGTAACTTTTTACTGCCTCTAGGTTGCCAAGGGTTGTGAAGAGCGCAACACAACCCTCTCCCTTTATAGTTCCACTTTTCTAAATACATCAATAAAATATCTGCTTAAGACTACCACTTTGAAAAATTTTTTAAAGATGATTTGGGGGACTTCTTGAGGCTGGGGAGTGAGCAAATTGAAGAGAGGGAAATGTACTGGTATTGGGATATCTCTTGAGAACTCAAAACAAAAGGTGAAGGGAAGTCAAGAAGTGGGGTTTCGTTCTCTGAAGTCTGTCCGTGTCTGCAGGACTACTTAGGTGAATGACCTCAAGATATCCCTCCAAGAGGAAATTTTTTTTAATTTGTCATTCTTAAGTCCCTCCCCCACACAATTCCTTCGCCCTTGCAGGAAAGGCGAAGAATGTTAAGGAGGTTAAAATCAATATTGTCGTAGAAGGGGCAAAGGCAAAACTTGGCAGTAGAGGCAGGCATGCCAGGGCAACTAGAGCGCCCAACGTGGACTTGTTTGCAAAGTAGATGTAGATGAAGGGTCAGTCCTTGAGTTTTCCTTTGCCTGCGACCGCGCCTTTAGGACTTGAATCTTTCGGCGCTCGACTACTCTCCCCTAGCTCTCCTTCCCTGGTCTCCCCAGCTTGGAGGCGCTCGGTGTTCGGCCACACCGCCTGTCGCCTGGTAGTGGGACCGGAAGTTGTTCAGGGGAGGGGGACAGTCGTACTGGGGGGGTTTATGGGGGGGGGCCTGTCCCTCCTCAGGTGAAGCCGCTGATGGAGATGGAGCCGCCGCCGCCGCTGAGCGCCCGGGTCCCGCCTCCGGCCCGGTTGTGGCCAGCTCAGTGACCCCACTCCCCCCGCACTGGGCCGTCCGGGCCAGAGTGGGGGACCCCCGCTGCCCCGCCTCCCTCTCTCCCAATTCCGTCCCCTCTCCCTCACCCCCCCATCCTGCGCGCGCGCGGAGCTGCCTCAGGTGAGTGAGGGGCGGGGTTTGGGCGAAGCGCGAGAGGCGGGGCCTCGGCCGCCGGGGGCGGGGCCTGAGGGGCCTGGGCGTGAAGGGAGGGGGACACGTGGGCGGGGGCCTGGTGGGGAGAGGGTCGCTGGGTGGGCTGAGGCCTAAGGGAGGAAGCTGGCGGTGGGGGGTAGGGGTTGGCGCGAGGCCATAAGATTGACAGGGATGTAGCAGGGACCTAGGCGTCCTAAAAAGGCGGGAGATGGGTCAAAACAGAGAACCGAGGACAGGCAAGACCTGGCGTGCGCGACGCTCCTTCGTTGGGTGAGGCTGGGTAGAATAGAAGGATAGGGTGGAGAAAGGATTAGACTGGGTACTTTGGCAAAGAAGCAAGAGGCTGCGGGTGGCTAGGGGGAGATGTCGGTCAAGAAGGTTAGCGAGAAAGACATAGGCCTAAATGGGAAGGCAATGAGCAGAGTGGGAGAAACAAGTGGTAGAGAAGAAACTTAGGGTGGAGCAAAAAGTGCTGTGTGCGGCACTATGCAGGGTGAGAAGTCCGGGGAACCTGAGAAGCAAGGCTGGGAAGGAAGAGATTCATTGCATAGGAGCCTTAAGAAAGAAATGTAACAGGCAGAAGTCCTGGGGCAGACAACCAGAGAGAAAAACAGACCTGGGAAGCAAGTCTAAACTAAAACAGCCTTCCTTGTACCTCCTCACACAGCCCCATCCCAGTTATTTTCTTACCCCAGTTTGCTAGAGTTGTAGAATCTCATTGTTTGATTTCTGTGCTTTAAAAAAAAAAACAAACTATGAGTGATCCTGTCTAGTGACAATGTTTAATGGGAACATGGGACTTTAGATAGGAGATATTTAGAAAATATGGTACCCCCCAAGGTCATGAATTTACTGACTCTGCTTCCAGGAAGATTTGATATATCACCAACCACAGTGTGTCAACACTGAACAACTTCTTTGACCTCAGTCCCTTCTCTTATAAAGCAAAATTGTCTACTGTCGTGACTTAAACACCTCCATTTATTTACATATTTGAGAGCTCCAGCTATGCCCCAGTCTCCCCAGTATGAGCCCTCAAAGCATCAGTGGTGAGCTTGGTATGATTGTGACTTATAGGTCAACTCTAGGCCTTCCAATATTATGACCAAACAGAAGTCTGTTGAGGCCTGGCTACTTCCCCTTACTGCTACTTGTTCACCTTGCCTGTGTGAAGGTACATGTTCATATCCTTGGGGGAAAAAAAAAAGTGAAAGTCCCTCAGTTTTGTCTGATTCTTTGCTACCCCATGGATTGTAGCGTGCCAGATTCTTCTATCCATGGGATTTTCCAGGCAGTAATACTGCAGTGGGTTGCCATTTCCTTCTCCAAAACTGTCTACTGTTGTGACTTAAACACCCCCACTTACATGTTTGAGAGCTCCAGCTTACCCTAGTCTCTCCAGTCTGAGCCCTCAGAGCATCAGTGGTGAGCCTGGTGTGGTTGTGACTTGCTCACAGATCAACTCTAGGCCTTCCAATATCATGACCAAACAGAAGACTATTGAGGCCTGACTGTTTCCCCTTACTGCTACTTTTCCTTGGGAGAAAAAAAAAAAAAAATGTCACTCAGTCTTGTCTAGCTCTGTGGCTACATGGACTGTAGCTTGCCAGGTTCCTCTTCCCATGGAATTCTCCAGGCAAGAATACTGGAGTGTGTAGCCATTCCCTTCTCCAGGGGATCTTCCTGACCCAGGGATTGAACATGGGTCTCCTGCATTGCAGGCAGATTCTTTACTATCTGAGCCACTTTAGGAAGCATTAACAACAGGTGTCTGACTACCTAGAATATTTCCACTTAAGATAACTCAAATTCTGAGGACAAGACCAGATAAAAGGCCAAATTAGACACTCTGGGTGTGGCATCTTATTTGGTAGGGTATGTGAAATGTCCAGCCAGGAATTCCTCATCTCCTCATGGGTCTGCCAGTAGGTCAGTGAATCTTTCTTTGGGGTATGCGGTATGCGGTATTCGGCCTTCCCCACTTACAGCCTAATTCAGAGAATCCAGACAGCTCCCTGGATCACAAGAACCGTCAAACTAGTGGCTCCTGAGATAAAGTCTTTATAAAAGAAAATAGCCTTACCATTGGGAATCAGAAGAGGTCTCAGTGGACCTTCTGGGGTGGGCCCCAGGATGGTGGGAGATGCCCTCAATTTGGCAGCTTCAGAATTATATCTTGTTCTACTCAACAGATGTTGACTTCTCAAGCACAAAACATAATGACTTTGCTGCCCACTGAGTGGATATATGTGTAAGAGATTCACTTTGCTGTACACTCGAAACTAACACAACATTGTAAATCAACTAAACCTCCATAAAAATTAAAATCATCATCATCATCATCACTGGGGAGGGACCTCCCTGGTGGTCCAGTGGCTATGGCTCAACGCTCCCAAGGGGGCCTGGGTTTGACCCCTGGTCAGAGAACTATATTCCACATGCTGCAAGGAAGATCAAGGATCCCACATACCACAACTAAGACCTGGTGCAGCCAAATAAATAAATATTTTAAAAATAATAATGATCCCTGGGCTTCACTTCAGATCCTAAGTGAGACCAAAGGAAAAAAATTCCCCTTCTCCCTACTGCAACCAAAAGGATGACATGGAGACTTAGCCCTCTCTCCACTTCCACCTGCATTTTTCAGCAACATCCTTGTCACTACCTTTCTACCCATGAAGCCACATGGAGTGTCTTTTAAATTCCAATTTTGGAGTATCACTGGGTCAAACAGGATTCTTTGGAGGATTTGAAGAGCTTTCATTACTTGTGATGTCCACCTTATTTCAGGCTTTCAGAGCCAGTACATAGAGAAAACTTGACTTTCTGATATTTTTGTCACCAATAGTTAGAGCTGTGGGTATGTTTTTGTGGAGATGGGGATGGTAGCTGAAGCCTGACCTTGGAAGTCAGACCTTGGACTGGTCTCAGTTGCTGCTTGTCAGGAAGTGTGGTGGGAAATCTTCTGTCTAGAAGGGAATACCTGTTCCTGCCCATTCCTGTTCAAATGCAACATTATGTTGATGAGAGAAAGCCAGGGCCTTGGAGGGCTCTGTTTAGGGTGCCAGGTGCATTTGAAAGAACAAGGAAGAAAATCTTTGTCTCAGGTTACAATGACCAACCTTTCCTCCCTCCTCACAGAGATACTTCCTTTTAAATTGGGAAGCTGGCTGTTTCTAGGTACTTTGTATTCAGCTCACTGAACTGAATTTACAGTACATATATGCCTACCTCCATCACTGAATGATGTCTGTGTTGCTGTAAAGTCAGTTTCCTTTTGAGATCTTTGAACTAAGCCTATCTTGTGTTGCTAATTTCTCTCACATTATACCTCCTCCCCCTCTGGTGTGTCTCCAATCTGCACTGCCTAATTTGACCCAGTTCCTCTAAGGAGAGGCCTGGCAGGCCAGGGAGCCGGGAATGGGAAGGTGGAGACGGATATGCTGCCTGGAGATTTGAGCAAACAGTGAAGTACATCTCTTGATGTGCTCCTGGCTCTCAGAATACCAGAATCAGGAGCAGCAGAATCTCAGTTCCATCCCACTCCCAGGGCTCCCAACTTGGCATTTAGACCAGTTGGAGGCAGCTAAAGACTGATTTTGCCCAAGATGTGTCATAGAGCACCTGTTGAGAACAATTAAGAAGCAGAAGAGCTCAGTTTACTTCTAGGAATCAAGTTCAACTCAGAAAACAACTCCTTCAGACCCTTCTGGAAATTGTTTTAAGACCATTTGGACAGGTGTCCAAAAATGAGATGCACTTCCTGAGCCAGTACTAACTGAAATTCTATGCTTCAACTGCTCTGCCCACCTAGTGCCTTTCTAGCTCCGGGTTCATACAAACACACAATCCCATTAGGATGTTTCTCCCGGTAGAGCCTGCTGAACTGGCTTTTTCTTTTAAGTAACAGACCCCACTCCCATGGGGATCACAGCAAAGGAAAAGATGTAAGAACCAGGGAAATTGATACTAGAACCAGGGAAAAGCAAGAAAATCCAAAGGCATTGAGTACCCTGGCTTAAGAAAGGAAGTAAGACGGTTTAATGGAAAGAGCACACCTCAGAGAGACAGGAAACTGGGGTTCCTTTCGTTGTTCCAGCTTCACTGTGAGCCCTAAGACAAGTCACTTATCTGCTCTGAGCCTCAGTTTCTCCAAGCAGAAAATGGAGAAAAACATGCTCACTCTTGCTTCTCCTGCACTGGGGGGTGTGTGTGTGTGTGTGTGTGTGAGTGTGTGTGTGTGAGTGTGTGTGTGTGTGTGTGTGTGTGTGTGAGGGAAATAACCTGTGGCATCTTGAGTTTTACAAAATCCCAAAGGGCAATTATATAGCTAATGATTCGGAAATGAAAGGGATCCCATGAGTATGGGAAGGCCCTCCCTCATATTTGCATCTCTAACTACCGAAGTTCTAGGCTAATTCCAGAGAGTTCACTAGCCACTGTGGACTTGGGCTCTTCTCATCATTGCCCCTAAGAGACCCTTCAAGGAACCACTTATTATTGGCATGGTCTAGCAGTCTGGTCCCAAAGCTCAGTCCATACCAGGGAGGATGTCAAGAAAAAAGGAGCTGGAAATAAACCTAGAGAATTTTTTTTTTCCACATCCAGGCTTCCTAGGTGAGACTAGAAATCTCTCTAATGAAATCTAGGGAGAACTGCTTTGTGAAGTGAAGCAAAGCCCCATGTCTCAGGCTTTCTCGTGAGACTTTTTAGAGCATGATATCTCTCAGCACTAGACAAGAACGATAAGGGGTGTGGTGGTGGTGAAACAGAATAATAGATGCTTTCCTGATATGTGCCCTCCAGAACCCCCCACCCTCACCTCAGTCAATATAGTAGTACACTCAAACCAAACTTTCACCCATTTGCTTCAGTGAGATCCTTCAAAGAGACCCAAGAATCCTGATAGCAGCTCAGGCTGTTCTGTTGCCCCACTCTGTTGTTGTTCAGTCACTAAGTTGTGTTCAACTCTTTGCAACCCCATGGACTGTAGCACGCCCTCTGTCTTCCACTATCTCCCAGAGTTTGTTCAATTCATGTCCATTGAGTCAGTGATGGTATCTAACTGTCTCATCCTCTGATGCCCCCTTCTCCTTTTGCCCTCAGTCTTTCCCAGCATCAGGGTCTTTTCCAGTGAGTTGGCTCTTTGAACCAGGTGGCCAAAGTATTAGAGCTTCAGCATCAGTCCTCTCAATGAATATTCAGGGTTGATTTCCTTTAGGATTGACTGGTTTGATCTCTTTGCAGTCCAGGGAACTCTTTAAGAGTCTTCTCTAGCACCACAATACAAAAGCATCAACTCTTTGGTGCTCGGCCTTCTTTATGGTTCAAGTCTCAAATCCATATGTGACTACTGGAAAAAATAATAACTTTGACTATATAGACCTTTGTCAGCAAAGTGATGTCTCTGCTTTTTAATACCCTGTCTAGGTTGGTCATAGCTTTCCTTCCAAGGAGCAAGTGTCTTTTAATATAATGGCTGCAATCACCGTCCACAGTGATTTTAGAGCCCAAGAAAATAAAATCTGTCACTGTTTCCACTTTTTCCCCTTCTATTTGCCCTGAAGTCTGGGATCAAATGCCATGATCTTAGTTTTGTGAATGTTGAGTTTTTAAGCCAGTTTTTTCACTCTCCTCTTTCACTCCCATCAAGAGGCTCTTTAGTTCCTCTTTACTTTGTGCTGTTAGAGTGATATATTTGCATATCTGATATCCAGATATGATATTTCTCCCAGCAATCTTGATTCCAGCTTCTGAGTCATCCAGCCTGGCATTTCGCATGATGTACTCTGCATAGAAGTTAAATAAACAGGGTGACAATATATAGCCTTGACGTACTCCTTTCCCAATTTTGAACCAGCCAGTTGTTCCATGTAATGTTCTAACTTTTGCTCCTTGACTCACTTTCAGGTTTCTCAGGAGACAGTAAGGTGGTCTGGTACTCCTGTCTCTTTAAGAATTTTCCATGGTTTGCTGTGATCCACACAGTCAAAGGCTTTAAGGGTAGTCAATGAAGCAGAAGTAGATGTTTTTCTGGAATTCCCTTGCTTTCTCCATGATCCAACAAATGTTGGCAATTTGATCTCTGATTCCTCTGCCTTTTCTAAACCCAGGTTGTTCACTTGCATGTTCTTGGTTCATGTACTGCTGAAGCCTAGCTTGAAGGATTTTGAGCATAACCTTGCTAGCATGTGAAATGAGCGCAATCGTATGGTAGTTTGAACATTCTTTGTCATTGTCCTTCTTTGGAATTAGAATGAAAACTGACCTTTTGCAGTCCTGAGTGCAGCACTTTGACAGCATCAGCTTGAGGATTTTAAATGGCTCAGCTGGAATGCTGTCACCTCCACTAGCGCTTTGTTTGTAGTAATGCTTTCTAAGGCCCACTTGACTTCATACTCCAGGATGTTTGACTTTAGGTGAGTTACCACACCATCGTGGTTATCCAGGTCATTAAGACCTTTTTTGTATAGTTTTGTGTATTTTTGCCACCTCTTCTTAATCTCTTCTGCTTCTGTTAGGTCCTTCCTGTTTCTGTCCTTTATCGTGCCTGTCTTTGCATGAAATGTTCCCTTGATATCTCCAATTTTCTTGGAAAGATCTCTAGTTTTTCCCATTCTATTGTTTTCCTCTATTTCTTTGCATTGTTCATTTAGGAAGGCCTTCTTACTTCTCCTTGCCCCACTCTAGCTCCCCAAAATCTGCCCCTGGGGTATTTATTTTTCATTAGATGACTGGTGGAAGCAATTTTAGATGTATGTAGTGGAGAAGGCAATGGCACCCCATTCCAGTACTCTTGCCTGGAAAATCCCATGGACAGAGGAGCCTGGTTGCCTGCAGTCCCTGGGGTTGCTACGAGTCAGACATGACTGAGCGACTTCACTTTCACTTTTCACTTTCATGCATTGGAGAAGGAAATGGCAACCCACTCCAGTGTTCTTGCCTGGAGAATCCCAGGGATGGTGGAGCCTGGTGGGTGCCATTTATGGGGTCACACAGAGTTGGACACGACTGAAGTGCTGCAGCAGCAGCAGCAGCAGTAAAAGTCACTCAGTCGTGTCCAACTCTTTGTGACCCCATAAACTGTATGGTCCATGGAATTCTCAAGGCCAGAATACTGGAGTGGGTAGCCTTTCTTTTCTCCAGGGGATCTTCCCAACCCAGGGATCAAACCCAGGTCTCCCGCATTGCAGGCAAATTCTTTACCAGCTGAGCCACCAGGGAAGCCCTATTCAGTCAATGCTACTACTATATTTGCTTATTTAATAAACTTTAAGTTCCATTCTTCTAGACTGTTGCTAGTATTCTCAAAGACTTTTCTCAAAATTTTGCATTTTTGGTTTTCACTTTTTGGAAAATGTAAGGATGAATTCCACTGCTCTGAACATCTACTATTGTTCTAGATAGGAGATGGATGTATGTAAATTTCTACCAAATAGGGATTTTTTTTTTCTCCTCCCACAGGCTCCTAAGAAGATAATTCATTGCAACAAATTATCACTTTTAATTGTCCTCACTTCTGGATTGTTCAATACTCTACTGCCAATTACTGTTTGCCTTCCCTCAAATAGACTAATCTGCATTTTAAATTCAGGTCCCCCCTCAACTCCCCTTTAAAAAAAATAAAGGTAGCAAAGTAATTGACAAAAAGTAAGAAGAAACCACTTAAGGATTTAATGTCCCCTTTCTGAACCTGAGGTGGGCCACTCTCCTCTATCTTCTACTTTCCCGTCCCCCTTCCTCCGCCCACCCAAACATGTTTCCCTTGAATGACTGGATCTAAACTTCTTAGATTACTACTCCCTTCTTAACAAAGTGTAGCGACTCTGTGGGGTTGTTTCTTTGCCTGATGAGCACTGAGCTGTAACGTGTCTCCTTTCCTACACCATCAGCTTCACTTACAGAGAGAGGGTCTACTCTCCAAACAACACAATCAGGGACCAGTTCGGAATGAGACAGCGTTTCCACCTGAGAGACTGGGGAAGCCTGCAGAAGTTGGGGGTTGGAGGAGACCCTGGGGTTTGGAAGTCAGGGTACATCGTCTTTGTCATCAGGACAAAGTCTGAGGTTTTGCTTTGTTAGAATAGGGTCAGAGCACACTTAAGTAGTCCTTTAGGGTTCTTGCTAACTCCAGGATGTTAGAAAAACTACTCCCTTTCCAGATCTGGCTTCTAATAGTAGCTGTTTTCTCTTCCAGCAGAGTCTCTCTAAGATGGACATAGAAGACTGCAATGGCCGCTCCTATATGTCTGGTATGTCCTCTTGTGCTTTCTGTTTGTCAGGGGCTGGGAGCGCGCTCTCCTGTGGAGCAGAGTGGAGAGCCTTCAGCTTAGCACGTGACCTCCCAGTGCATCGCAGTCTTGGAACTGTCACTTTTGGTAGTGCTAGATAGAGTGGTTTATTTTGTTAATTTTACTTTCCCTAAAAAGTGATTCTCTTCCCAGACTTCTTGGAGGATAGGAGCAGGGGAAGGAAATAAGAGGGGCACTGTGAGTGGAGACTACTAGAGAGAAGAGATTTTAAACAAAGTAGTGGAAGCAAGATCTGGTTCCTTCTCCTGTGCCGAGGTCACTAACCAAACATGACACCCAGGGTTTCAAACCTCAAAGGCCTGAAGGGGCCAGGTAGGATGTAACAGAGTGAACTGGGCTCAGATAATGAGCAGAAGAAAGTGATGGGGATGGTCATGGGCTGGAGAGTACATGTCCTTCCTCAAGGAGCAACAGCTCTGTAGGGTCCACCGGAATGTGTATCCAGTGTGGCCAAAGCTTCCAGTTTTTCAAAAGAAATCAGAAATCAGGATTTTATATGGAATGTCTCCCTTTAAAAATAATAATTTGTATTTTAAGAAATGTTCCATGGGGCAAGCCAAATTTGTCTATAGTCTGAATTCAGCCAGTGGGCCAAGAGCTTACACATTTGAAGTAGAGAGAGAGGGAGACCAATTCTCCCCCTATCTTTTCCATGATCATAAAGCTTTTTATACCTGCCAAATACTCTTATGAGGCAGAAGAGATCCCAGCTTGTAGTATGGATGGCTTTTAGGGATACTTTCATATCCCTAAAATGGATAAAAAGGGAGATTGCAAGATGGACCAGATACACATATGAGAGTTATTGGCAGCACCCACATAATGTCAAAGTAAGAAGTTGACTCTGACCCCTTTCTCACTTAAGGAGGGAAGGAGTTGGGATTGGTACAGGCATTGATACCTGCTACATGCTGGACAACACCTGTTCTCAGGACCCTGCCTTGGAGCTGAGGACACTCAGAGGAAAACTAGTCCCTCCCCTAAGGCAGGCAAGTGAGAAACTGGGAAGCTGGCTGAGGAAATACCCACGGAGCACTTTTCAGCCTATCCCTGGAGAACGTTGGATATTAGAAGAAAACTGAGTGTATTAGCATCACTGTGCTATGAAACCAAGCTTTCCCAGCTTTCAGCAAGTTGGCACTTCCTAGATGAGAAGAGTCCTCAGCAAAGGATTGTTTTTGAATGAAAGTGGAGGCCAGAAACCACTCACCTGTGTTTTGAGAATTCTAGATGTCAGCAGCTACCATAGAGAGGGACGGGGACTGGGGGAGGGGGGCCGGGAGTCAAGGAAGGGCTAACATGAGCTCTGAAAAGCAACCCCTGCAGGACCAGACATGGCTGAGACAGTCCATGTGAGGGTCTCCTGAGAGCTGCCTCCGCACCCCTGCCCTGCGCTGAGCCATCTCTCCTGGACTGATGGGGAAGCGGTGGGAGAGGTCGCAGTGTGCACCCCCTAAAGCGCGTGGCGGAGGGTCACCACCACTCTTCTGCCTCTATACCCGGGGACTTTCCCTTGCCTGGCCAACTGATGAAGGGGGAATCTCTCCTGTTCTCCAAAGAGGTTTTCGCCGCACAGAACCAATTACAGAAAGTCCACCTCTTCCTTCCTTATCTCTTTCTTTGGAAAGATCATTCCCTGGGGTTGGGGGAGGGCAGTGGGGTGGGGAGAGAGGGAAGAAAGGAGAGTCCATTCGTTTACCACACAGATGCTCTCCCCGCCCCCACTCCCTATCTTTCTAGGGAAACTGAGTTGCTCAAACCCAGCTCATGCAATTAATTGACTGAGCAGTGCTTGTTCGAAGTTTTCTGGTACTGTGAAATGTTTAAGGGAACCTTGGCAGAAAGGGGTCCAGAGGTAGGCAGCCCAAAGTTTTCCAGCCCCTCCCATCCCCTAATTCTTGGAATCAGAAAATCTAGTCTTCCAAAGTAGGTCAGCACGGCCGTGAGCAGCTCTTCTGGAAGGGAAGGGAGCCGAGGCCTTGTCTTGATGGAGGGCGGATTCATCCAGGGCTGTCGGGGGCTGGGGCCCCAGGGGCACAGGAGGGGATGGGAGGTGGGGAGACCAGACCAGCACTTTGCCTGGGATCCGAAAGGGCTCCAGGCCACAGTGCAACACTAGCCCCGAGATCAGACTGTGCAGGGCCCTCTGGCTGCTGGGAAGGGGGAGGCTGTCAGTCCCGCCCACCCCACCCCACCCCAATCTGGAGAGCAACCTCCCTCCTGGAGGAGGAAGAAAAGGAGGGAAGACAAGGGCCTGAGTTCGGTGGGGGAGGGGCTTTCTGCTGATCTGGAGCCTTGAAGCTGCCCCTTGTCCTGGGCCCCATGACCTCTGAGGCCTTGTCTTCCCCAGCTGGCAAAGGATTGGGCCTTCCCTGGGGCCCCCCTCTTTCTCCCCCTACCCCGCGGGCCCATCCATCTCCCTCTCTCTCTTGCACACACTCTTGTGTCTCTCAGGCATTTGTTGTGCAGTTCCTCTTTGTCTGCTGGGCACGAGGGCAGCAGCATCTGCCTCCCTCCCTGTGCACCCCCCACCCCAAGCCCTT
Source organism: Bos indicus (assembly GCF_029378745.1). Classification (NCBI taxonomy): domain Eukaryota; kingdom Metazoa; phylum Chordata; class Mammalia; order Artiodactyla; family Bovidae; genus Bos; species Bos indicus. Next base: position 57,404,983 of record NC_091764.1, on the reverse strand, counting down.
CACCGTATTGAGAAAGGGATGCTGTAGCCTAGCGACCCCCCCACCAGAGGCACAGACACACTCTCCAGCCCCCTCCCCAGGCACATTCAAGCGTGTGCTGCTTGCGCTCTCTCCCTCTCTCTCTCTCCCCCCCACCTCTCGCACCCTCTCTCTCTCTCTCTCTCTCTCTCTCACACACTCACACACACACACACACACTCATACACACACACACACTCATACACACACACACACACACACACACACACACACACACACACACACACACACACACACACACACACACACACCCTGGGCTGAGTTCTTCTCGCTGGCTGCAGCCGTGGGCCTCTGCTCACCGAGCCGCTGCCGCTGCCTGCGAAATGACGGCGGTTCCCCTCACTTCCAGGAATCCACGCTTCCTGGAAGGTGAGTGGCTGGGCTCACCCCTGCCTGCCACCGAGACGCAGACATGCACACACCACCCGCACTCGCTCGCCGTTTCCAAGGCGGCGGCCGCGCTCGCACCCCAGGGTCTCAACGGCAAGGGAAGGATAATGTAAGTTCAGGCAGAAGGTGGCTAGTGGAGGGGGGCGGGGAGGGGGGGCTGCTGCTGGGGCTGGGGAGCCAATTCAGTAACAACTCCCCGAGCCTGAGGAGAGGGAGAGGACTGGGGGCTGTGTGTGGAGCGGGGGAGGGGGCGTTCCTCCTCACACTTGCGGAGGATGGGGAAGGGTGTTTGGTGTTGCTAAGCAAAGGCTGTGACTTGGTCAGTGCGAGCTTGTGGTGACATCTTGATTAGGCCTTGGGGACAGATGTAGAGCTGCCTGGGGTGAAATGCCGAGACAGGCTGGGGTGGGAATGGGTCATAAAAGAACCTAGGTAAAGAGGGGTGCCCCGGCAGCAGATGCCTCCACCTGGAACTGAGATGCGAGGGGCCTCAGCCTCCTCCCCACAATAGAGCTGGGGATGGGCATCTTTCTCTGCTCCTGTCCCCACTCTTCCCTGCCAGCGGGCTAGCATCCTGCTCCCTGGAGCCCATGGTCAAGAAGGCAAAGCAGTTAGGACGAGGTCCCTTCAGAAAAGCGTGGAGGCTCTGGGACCCCACAGCTGGCTCCTCCCTCTGTTTGGAGGAATGGAGGAAGGACAGCAGGACCCGAGGGCTGGGCCCCCTCAACTGGGAAACACATCTAGCTGGTGGGACACTGCTCCAGTTCCTTTCTCTCCTTCCTGCTTTTCTGCCCTTTACCCACCTCCTGGTTCCTCTGATGTGAACCTCATGATTTGGCTTTGCCCTCCAGGGGGTTTGGATTCAGCCAACCTAGGATGACTTTGACCAAGAAAATTTCTCTGAGACCTAAGGGCAACCCTAATTCTCGGCTTTGGTAGTCTGGGATTTCTCGGGAGTCCCAGGCATTTGAAATTCCCTCACTGGGTTTTCTGGGGCCGAGAGAGGAACTGCTGAACTTCCTAAATCGGACTCTTGTTCTCTTCACCATCTGGCTAAAACTCAAAATCCCTGGAGCCCCCAAAGACTTTCTAACCCCTGAAATGGATTTATTTCAGGTATTAGTCCCATAAAAGCTGGCCTGAGCCTGTTTCGCCTCTTACCTGTATCCTAGGGAGGGCAATGGCATCAAAGAGCCTCTTGAACTACAGGTGTGACCCTGGAAGTACCTGCTCCTCCTGTACCCAGGCCTTAAGAGGGAGAGCTGAAGAGAACGTTTCCCCTTACTGTCCCTAGATATCCCTTTAAGGATGTTTTCCCCATATATCAAGCCCCAGGCCCCAAGAGGCAGCCTCAGCCCAGTAGGCTGGGACCAGCGATGGATTTCCAGCAACCTCACTCATCCTTTTAGGGTCAAGGACTTAGCACCAGGCCCCGGAGCCCTGTTCTTCCCCCATTACTAACATCCAGTGATTTAGGACAAGTCAGCCCTTTCAGCCCTTCCAACCTTAGCCAACCCTACTCAGTTAAAAGGACATATTTTAAAACTGGGTCTGAGTCTACAGGTCTCAACCCACAGCTCTGAGATGCTCACTTGGTGATATGTGTGTGGTATTGATAGGGGGCAACATTTTTTTTTTTTTTTTAGATAACCACGGCTCATCTAAAGAGCCGCAGCTGGGGAACCTCGGTTTCAAGCCGTAAGGCTTCTTCGATAGGTAGTGAATGAATGTCCTCAGGCTTTGATGGGCTAGAGTGGGGGAAATGGGACTTTTAGTAGAGGAGATGAATGGGAAATGGTCCCAAAGTCCTGAGTGGTTGTTTTCTTCCCACTGACCAAAGCTGGAGAGGGATCCCTCAGGAGGGTGTGTTCCGGATTTCTTGCCTCAGGCCCAAGACTCCAACCATTTTATAATGGAATCTTTATTTTGTGAAAGTAAGTATGTACATAGCTGGGAAATTGGGTAAAGTGCTAATAGGTGGACTTTAGGGATGAATTTTAGGGTTTCTCTCTCTTTCTCTCTCTCTCTGTGTCTTCCATATTTAGACCTGTGTGCACACATCTATGCATGTTCATGTTAGCAGATAATGTAGACGGCTAGCCCAGTGTTTATCCCCGTAGGTATGTTCTCTTTATGTCTATCTACCTATGTGATATGTGTCCGTGTCTGTGTTTATCTACGTGTGTTGTATTTCACATGTATATTTGTGCAGAAGATTGTGGGGAGGAGGGTTTTTTTTAAAGACATGATTCGTATATTCAGGTATGTTATCTGATTTTTAAAAACATACGTGACACTCATAGAAAGCATTTTTACAAAGCTATTTGTCAACAAGTTAAAATGCATATATATTGAGAATACACTGATTATTTCACTGTCAAGGGAATGTCAAATAGTAACTATGTGATTGGAATACTATCAGATGGAGGTTTTCTAGAATAGCTACATTTTTGCTGATTTTAGAGTGAGATGGACCCAGGTCTCCCCTTCTGAAACAGTGACTCCCAGTTAGCTCTACACAGGTGAGGGTTAAGGACACGGGTACTTACTATTTGTGATCAGATCCAGGTTCCACCGCTACCAGCTCTGTGACCTTGGACAAGTAACAGAGCTGTTTTTGTGCCTCAGTTTCCTCATCTGTAAAATTAAAGATCATACCAGCCCTTACTTCACAGGGTTGTTGTGAAGATTCAATGAGATAATTCTTTTAAAGTGCATAGAATGATGCCTGGCATGTAGTAAGCACTCAATTAATGTTAGCTGCTATCATTATGATTACTATTATTATCATTAGATTCAGGGACAATTCCAGCTGCCCTTCCTGCAGATCCCGAATCCAGTGTCGGGGGCTCCGGAGAGTAACAGTAGGGAAGAACGTCTGTCCTGAACTGCCTCCCTCGCAAGGCCCCCATTTTCCTCTCCACCCCGGCCCGCCTAGCCCCAGCCCTGCTTCCTGTGGACGTCAGGCAGTGATGCTCTTCCCCTCAGGCCTAGATGAAGGTAGGGTGGGCAAGGCGCAGCCACTGAGCTCGCGGAAGTCAGCACCGGGCACCCAGGCTGGCGAGGGCACCAGGTATGGTGCCCCACATACAATGCTGCCTCGTACGTGGCTACAAGATAAATGTTTGTGAAATGTAACTGAACTTTGAAGAGATCAGATGTAGACGGAAAATGGCTCAAGCTGCAGCTTCACCTTCCTTCTTGTTCTCTCCTCCAAGGTAGCGGGGACTCATCTCTGGAGAAGGAATTCCTCGGGGCCCCAGTGGGGCCCTCAGTGAGCACCCCCAACAGCCAGCACTCTTCTCCCAGCCGCTCCCTCAGTGGTAAGTGCAGCCTCCAGCCTCCCGGGCCCTGGGCACCCAGTGTGTGTCTGGCCCTCAGTTCACCTTCCATGGCAGCCATTTCCCGCTCACTGCCTCCCTCTGATTTCCGGCCCAGAGTACCTAACAGCACTAAGGAGCTCCGTGTCTAGGGTTTCCGTGACTTCTGAGAGGAGGGTGAACCTTCACTGCCTAGTGACTAGGGTGGAATTGAAAGAGGCACGGGTGGGATTAAGGTAAAGGCTCCAAAGAGAAACTCTGGAACTGAGCAGATGGAAGTGGTCATGAGCTGGAGTTAGATAGGAAATAGAGATGAGAAGGATCCCCTCCTCACCCCCGCCAGTCTCCTGCCAGACAGGGTCCCCATGACTGCCCCTCCTCGCTGGCCCTGGATCTGTGACATTCTCTAAATGGTTGGAATAGCCAGGAATGTAGGTCAGAGCCAGAGCCAAAGCTCTCTCCTCAGTGGCTCCTCCCTCCTCCAGTCCCCTCCAGATTTTCACAGAGGGGAATAGAGGTGTCCGGTCCTATGGGGTGGGAGGATAACGTGAGCTATGTCTGTCTTCCAGTTTTGCTCTCTTTTCAGCCCGCCGTCTCCATCTTCCTAGGACCGTTTTCCCGCCACTGTTACTCCCTGGCTTCCTGCCTGGGGCCAAGCCAGACATCTTCCTTAATGACAAGAGAGTGGAGGAAAAGGCTCCGCTTAGTTTCCCCCTCTCCCCAGTAACTGAAGACATCCCATGTACCCCAACTTTTTTCCTCTGGAAACCTGTTTGCCTCCTGGGTGGGAGAGGAGGACAAAGGTTGTCTCAGGTCCCAGCAAGACCCCATAGCACCACCCAGGATACTTAGGAGATCAGCTTCTCTTAAAGCCTGAATGTCTCAGGGCTTGGAGACAGTCTTTGGGACTTAAGGAGGGCCTCTTTGGCCCATGGGCAGGCTCCCTCCTTGGTCTGTCTCTATCCTAAACACGCTCCCACCCTCCAGCCAACTCCATCAAGGTGGAGATGTACAGTGATGAGGAGTCGAGCAGACTGCTGGGGCCGGATGAGCGTCTCCTGGAGAAGGATGACAGTGTGATCGTGGAAGACTCCTTGTCAGAGCCGCTGGGCTACTGTGATGGAAGCGGGCCGGAGCCTCACTCCCCGGGGGGCATCCGCCTGCCCAATGGCAAGCTCAAGTGTGACGTCTGCGGCATGGTCTGCATTGGACCCAATGTGCTCATGGTGCACAAGCGCAGCCACACGGGTGAGTACCACAGGCGCCCCAGGCCCAGGCCATGCGGGGTCGTCTGAGGAAGGGGAGGTCTCTCCCAGCACTGTTTCTAGCTGCTAAAAAAAGGTGGGGGATGAAATCTGGACTCCCATCAACACCTGTATTTCCTGGCACTTTCCTCAACTGTAGTTATAAAGGCAAGCTGGTGTTTGTCTCAGGAGGTGATGGAGGAGAAGACGTGTTGCCTCAAGAAGTGTCCTATAGGGGACTTCCCTGGTGGTCTAGGGGTTAAGTCTCCAAACTTCCACTTCAGGGGGCATGGGTTCGATCCCTAATCAGGGAACTAGATCCCACATGCCACAACTCAGAGATGCCACAACTAAAGGTCCTACATGTTGTAACGAAGAGCAAAGATCCAAGGGCTGAAACTAAGACCGGGCACAGCCAAATAAATAAATTTTTTTTACAAAAAGAAGGATCCTATAGTCCAACAGGGTATTGTTTGGGCTCTTCTGTCTTATGGGTTTTTTTTTAACTATGCCAGTTGGCATGTGGGAACTTAGTACCCCACCAGGGATCAAACCTGTGCCCCTTACCATGGAAGCGCTGAGTTAACCACCGGACCACCAGGGGAAGTCCCTGTCTGATGAGCTTTTAAATAAAGGAAAACAGAAGCCTCTTCACAGTTATCTTGGGCTCCAGGCTCCTGGGGCAGAGCAGGCCCTGTGGGGCTCAGTTCTTGCTAACAGTCTTAGGCCCAGCATTCCAGGCCCAGTACCCTTCGCCCTGCCACACACCTCTAGTCCACTTCTCAGGGTGAGACTGTACCCAAGGGGTCCTTTTCAAGCAGCATTTGTGTGTGTGTGTGGCACTGCCCTGCCTTGCAAATGTGTTCTGAGCACCTTCCTTCCCTGGGCTGGGTAGAGCAGAGGGTGAGGGACTAGTTCAACCTTCACGGTTCCTTACCCTCGCTCATCTGTGATCTCTTCTTCCCCTCACAGGGGAAAGGCCCTTCCACTGCAACCAGTGCGGTGCCTCCTTCACCCAGAAGGGCAACCTGCTGCGTCACATCAAGCTGCACTCCGGGGAGAAGCCCTTCAAGTGCCCCTTCTGCAACTATGCCTGCCGCCGGCGCGACGCACTCACTGGCCACCTCCGCACACACTCGGGTAGGCCGCATGTCCGGAATACCCAGTAAATAGAGCTCAGCCACTTCTGTAGTATTGGAGGGTTACAGTGTCTACCACTGAGGGCGGAAGAGCACTCCCAGAACAGAGCAGCAGGCCCCAGGGCATTTGGGGCTCTTTGATGGGATATTTTACATCTGCCATGCTCTGCGACATGGAGCAAGAAGAGCATGGGTGATATTCCTGGCTGTCAATAGTCACCCTCCCTAACTTGGCTTTTAACGTTCATGCTGATGCCAGAACCATCTGGGGCCTATCACCCTCCCTTCTGAGCACCAGGGACACCCCTCCTTCCACTCTGATGTGCTCCAGCCCCACACCTGTCACCATCTTCACCACCCCGCACAAACACCAGAGGTCTCTGGCAACCTCTGTCTGTCCTCCCCGAGACTTCCGGCTGGTTCCTGTAAATTTCCACAGGCCTCTAAAACTAGAAGAAAGGGAGCCTAGGAAAAGAGTGTCCCATTTCTGTTTCCCATCTCACGAGGTCGTCACCTTCCTAGAGGCAAGAGCAAATCCAGAGGGTGCCGGGAGGTCAGTGTTGGGAACACTGCCAGGGACCCGGACTAACCAGGTTTCCTAGCCCCAGCCAAGACAGGTTAAGTCAACATCTTTCTGGATCAGCTGGACAGGCAGCACTTTTGAAGCCTTTAAGTTTTAAGCTTTTGAATTGGACTTGGGAAAAGGCCAGGAGCTGAGCTGGCAGGAAGGAGGGAGCTCAAGATTGGGAAAAGGAAGGAAGAAGGGCAGAGGGGAAACGATTAGTAGGGTCTGTCCTTGGAAACTTTCCTTGTTTTTTCTCTTTTCTTAAACTCTCCTGGGCCAGGATTTAAAGGGCCAGAACAATCACCTCACCACCCTCTTGTTCCAGATTTCCCCAGCCACCTACCTCGTTCTAGCTTCTCTTACTTTGGAACTGAGACCTCTTTCTCTCTATGTATGTGGAGAACTAGGGAGAAAGATCATTATTGATTCAGGCATTATAATCTACAAATATTTTACATGTGTCTCCTCCCTCATGTAATTCTCATAACAATTCCAAGGTAGATGTTATTATCACAGAGCTTTCTATAGCCTCGCTGGAATCCAGTTAATGGCAGGTGTGAGCAGCAGGTGCGAGCAAGTCAGACTCCTTTTCTGAGGAAAAGGGTGGCTCCCCCTGCTGGTTTGGAACAAGGATGGCTTGGCCCCCTAGAATTCTTACCAACCACAGCGAAGCCAGCTGGGAGGACACTGGATGTTGTTGTGCAGGACATTTTAGGGACACAGGTGGACAGAGATACACTGTTGGGTCTCATCTCTGTGAGATGTTTTCTATCACAGCCCACACTATACGAAAGAAAAGGGAGTTCCCCTCCCAGATGTTAGACCGTCTCCCCAAGAGTCTTGGGTGGACGAGGACCGCAGCATTCATCTTATCCCCCAGCCGCTTGGGTTTACAAAGAAAGAGCAAAAAGGCAGTTGGTGACTTAGTCTAGGCCCAGGTTAGGTGTATGTGAGTAGGTGCAGGGGCCAGTAGTAATTACCAGCCTCCTGAAGATACCCTCTCCTGTCTCCCTGTTCAGTAGTGGCAACATACTTTCACAAATATCCTCTCTCAAGTTGTTTTCAAAGGAAGTGTTGATCTCAGTTTTCCCAACCTTTTTTTCATCACTGGAAACAAAATCTTTATAACCTCTTCTTTGTTTAAAAAAAAAACGAAGACCCCCAAAATTGGTGTTTTCTCCCTTTACTTTCCTCTGGTTATTTTATTTATTTTTCTCTTCTCAGAATTTCTGTATCAGTTATGGTTTTTCTGGGGCTCTCTTGGTATATCTCAGTGTAGCGAAAAAGAAAACTGAGCAGTTAAAACCAGGCTGGGGATGGAGGTAAAAATATAAGTAAAGGTCAGTGAACATGCCCCTCCCCACCCTGGCAGAGCTGAGGGCTCTCATTTCTGTCACCCCAGCCCACCAGTTTCCCCCAAACTGAAGCAGATAGTTCGTAAGCAAAAAAATCCCCTTGTCTGATAAACAGCCCTTACACCCGCCTGCCACATGGAAAGGTTAAACCACAGTCTGGGCCCCAGACTCTGAGATCCTGGGGTGGGGCCAGCCTGCCTGCCAGGGATGATCCCCTGCAAAGTCCCTGGGTCCTTCCTCCCTTTGAACAGCAACGTGGCCATCTTGAGGCCCACCAACAGTCCGAAGCCACGTGCCCTCTCTCCTCCCATCCCAGTGCATTGTCTCTCTTCTTCAAGGTTCAGCCATCTGGCCACTGAAGCTGGGGAAAGAAAGATGAGCCAGAGAACTCAACTGAGCCACGTCCCTTCCTCCTCACTCCCGTGCATACCTGCTCCTGGATGATTCTGCAGCACCAGCAGGCAGTGACTCTAATGCCCTCTCTTCCCTCTCCTCTGCAGTCTCCTCCCCCACGGTGGGCAAGCCCTACAAGTGCAACTACTGCGGCCGGAGCTACAAACAGCAGAGCACCCTGGAGGAGCACAAGGAGCGGTGCCATAACTACCTGCAGAGTCTCAGCACTGAAGCCCAAGCTCTGGCTGGCCAATCAGGTGAGGCCGCAGGCAGGACCATCAAGGAGTGCAGGACAGGGGCGACCCCAGCACCTACCCTCACAGAGGGATGGGATCTCTGAAACAGATATATGTGCCGAGCACCCGAGTTGGTGCAGAGCCCCATGGTGGGTGCTGCAGGGAGATCCAGAGGTAGGGAGGATTTCATCTATGTTGTCAGTCTAATGGGAGAGAGAGAGAGCACCCAGGAGGTATGCACTCAAGGGCCAGATGCATATAATTGTCCCCACATCGCCGGAAATGTGCTGTAGTGAGCTCTAGATGGGGTGTAGTAAGCAGAGTGCCATTTCCCAGGCATCCGATATTACCTTCCTCAGCTACCGACCTGCTGGTTTTCTCCAGGCAAAGGCAGCTGGGCCTCTGCTTCCCCTGCTCAGCTGCTCCTGCCTGTCGTGCCCTCCCCACCCCACTCCTGCTCCCTCCCACCAGGTGATGAGATACGGGACCTGGAGATGGTGCCAGACTCCATGCTGCACTCATCCTCTGAGAGGCCAACTTTCATTGATCGTTTGGCCAACAGCCTCACCAAACGCAAGCGTTCCACCCCCCAGAAGTTTGTAGGTAAGAGTCCAGTTGGAGAGGAGACATCAGCTGGAAGCCACCACTTGTCTAAATCTGAGCACTGGTGGCTATTAGACCAGCTGGATCTGGAGATTTGCTTGGGGTAGAAGAGAGCAGCCTGGTGGTCTCTTAGTGTTCAGAATGTATTGCCAGAATCGGGGGGGAGTGAAGAAGGAGAACATCCCTCACGAAGGGGAAGAGGGGTCAGAGTTGAGGGCTCTCAGGATGGTTGTAAGAGGAGAGAGTTGGGGGTCAGGCTTTTCCAGTTTTTGAAAATGGCAAGGACTTCTGTTTATGGGGGCTGGGAGAAGGGCCCTTTGAGTCCGAGAGAAAAGGTGTGTATGGGGGTCCTTGGCCATTAGCTCTCTTTATGGAGAGCAATGAAGGAAGGAAGTTTTCAAGACCAGTGGGTTGGGACCAAGTCCTTCTCTAAGATTATAGCCCAGGGTTGGGGAGCAGCCCCACAGAGGACCTGACCTTGTGGGAGGTAAATGAAGGGTGGTGAATAATGTTACACCCATCCCCAGGGAAAGGAGGGTGTAAAGGATTCTTTACAGGAATCCTTTGTAGGATTCTTTAGGATCCTTTTTAGGAATCTTTGTAGGATTCCTACAAAGAAGGAATCCTAGGGGAGCTTGGACTTACCCAGAGTCAGCCCTCCTGAGACCCTTCTCTCCGCAGGTGAGAAGCAGATGCGCTTCAGCCTCTCAGACCTCCCCTACGATGTGAACTCGGGCGGCTATGAGAAGGACGTGGAGCTGGTGGCACACCACGGCCTGGAGCCTGGCTTTGGAGGTTCTCTGGCCTTCGTGGGGGCCGAACATCTGCGTCCCCTCCGCCTCCCGCCCACCAATTGCATCTCAGAACTCACGCCCGTCATCAGCTCTGTCTACACTCAAATGCAGCCCCTCCCTGGCCGACTGGAGCTTCCGGGGTCCCGGGAAGCAGGTGAGGGGCCCGAGGATCTAGCTGATGGAGGTCCCCTCCTCTACCGGGCCCGAGGCCCCCTGACTGACCCTGGGGCCTCCCCCAGCAATGGCTGCCAGGACTCCACAGATACAGAGAGCAACCACGAAGATCGAGTTGGCGGGGTGGTGTCACTCCCTCAGGGCCCCCCACCCCAGCCTCCTCCCGCCGTTGTGGTGGGCCGGCCCAGTCCTGCCTACGCCAAAGAGGACCCCAAGCCACAGGAGGGGTTACTGCGGGGCACCCCAGGCCCCTCCAAGGAAGTGCTTCGGGTGGTGGGTGAAAGTGGTGAGCCGGTGAAGGCCTTCAAGTGCGAGCACTGCCGCATCCTCTTCCTGGACCACGTCATGTTCACTATCCACATGGGCTGCCACGGCTTCCGAGACCCTTTCGAGTGTAACATCTGTGGTTACCACAGCCAGGACCGGTACGAGTTCTCTTCCCACATTGTCCGGGGGGAGCACAAGGTGGGCTAGTGACCTCCTGCCCCACCGCAGTCCACCACTCCACTGCCCTGCCTGCAGGAGGCTAGCCCTGCCCCCACCATGTCCCTAGCAGTTGGGTTGTGTAGCCCCCACCACTGGCTACCTGACTTCACCCTTGACCCTGACCCGTCCTCACCCATGCCCCTCCTACCCCCTGACTGATCTAAGCGTTGTGATGAAACAGGTCTTTTGCTTATCTTTCTCCTTTTTCTCTTCTCCTTTCATCCCACCATACTCACTGAGTTATTTATTAATATAATTTGTTGAGTTTTCTTTTGCTTCTTTTTTTTTAACTTATATCGCTTATCACACCCCCACCTTCCTGCCCAGTCCCCTTCCACTGTAGGCCTAATTTTTCTCTTTGCGCTTTCTCCAACAGCCCCAGGAGTAGGAAGCTCCTCTTAGTGCTAAGAGGCCCTGGGCTTCCTGATTTAGGTCCTCATCTTTTGCTGTATCTGATTCTTCTGTTTTGATGCTGATCGCTCTCTCTATTCCTACCTTAGCTCTGTGGCATTACCTCTGCTCTCTGGGACCCTTCAACCTGGTACTCCATACCTCTTGTGCCCTCTCACCTTAGGCAGCTTGCACAACTCCTGATCAAATGAAGAAATCCCTCATTTGGAAGTAGGAGAGGCTGAAGAAATTCTCCCCAGGCACCCTGGGACTGAGGGTCCTCTTGACATCCCACTAGGAATTAGAGTTCCCCAAAGCCCACATTCGGGATCTGCCTCTCCAATGTGATCTCTCTCTCTTCTCTCCTCAAACAACGCCCAACACTGCTGTACTCTCTTCAAACTGCCCGTCTACTCAGTGGTGGTTTTTCTCTCCTTGGAATGCCCCGACTTTATATTCTCAGGGGCCAAGGCTAGGTCAGCAATCCTCTGTCTCTGACACATGTGGAGCCACAGGTGCCTAACTGGGAACCAGGGAAGGGAATGGGTCAAAATTCCTCTCTTTCTCTCCCACCTCTCAAACTTCCTCACTCTAGTGACCTACTTGGGCTCTCAGGGGCTCCTAGGTCCCTGTCCTATGAGAAACTGGTGGGTTGCTGCCTGATAACAAGGGGGTATCCTCAGCCCCCAAGTCATGCTGCCTTCTCCCCCCTAGCAGGATTCACCCTCTCATCCCCGGACTCCTGGGCCCTGTTCTTAGGATCAGTGGCAGGGAGAAAAGGATGTCTCTTTTCTCTCTCCTAACTCTCAGTATAACCAAAAATTATCCCCAGGATGAGCAAGGGCATAGGCCCCTCTCCCGATTCCACTCTTGTGCCAGCAAGAATGGGATGGACAAAACTGAGCTGGGAGAGTCATCCTTTACTACCCCCTCTACACTCAGCTCCCAGATGTAGGGCAGGAGGGGGCACTCTCCTGGCTGCTGCAGAGACTCCTGGCTATTTGGGTGACCTAGATAGTGAGACGGGGGCAGGAGGAGATAGCTCCACCGCCAAGTGGAGGTCTCTTTCGACAAGAGTTCCCTGCCCAAGGCCACAGCCATCCCATTCTCTGCTTCCTTGAGATTCAAACCAAAGCCTGTTTTTCTATATTTAAAGATTAAAAAGTAAAAACCAAACAGAACACCTCACAAGTTGTAACACTTGGTCCTTTCTTTCTCTCTCTCTCTCTCTCCCCCTCCCCTTTTCTATCCCCTTCCATTTTTCTTTCCACATGTCCTTTCCTTATTGGCTCTTTTGCCTCCTACTTTTCTCACTCCCTATCAGGTATAATTCAGGGGGATGGTAAAGGGTTGGCTAAGGAACAGACCCTGGGATTGGGGCTCTTAAGGGCTCTAAGAGAGTCTACCTTATCCTATTATGGGAAGGGAGACCCTAAAAACTTCTTTCTCCTCTTCTCCCCCACTATGTGGTCTCCCCAAGAGAACCAGATTGTCAGGGAGGGACACTGTGGGTTGATTGTTTCTCCTTGACAATGTAGCAATAAACAGATGCTGCCAAGGGCAGGGGATCAGGGAGCCACTTGGGAGGAGAGTGGTCTCTGGAGAAGGGGAGAGTCTTCTTGAGAGCACCCCCAGGGAACTGGCTCCTTGTTTCAGAATGGCAGCAGAGTTGAGATTCATATCTGGGGTTCCCCTCAACTCTCCTGGTTATCGAGCCCCTTCCTATTAGACCTGCCCTCACCACCTCTTCTGCGTCTGCTGTGTATTTGGTGACACCTCATAAGGACTAGTCCCTTCTGGGGTATCAGAGCCTTGGGGTGCCTCATCCCCTCCCTGTCAGTTTTGGCACCTGTAACCTCCTGGAACATGAAGGACTATGCTCTGAGGCCATACTCTGAGCCCATGAGAGCAGAGACTGGAAGGGCAAGACCAGGTGCTAAGGAGGGGAGAGAAGGGCACTCTGTCTCTCTCCAGACCATCACTGCACTTTAACCAGGGTCTTAGGTACAAAATCCTACTTTCCAGAGCCTTCCAGCTCTGGAACCTCAAACATCCTCATGCTCTCTCCTAGCTCCTTTTGCATAAAAAAAAAAAAGTAAGAAAAAACACACATTGAAACCCACATGGAGAAAAGAGGTGTTTTCCTTTTATATTGATATTTAAAATCAACACCACACAAAAAAATTTCTAAATAGACACTTTTCCAGACCTTTGTTTTTTTGTGTCAGTGTCCAAGCTGCGGATGCGATTTTGTAATACTTCTGGCAGCTTCTTTCCTTGTGTACATAATATATATATAATATATATTTTTAATCAGAAGTTATGAGAACAAAAGAAAAAATAAAACACAGAAGTAAGTGCAATACCACCTCTCTTCTCTCTCTCCCAGGGTTTCATTTGTAGCCTATGCTTGGTGTCTCCTTGGATCTTACCCCTTCACCTCCTCCTCTTCCTCTGGGGCCCCCTCCCTCCTTTTTTTTTTTTTTTAAAGAGTTTTTCTCCTTTCTCAAGAGGAGTTAAACTAGCTTTTGAGACTTATTGCAAAGCATTTTGTATATGTAATATATTGTAAGTAAATATTTGTGTAACGGAGATATACTACTGTAAGTTTTGTACTGTACTGGCTGAAGGTCTGTTATAAATAAACATGAGTAATTTAACACCCCTGGTTGTTTTTGCAGACTTCCTTTGCCTTGCTTTTCTGCTGGGAGGGAGGGGGGCCTCCTTGTAGCGTATTATACCAACTACTAAATGTTTTGAGGCTCAGCTGGTAAAGAATCTGCCTGCAACGTGGGAGACCTGGGTTGGGAAGATCCCCTGGAGAAGGGAAAGGCTACATACTCCAGTATTCTGGCCTGGAAAATTCCATGGACTATATAATCCATGGGGTTGCAAAGAGTCGGACACAACTTAGCATTCACTTTCACTTTCGCACATTTTTGAAGATGAACAAGTCTTAAGACTGAGAGGAAACCAAACAAGAATGCTCAAGATGTTACTACAGAACAGAAGAATTTTCAAACTAGAATGGGAAGTGGAGGAGATTTTCCCACCAGGAGTGCCTTCAGGATAGGAGAGAAAGCCCAACCTGCCCATGCATACAAAGCAGAGATTCATCAAACATTTGTTGAGTACCTACTACATGTAAGACATACTATACACCGAGGGAGATACAAGACACATAACATGAATAGTTATGTATGATGATGATATGATGATAGTAAGTCTACCAGTTCTTGAGCAATCCATAAATGCAAAGCACTGTGCCAAGTATTCATTTAACTTAGGGAAATGAATAGGTAGAGACAACCTATAAAATAATTCATTACTAGTGAAGAATTAAAAACCAAGAGAGAATAAATAACTTGTCTAAGACTTATCAATAAGTGACAGAACCCATATTTGAACCCGAGAACATGGAGTCTTATTCCAAAGTCTGTGTTTTTCCCTTAAACCCCAGAAATCCAGCCAGTAAAACTCAGGCTATGAAAATCCAAAGAAAAATCAACATAGGAACATTCAGTTCAGTTCAGTCACTCAGTTGTGTCCGACTTTCTGTGACCCCATGAATTGCAGCATGCCAGGCCTCCCTGTCCAACTCCCGGAGTTCACTCAGACTCACGTTCATCGAGTCAGTGATGCCATCCAGCCATCTCATCCTCTGTTGTCCCCTTCTCCTCCTGCCCCCAATCCCTCCCAGCATCAGAGTCTTTTCCAATGAGTCAACTCTTCGCATGAGGTGGCCAAAGTACTGGAGTTTCAGCTTTAGCATCATTACTTCCAAAGAACACCCAGGACTGATCTCCTTTAGAATGGACTGGTTGGATCTCCTTGCAGTCCAAGGGACTCTCAAGAGTCTTCTCCAATACCACAGTTCAAAAGCATCAATTCTTTGGCACTCAGCTTTCTTCACAGTCCAATTCTCACATCCATACATGACCATTGGAAAAACCATAGCCTTGACTAGACAGACCTTTGTTGGCAAAGTAATGTCTCTGCTTTTTAATATGCTATCTAGGTTGGTCATAACTTTCCTTCCAAGGAGTAAGCGTCTTTTAATTTCATGGCTGCAATCACCATCTGCAGTGATTTTGGAACCCAAAAAAATAAAGTATGACACTGTTTCCACTGTTTCCCCATCTATTTCCCATGAAGTGATGGGACCAGATGCCATGATCTTAGCTTTCTGAATGTTGAGTTTTAAGCCAACTTTTTCACTTTCCTCTTTCACTTTCATCAAGAGGGTTTTTAGTTCCTCTTCACTTTCTGCCATAAGGGTGGTGTCATCTGCATATCTGAGGTTATTGATATTTCTTCTGGCAATCTTGATTCCAGCTTGTGCTTCCTCCAGCCCAGCGTTTCTCATGATGTACTCTGCATATAAGTTAACTAAGCAGGGTGACAATATACAGCCTTGACATACTCCTTTTCCTATTTGTTCTTAAATATTAACTATTTTCTGTCCCCATCACTGAAGTTTTTATCGGTCCTATCTACCTTATTACCATTCCATACAATATTGTCTGCTTTGTGTTTTCCATGAGACTATGTTGAAGTGAAAACTGGAGACACTTCCATCTAGAGTCTATCATTTCCTATATCCCATTGAAACTAGCAAATTGAAACTAGAAAAGACCACAAACATAATTGTTTTGAAGCCAAAACAAAAGTTAAGAAATAAATTTTAACTCCAATTACATGGGTTACAAATTAGCAGAAACCATAATGGGTTGTTAGATGGACAGTGAATCTGGTGTGTTTAGACTCCTGAATGACTCACAAATGAAGGGTCCGTCTCCATCTGTACTATCTTGGATCTGAATGCTGGGAGGTCACATTGATACCAAAGTTTCTTCAATTTTGGAGACAATTGTGTGGTTAGTTCTAGAAGGTCTTGTAGGTCTTCAAAGAACCATTCAACTTCAGCTTCTTCATTCAGCATTACTGGTGGATGCATAGAATTGGCTTACTGTAATATTGAATGGTTTGCCTTGGAAATGAACAGAGATAATTCTGTCATTTTTGAGATTGCATCCAAGTAAGGCATTTTGGACTCCTGTTGACTATGATGGCTACTCCATTTCTTCTAAGATATTCTTGTCCACAGTAGTAGATATAATGGTCGTCTGAGTTAAATTCACCCATTCCAGTCCATTTTAGTTCGCTGATTCCTAAAATGTCGATGTTCAATCTTGCCATCTCCTGTTTGACCACTTTCAATCTGCCTTGATTCATGGACCTAACATTCCAGGTTCCTATGCAATACTGCTCTTTATAGCATCGGACTTTACTTCCATCATCAGTCACATCCACAACTGAATGTTGTTTTTGCTTTGGCTCCATCTCTTCATTCTTTCTGGAGTTATTTCTCCACTGATCTCCAGTAGCATATTGGGCACTTACCAACCTAGGGAGTTCATCTTTCAGTGTCCTATCTTTTTGTCTTTTCATACTGTTCACGGGGTTCTCAAGGCAAGAATACTGAAGTGGTTTGCCTTTCCCTTCTCCAGTGGACCACGTTTTATCAGACCTACAAGACCTTCTAGAACTAATACCTAAAAAGATGTCCTTTTCATTATAGGGGACTGGAATGCAAAAGTAGGAAGTCAAGAAATACCTGGAGTAACAGGCAAATCTGGCCTTGGAGTAGAGAATGAAGCAGGCCAAAGGCTAATAGAGTTTTGCCAAGAGAACGCACTGGTCACAGCAAACACCCTCTTTCAACAACACAAGAGAAGACTCTACACATTAGACATCAAGAGATGGTCAATACCAAAATCAGATTGATTATATTATTTGCAGCCAAAGATGGAGAAGCTCTATACAGTCAGCAAAAACCAGGGCTGACTGTAGCTCAGATCATGAACTCCTTATTGCCAAATTCAGATTGAAATTGAAGAAAGTAGGGAAAACCACTAGACCATTCAGGTATGACCGAAATCAAATCCCTTACAATTATACAGTAGAAGTGATAAATAGATTCAGGGGATTAGATCTGATAGACAGAGTGCCTGAAGAACTATGGACAGAGGTTTGTGACATTGTACCCCAAGAAAAAAAAATGCAAAAAGGCAAAATGGCTGTCTGAGGAGGCCTTACAAATAGCTGTGAAGAGACACGAAAAGCAAAGGCTAAAGGAAAGATACATCCATTTGAATGCAGAGTTCCAAAGTATAGCAAGGAGAGATAAGAAAGCCTTCCTCAGCGATCAATGCAAAGAAATAGAGGAAAATAATAGAATGGGAAAGACTAGAGATATCTTCAAGAAAATTAGAGATACCAATGGAACATTTCATGCAAAGATGGGCTCGATAAAGGACAGAAATGGTATGAACCTAACAGAAGCAGAAGATACTAAGAAGAGGTGGCAAGAACACACAGAAGAACTGTACAAAAAAGATCTTCATGACCCAGATAATGACGATGGTGTGATCACTCACCTAGAGCCAGACATCCTGGAATGCGAAGTCAAGTGGCCCTTAGGAAGCATCACTACGAACAAAGCTAGTGGAAGTGATGGAATTTCAGTTGAGCTATTTCAAATCCTAGAAGATGATGCTGTAAAAGTGCTCCACTCAATATGTCAGCAAATTTGGAAAAGTCAGCAGTGGCCACAGGACTGGAAAAGCTCAGTTTTCATTCCAATCCCAAAGAAAGGCAATGCCAAAGAATGTTCAAACTACCACACAATTACACTCATCTCACACGCTAGCAAAGTAATGCTCAAAATTCTCCAATCAAGACTTCAACAGTACATGAACCGAGAACTTCCAGATGTTCAAGCTGGATTTAGAAAAGGCAGAGGAACCGGATATCAAATTGCCAACATCCGCTGGATCATCGAAAAAGCAAGAGAGTTCCAGAAAAACATCTACTTCTGCTTTATTGACTATGCCAAAGCCTTTGACTGTGTGGATCACCACATACCGTGGAAAATTCTTAAAGAGCTGAGAATACCAGACCACCTGACCTGCCTCCTGAGAAATCTATATGCACGTCAGGAAGCAACAGTTAGAACTGGACATGGAACAGACTGGTTCCAAATTGGGAAAGGAGTACTTCAAGGCTATATATTGTCACCCTGCTTATTTAGCTTATATACAGAGTACATCATGTGAAATTCTGGGCTGGATGAAGCACAAGCTGGAATCAAGATTGCTGGGAGAAATATAATAACCTCAGATATGCAGATGACACCACCCTTATGGCAGAAAGAAAAACTAAAGAGCCTCCTCATGAAAGTGAAAAAGGAGAGTGAAAAAGTTGGCTTAAAACTCAACATTCAGAAAACTAAGATCATGACATCTGGTCCCATCACTTCATGGCAAATAGATGGGGATACAGTGGAAACAGTGACAGACTTTATTTTTTTGGGTTCCAAAATCACTGCAGATGGTGACTGCAGCCATGAAATTAAAATATACTTGCCCCTTGGAAGAAAAGCTATGACCTACCTAGACAGCATATTAAAAAGCAGAGACATTACTTTGCCAACAAAGGTCCATCTAGTCAAAGCTATGGTTTTTCCAGTAGTCATGTACAGATGTGAGAGTTGAACTATAAAGAAAGCTGAGCACCGAAGAATTGATGCTTTTGAACTGTGGTGTTGGAGAAGACTCTTGAGAGTCCCTTGAACTGCAAGGAGATCTGACCAGTCCATCCTAAAGGAAATCAGTCCTGAATATTCATTGGAAGGACTGATGTTGAAGCTGAAACTCCAATACTTTGGCCACCTGATAAAGAACTGACTCACTGGAAAACACCTGCATGCTGGGAAAGATTGAGGGCAGGAGGAGAAGGGGACAACAGAGGATGAGATGGTTGGATGGCATCACCGACTCAATGGACATGAGCTTGAGTAAACTCTGGGAGTTGGTGATGGACAGGGAGGCCTGGCGTGCTTCAGTCCATGGGGTCACAAAGAATCAGACATGACTGAGCGACTGAACTGAACTGTGTGGTTGGCTACCCATGTATAGCCATTCTTGTTCGAGAACTTGGAAAAGACAAAGTATTTTCAGAAGGGGGTCAGATTCATCAGAGAGTGGTGCAATCACCTTGGTGTGGATTGATCAACATTTATTAAAAGAAAATAAAGCATAACAGTGCACCTTATGTTGTAAGGGCATGGTTTCATGAAGTTTGTGTTTCACTTTTGTGTGTGTGTATTTGTATATGTACTGAGTACCAATGTAAAATATATTTCTACTAGCATTCTGAGTCAAATCGTCTTAAGTCACTAGTCCAGGCTATTTCCGCATCCATTTATTTGTTAGCTAAGAGGCAGCATAGTATAGTGAAGCCAGAACACCTCTTATTAGCACTATGTGACTTTGGCCAATTTCAATTTCAACTTGTCTACACGGTTCTTCAATCTGTAAATTAAGGATAGTAACATAACCTACTTTATAGGTTATAGGCTTGTTGAGGTTTAAATGAGTTAGTATTTACATAATGCTTACTACAGCGCCTAGCATTGTGGTAGCAGGTTCCAGAAATTTTTTTAAAAGTGAGAAACAGCCCTAGCATCAACACATCAGTAGGTTTTCCTCCATATTCATTGGTCGGTGGTTGTTCAGTTGCTCAGTTGTGTCCGACTCTTTGCGACCCCATGTACTGCACCATGCCAGGCTTCCCTGTCCTTCACTATCTCCCAGAGTTTGTTCAGACTCAGGTCCCTTGAGTGGATGTTGTATTGGAAGGAGGAATTAAAATGTTTTATTCCCCTCCCACCACGCCCCACCTTGGGTTTCTCAATCTTGCACCAACTGGAATGTCAGAGAAACAGCGTCTCCCAGTGGTGTGGTGCAGACTTCGGTCTAAGTGCTTGGGGGCCATGGCCTGCCAACCTCACACTACAACTCCCACCATGCATCTCTTCCCCTCTGGCCTCTCAATAGGTATTGTAACTTGCGTTCTGCGTGGGGCAACTTCCGTGCCTAGCATCGCAAAAACGGATAGTTATAGTGGCCAGAATTACGTCCGGAGCAGGGCGTCGCAAGGGTTGCTGGGAAACATATAACTCTAATTTTCTTCCGCCAGTTGATTAAATAGTCCCATAGTCACCTTGCGCAACGGAAAATAAACTCGAAGAGCACCTTCCTACTCTAGATTTAAGTAGGAACACTGAATAATAAAGAAAATTTGAGTAAAATGGATTCCTGTTTTGGCGTGCGGCCTGGAGACATCTAGGGGGCGCGAGCGGAGGGATCTCACTCTATATAAGAGAGCCGGCCCCGTAGCTGGGTCCTCTCTCGCCTCGGCGCTTCCAAGATGGTGAGTGCTAGCGCGTGGGGAATAGTTCGGGGCCGGGTGGAGACTGAGAGGAGCCGATTCTGAGATTGCGGGGAGGGTTGAAAGCCTGGACAGCGGTGGAAGAAAGGAAAGAGGGTATGTTTCTTCCCGGCTTGGAGGGATCTGCGGAGGGACTGGAGATGTGAGTCGCGCTTTCTTGGGGGTGGTCGGCAAGGAATGTGGCCGGATGGGGGCTAAGGCCGGGTAAGTTGCTCCTTCTTAATGGAATCTTCATCCTGACGCAGACCAAGAAAAGAAGGAACAACGGTCGTGCCAAAAAGGGCCGCGGCCATGTGCAGCCTATTCGCTGCACCAACTGTGCCCGATGTGTGCCCAAGGATAAGGCCATTAAGAAGTTCGTCATTCGGAACATCGTAGAGGCCGCAGCCGTCAGGGACATTTCTGAAGCGAGTGTTTTCGATGGTGAGTCCGCAGCTCGAAATGTGCGAGTATCCTGATACCTAAAACCACCTCCCGCCGCCACCCCATTCGTGGGCTCCGTTCTTTGGAGCATCCCCAGCACTTTCTTGCACTGTTACAGTTGTTGTCGGTAGAGGAGAATGGTGTTTTTGCTGCGTTATGTGCCGTTTTGAGCCCTGTCTGGACAGAGAGTTTTTTGTGTGGTCTTGCACAGTCTTTGAGTCTTACAGGGGATGAGATTCTAGAAGCACCTTCAGTGCTTATCCTGTATCAAAACTTGGGGAGCACTGGCTGTAAACGTGGTAAATGTAAAAAACGTTTTGAATTGTTGGTAAACGTTTGAGTTGGCAAACTTGTGGAAAGGAGTTTTTTAAGACTGGAAGGAGTCTAGTTGGGTTGACAAGGGTAATTTTTAGAGCGATATGGTGTTTTCTTGTCATTTTCTTTTTATAAGACTTGTTAGATTTTTAGGTAATTGGGAATGGGGACAGAAGTAGGCATTAGGGCTGGTGCAATTACTGAAGGAACTGCATTCCATCCTATTGCATCTGGTGTGGATTTAGTCCCTGTGGTGACAGGATGGGCTGGTAGGGGATCATTTATTTGTGAACTCTGTGCCTGTGTTTAGGTATAAACCGAACAGTTGGCTTTGGGAGTGAAATCTTGTAGGTATGCCTGACTTGTAAGTGAGTTTATTTTTGAGGGTTAGAAGGAACAAAGAAGAACAGGGCAAAGTGGGTACTGTATCTAATATCACAGCTCTAATTATTTTTGTTTCTTAGCCTATGTACTTCCCAAGCTGTATGTGAAACTACATTACTGCGTGAGTTGTGCCATTCACAGCAAGGTAGTCAGGAATCGCTCTCGGGAAGCCCGTAAGGACCGAACACCTCCACCCCGATTTAGACCTGCGGTGAGTACCTTAAAAGAGGGATGGAAATGAGAGGGGTAGTTCAGTTTAGTCACTCAGTCGTGTCTGACTCTTTGCAACCCCATGGACTGCAGCGAGACTTCTCCAATACCACATTTGAAAAGCAAGTAGAAAGTCCTTTTTGTGAGTTTTTTTTGGCAGTCAAAAGTCAGAGATTGGGGTACTCTTTCTACCCCCTTCTGATGCCTATGTCAGAAGCTTTCTCTATCTCCTTTATACTTTAATAAAACTTTATTACACAAAAACAAACAAACAAAAAAAAAAAGTCAGAGATTATCTTCTAGTAGACAGCTGCACCAATTCTTAGCTTTCAGGCTCTTGAATCCTTGGAGATAGGATTGTACTTTGCACATTAATCCATTTTTAAACCCATGGGAGAGCCAAGGATAGGCTGTGCCTATCTATAAACATCTCAGGAGACATCCCACAGCAGTTACATGGTCCAGATTTACTACTTGAACCTGGTTTTACTGAGCAAACTGGGGTTTGGGACCACCAGGTTTACCATTTGTTTTCACCATGAATGGGACAAAACCAGATCTGGGATTTAGTATCTGGATCATGAAGATCTGTTTTGTTGGGGTAATAGAGGAAAGATAAATGAGGACAAGGAAAATCAAATTAAGATCTCTGCCTATGGGTGGGGTCAACTAAGTCTGGTAAGACCCACACCTGAAACATTTGCTTTCAAGTTAGTCTGTTTCAGATTGAGTAATGTCATCTCCTTCCACATCTATCCATGCCTTTATGGACCAAATAATACACTGTTAGTGATGGGGAGGTAGTGGTCGGGTTTTTTGAGGGGACGCTTCCATGGATGGTTTTTTAATTCTTTCACTTTGTCTTTCAGGGTGCTGCCCCACGTCCTCCACCAAAGCCCATGTAAGGATCCAAGTCCTTAAAGACTGAAGAAATATTGGTTTCTCTGAAAAGACAATAAAATGGAAATTATACTTTATGTTGCATGTTGAATATATGTTGTCAGATGAAGTGGGGGTCGTGTACATTTGGTCTCCCCAGTTTGCATAGCTTAGGGATGAGGGCGAGGAATTAGGGCATCTGTGTTTGATTAATTCAGCTTGGCAAATGGCTTAAGTTGGTGTCTTAAAAATGGGGAGGAAACTAGCAGAGTGAGGAGTGCATCAGGAAGTCACTTAGACTAAGGTGTGCATTCCTCTTGTGGCAACATGAAGACTTTAATAAAAGTCCACAACTTGAATAGCATAAGGGGATCTGTATTCAGGTCCTTAACCTCAAGTCAGGTTTACCTGCCTACCTTGATCTGCTGCTAAGCTAATCACCCAGCCTTCATCTTTCTGTGGTACATTGCTCTGTGAGGTGACAATGCCCTGAATGGCAGGCATTTGTAGAGATTTGTGGAAGTCCCATAAGAGGGAACTTTGTGCAAAAAGTCTGGGAAAAGGCTGTAGTCTGTGTGACAATGGCTCATTTGTTTCAGAATTCAGAAATTAGAGGGTTCCCAGCTAGCAATACACAGTTGACCCTTTAACAACATGGGTTTAACTGCAGGGGGCGGGGGTGGTTTTGTTTTCAGTAAATACATAATACACCATCCACAGTTGTTGAATCCTCAAGTGTGAAAGTACAGACAGATACAAAAGGCTAACTCTAAAATTAATTATATACGGGTTTTTGAAGAGATGGTGCCCCTAACCAATGCTTTGTCCAAAATTATATGTAAATGTGTGCTAAGGACTTTTGCTGGTTAGGTTGTATGAATTTTTTACCTTAAGCTAAACTAGTAGCTTGGAAGTTTTGATTAAAGTACACATTGTTCTGGGAAACAAGTTTTCGCAAATGTTTGTATTCAAAGGATATGATAGCAAAGAAGGGGTGGATTGTTTTGGAGCAGAATGGTGGTCCTGTTAATGGGAGAACCTTTAACTAAAGAAACCCAGTTGGAAATTGTTGCTCTGTCTTGGTTATGGTCTGCATACTTATACATGTGCTGAAACAGCTGTGGCAAGTCCTGGATTTGTTAGAACACTGTAGGTGTGGGTTTCCATCCTTTGGGGAGACTTCCGCCAATATCTGTGCTCCTTCATTCCTCTACATTTATGACCCCGTTAACACCAATGATAAAACATTGGATAGAAGAAAGTCCCGTTCATGGTGAAAACAAATGGTAAACCTGGTGGTCCCAAATCCCAGTTTGCTCAGTAAAACCAGGTTCAAGTAGTAAATCAACCATATAACTGCTGTGAGATCTCTCTTGAGATGTTTATAGGTAGGCACAACCTATCCTTGGCTCTCCCATGGGTTTAAAAATGGATTAATGTGCAAAGTACAATCCTATCTCCAAGGATTCAAGAGCCTGAAGGCTAAGAATTGGTGTAGCTGTCGACTAGAAGATAATCTCTGACTTTTGACTGCCAGAAAAAACTCACAAAAGGACTCCACATGCTTCAGGCTTTAAAATAGCCCCACCCCACCTCCCAATCTACCACCAGTTTCGAAGTTGTGTCTAATGGGCAATCAGGATATCTAATGTTCCACCTGTTAAAAGTTTAAGCCCTATATAGACATCCATAATTTGTCTTAGGAAAGAATGCCACTTAGAAGTAGCCCACAGATCATTTTCAGATGTTTGCACTGCAAGATCAGTGGTCTGTTCTTAAGCTCTTGTGGGCTGATAATTTTAGTGAAGTGAAGCGAGCTCTCTCAGTCGGAGTCCGACTCTTTGCAACCCCGTGGACTGTAGCCCACCAGGCTCTGCCATCCATGGGATTCTCCAGGCAAGAATACTGGAGTGGGTTGCCATTTCCTTCTCCAGGGGAACTTCCTGACCCAGGGATTGCAGGCAGGAGCTTTACTCTCTGAGCCAGTTAGTCACAAAAAAGATGATAACAGATCTTTGAGCCCTTACCTCTTACCCCTCACCCTCAGCTTGTTCTAATGGACTATTAGAAGCGGGAGAATTGCAGTCTCACCGCCTCACCTCTGTAACATTTCTGGTGAAGAGTATTCAAGCCAGGTAGAAGCTTCAGGGCTTTTCAGTCATTGGTCCAATGTCCACCTGTGAGGTTATTGGATTTCAAGTCAATTCCCTGTGGTAACCAGGTTTCGTTGAGGTCCTGGACTATCCTTTCCTTCAACCTCAATTCCTGGCTTTTCATATTTGTTTGCCTCTCTCTCCATAACTTAGCATGTATGGGTACTTTGTTTGAGTACAAGTTCTCTATTAAAACAAGCATCTGACTGTCTCGTGATCAGTGGCTAAGACTGCTCCCAATGCAGGGGGCCTGGGTTCAATCCCTGGTCAGGGAACTAGATCCCACATGCGACAGCTAAGAGTTTGAAAGTTGCAACTAAAAAGATGCTGTGTGTGCAGTTAAGACCTGGCACAGCTAAATACATACACAAAATGCTAGTTGATTTAAGAGAGCTGACTTCTAAATGTAAATCTCACCTCATACTTGGAACTATGCGACCTTGGGTAAGTTCAGTACAGTCGCTCAGTCGTGTCTGACTCTGACCCCATGAACTGCAGCACTCCAGGCCTCCCTGTCCATCACCAACTCCGGAGTCTACCCAAACCCATGTCCATTGAGTCAGTGATGTCATCCAACCATCTCATCCTCTGTCACCCCTTCTCCTGCCCCCAATCCTTCCCAGCATTAGGGTCTTTTCCAATGAGTCAACTCTTCACATGAAGTGGCCAAAGTATTGGAGTTTCAGCTTCAACATCAGTCCTTCCAATGAACACCCAGGACTGATCTCCTTTAGGATGGACTGGGGATCTTGCAATCCAAGGGACTCTCAAGAGTCTTCTCCAACCACAGTGGGTGAGTTACCTAACCTCTGCCTTCAATTTTCTAATCTTTAGGAAAGTCATTCCTATATCAGTATTTTGGTGTGGCTTAAGTGATACAAAACGATCTTTTATTCAAGAAATATTGAGAACCTACTATGTGCCAACATTTCTAAGTGCTAAAGACATAAGTGGTGACCAAGACTCTGGTCTCAGAGCATTACATTTTATTTGGGGAGGAGTGTGAGAGGGTGGTTAGGCCTGAGGAAGGGCTACAGTTTTATAAAAGATGGTCTAGTAAGATTGATAGATAACAATTAGAAAAAGTGAAAGAGAAGCCATTTACATAAATGGAGAAATAGCTCTCCAGCAGAGATAATAACAACTACAAATGCCCTGAGGCAAGAGTATCCCTCGGTTCAGTTCAGTTACTCAGTCGTGTCTGACCTTTGCAACCCCATGGACTGCAGGGCACCAGGCTTCCCTGTCCATCACCAACTCCTGGAGCTTGCTCAAACTCATGTCCATCAAGTCGGTGATGCAGGCTAACCATCTCATCCTCTGTCGTAATCTTCTCCCACCTTCATTTCCCAGCATCAGGGTCTTTTCCAATAAGTCAGCTCTTCGCATCAGGTGGCCAAAGTATTAGAACTTCAGCTTCAGCATCAGTCCTTCCAATGAATATTCAGGACTGATTTCCTTTAGGATTGACAGGTTTGATCTTGCAGTCCAAGGGACATTCAAGAGTCCTCTCCAACACCACAGTTCAAAAGCATCAGTTCTTCAGTGCTCAGTTTTCTTTATGGTCCAACTCTCACATCCATACATGACTACTGGAAAAACCATAGCTTTGACTAGATGGACCTTTATTAGCACCTGGCATGTCACAAAAAGCAAAGCAGTCACTGGCTGAATTCCAGTGGACTGGGGGAAAGTGGTTCAGGTCTAAAATCCTTTATTTGAAATCCTTGAAAACTTATTTGCATTGGAATTACTTTTTGATTTTAGAACGGTAATACAGACCATATACTATTTAATAGATAACATTCTCAAAGTGACATGAAAGTGTTAGTCGATCAGTCGTGTCCAACTCTGCAACCCCATGGACTGTAGCCCCCAGGCTGCTCTGTCCATGGGATTTTCCAGGCAAGAGTACTGGAGTGGGTTGCCATTTCCTTCTCCAATACATGAAAGTAAAAAGTGAAAGTGAAGTTGCTCAGTCGTGTCCAACTCTTAGCAACCCCATGGACTGCAGCCTACCAGGCTCCTCCGTCCATGGGATTTTCCAGGCAAGGCTACTGGAGTGGGGTGCCATTGCCTTCTCCGAGGGTTTCTGCAGTAAAATACAAAAATGGTCATGTTAAGTAGAAAAAAGGAAGA
This sequence comes from Bos indicus, assembly GCF_029378745.1. Classification (NCBI taxonomy): domain Eukaryota; kingdom Metazoa; phylum Chordata; class Mammalia; order Artiodactyla; family Bovidae; genus Bos; species Bos indicus. Next base: position 57,378,058 of record NC_091764.1, on the reverse strand, counting down.
CTATATTTCATGTCAGGTTTTGCTGCCATGAGTTCAAAAAATCTTGAGTTTTAGAGCTGTTTTGTTTTTTCAGTTGCAAACAAGGGATTGTGTAACTGATACACAAAGTTAGAGAAGACAGGTCCAGAGGACTTCCCTGGTGGTCCAGTGGTTAAGAATCCACCTTACAAAAAAAAAAAAAAAAGAATCCACCTTACAGAGCAGGAGACACAAGTTCAATTTCTGATCCAGGAACTAAGATCCCATGGGCGGTGCCGAGGGGCAACTAAACCCCAAAGCTACGACTTCTGAGCCCAAGTGCTCTGCAGTCCACATGCCACAATGAAGATATTGTGTGCTGCAACAAAGACCCAAAGCAGCCAGCAGATAGACAGATACTAAAAAATATAACAAAAGACATGTCCAGATCACATGGGGCCTTTTAGGCCCTGGCAGACTCTGGACTCTACTCAAAGTCTGATAGTAAACAATGAGATATCACTTCACACTACTAAGACAGCTATAATAATAAAGTGCTGGTGACAGTGTGGTGAAACGAACCTTTACACACTTCTGATAAAAATGTAAAATGGTGTAACCACTTTGGAAAACAATCTGGCAGTTTCCTAAAAATATTCAACAGGGAGTTACCATATCACCCAGCATTCCATGTACCCAAAAGAACATGAAACTTACACATATCCACACAAAGACTTGTACATGAATGTTCAGAACAGCATGATAGCCGAAAAATAGGAAAAAATGTCCATCAACTGCTGATTGTATAAATAGATCAATAAAGACAGAAAATAGATTAGGGATAGGAAGGTGGGGGAAAGGGGACCAGTTGTTAAATGGTATGGGATTTCTTTTAGAGGTAATGAAAATATTCTGAAATTGCAGTACAGTTGCACAGTTCTGTGAAGCTATTAAAAACTACTGAGTTGCACATTTTATGTGGGTGATGTGATTAGTGTGGTACGTGAATTTACAGCTCAATAAACCTATTACAAAAATATATCACACAAAAAATGTGATAGTAATCTATTGGAAAATTTTGAGCAGAGCAGTGACATAATCTGACTGATCTAGTCAGTTCATAAAAAATACTAGCTTTTCTTTTTCTTTTTTTTCTTCCAATTTTATTGAAATATAATTAACATACAACACTGTATAAGTTTAAGATGTATAGCATAATGATTTGACTTAACATAAATCAGAAATTACTACCACAATAGTGAACACTGTCTCATTTAAACACAAAATTAAAGAAATATTTTTTTTCCTTGTGATGAGAATTCTTAGGATTTACTTGTAACATCTTTCATATATAACATACAGCGATTTATCATGTACATTAATCCCTAGTACTTATCTATCTTATAACTGGAAATTTGTGCCTGTGACCACCTTCATCCAATCCCCCCTCCCCTCATGCCCAGCTATCCTTTTTCTGATACTTTTGCTTGGTTGGTTTTGGGCCATGCTGCACAGCATGTGGGATCTTATTAATAGTTCCCCCACAAGGGACCATACCTGTGTGCACCCTGCAGTGGAAGCACGGAGTCTTAACCACTGGACCACATGGAAGTCCCTCTGATTCTTTTTCTTATATCATAGGTACCTCTGGAGGCCAGATGAGTATCTCCCAAACGTCAGGCATTTTTGTACCTCTTGCTATTTCTGGTGTACATATGCAGTCATTTTCTTTAAATTGACTCACTTTTCACATATGTTTATTATCTGCTGCAAAAAGCTTTATTGTTTCCATTTGGTCATATGTTTATTAGCAAAGAAAAAAATTGTATCAGTATTCCTCCTGGAAAACTAACAACTCTTAGAAGGTAGTTTTTAAACTCTACAGTGTAAATTTGGGGTCCACCGGGGACTTCCCTGGTGGTCCAGTGGTCAAGAATCCGACTGCCAATGCAGAACATGGGTTCAATCCATGGTCCGAGAAATAGGATCCCACATGCCACCAGGCAACTAAGCCTCAGTATTGTATACTGAGGCTGAGAGCCCTAGAGCCTGTGCTCCACAACAAGAGAACCCACTGCAACTCACAGCAACAAAGAGCCTGTGCACCACAACACAGCACAGTCAAAAATAAGTAATTTTTTAAAGGGTTCATCACTACTTTTTATCACCAAAATGGTACAAAAAAAAACTGGTAGCATCCCAAGAATGTCCCTGGGAAGTGCTTCACAAGGTCAGGGGCAGTGTCTAGATAGTCAGTTATATTGCCTGACATACAGCAGGAGCTCAACATTGGTGGATGAATAAATATGCTTGACCAATGGAAAAGTCAGGGGTTAATGAAATAATTTCCCTTGTAGAATCACCCCTACCATTTAAATACAATGCACAGCATGATTCAAAGTGCCTGGGATTCGGTCTGGAAATCTGCAATTTTACAGCATACCCCCAAAATTCTGACACAATTGGTCTGCAGACCACACTTTGAAAAATATTAAAGAATTGTTCTAGGGAAAGAAGAAGACTAAGCATGATTGGTTTGCTCTGGTTTGAGAATATAAACATGGAAATCATGGTGCTCTTTCAGTCATGGCTGATTGGTGGATGGAGGAGTCCAAGATCAACCGAGAGAAAAGGAAGGCCAAAAAGGAACTGATTGGGAAAAACAAGAGTGACTGAGGGACTCAGAGTCTTGAGCAAAAGGGCAAATTCAAAAGGTATGGTATGGGGGAAGTGGCTTGATCCCCCTTCACAACTAGTTATAATGCAGAAAGTAAGGGATTCAAAAAGTGCAAAAGCATACAGGGTGAAAATAACTTAAATCCCCCCAGCTATACAGGAGATAAACTTTTATAACTAGTTTCCTGAATAAATATATATACTACAAGCAAATACAGGGCTTCCCAAGTGGCGCCAGCAGTAAAGAACCTGCCTGCCAAAGCAGGAGATGCAAGAGACGCAGGTTTGATCCCTGGATTGGGAAGATCCCCTGAAGGAAGACCTGGCAACCCACTCCAGGATTCTTGCCTGGAGAATCTCATGGACAGAGGAACCTGGCGGGCTACAGTCCATAGGATCACAAAGAGTCAGGTGTGACTAAAGTGACTTAGCATGCAGCACACAAGCAAATACATATATATTTTACACATTGTGTGAGTGTGCTCAGTTGCTCAGTCATGTCAGATTCTTTTCAACCCTATGGACTGTATCCCTCCAGGCTCCTTTGTCCATGGGATTCTCCAGGCAAGAATACTAGAGTGGGTTGCCATTTCCTCCTCCAGGGGATCTGCCTGACCCAGGGATCAAACTCCCCTCTGTATCTCCTTCATTGGCAGGTGGGTTTTTTACCAAAAGCCACCTGGAAAGCCCAGACACATGGTGGCACACTATACTCTGCAAGAGAAGAAAATTGGGACTTCCCTGGTGGTCCAGTAGTTAGGGCTCTGCACTTTCACTGCAGGGGAATGGGTTCCCTCCCTTGTCAGGGAATTAAGATCCTGCAAGCTGTGCAGCACAGCAATAAATAAAACATATTGAAAATATTGATATTTTTTTGTCCCTGACTAGGCATTGAACCCTCAGCAGTGAAAGTGTTGAGTCCTAACCAGTAGAATGCCACATCCCACTCTCTGAAATGATGCTTTTGAACTGTGATGTTGGAGAAGATTCTTGAGAGTCCATTGGACTGCAAGGAAATCAAACCTAATCAGGGAATTAAGATTGTGCAAGCTGGGATTTCCCTGGTTGTCCAGTGGCTAAGACTCCATGTTCCCAATGCAGGAGGCTGGATTGTGGCTCAGCAGTAAAGAATCTGCCTGCCAAACAGGAGACGTGGGTTTGATCCCCCGGTTGGGAAGATCCCCTGGAGAAGGAAATGGTAACCCACTCCAGTATTCTTGCCTGGAGAATTCCATGGGCAGAGAAGCCTGGCAGGTTACAGCCCATGGGGTCTCAAAAGAATTGGAGGGGACATAGTGGCTAAACAACAGCAACAGTTAACTAGATCCCATGTGCCAAAACTAAAAATCTCTCATGCTGCAACAAAGATCGAAGATCCCTCACGCCACAACTGAGACCTGGCACAGTTGAATAAATAAATATGTAAAAAGACCCTGCAGTTGGGGCTGTGGGGGCAGGAAGCAGAGAGTTTTCATTACTGGTCAAGGGTCCTTTTGGGAGAACCAGGTTTCCTTTAGAGCAGATGGTGAAGGGAGTGTTAAAGTTGGGGGTTTTTACTGATAATGAACCCTGAGGTCTGAGGGCCGTGAAAATGTTTCAGGAGATGGAGAAAAAAAATGGGATCAGAAATGACTGCATGGGCATTTGAACCTGGGAGATGCCTGAAGGGTGACCTGGAGTCCTAGGCTCCTTATGGTGACCTCACTGCACATGAACAAGGATGAGGGCCGAGGTACAATGAGTCCTGGTACAATGACTCCTGGCAGACGTTATGGCTCATAAGCCCCACATGCAGTGGAGCACTGAGTCCCAGCTCACCTGTCTACAGGCACCCAGACAAATGCTTTGTCTCCTGCATCGCAGGTGGATTCTTTACCCACTGAGCCACCAGGGAAGCCCCTGAACCTCCATACATTCATTTAAAAATAGTAGTAGCTGTATAGCACAGGAAACTCTAGTCAATGCTCTGTGGTGACCTAAATGGGAAGGCAATCCAAAAAAGAGGGATATATGTTTATGTATAGCTGATTCACTTTGCTGTGCAGTAGAAACTCTGGAGGAGGGCATGGCAACCCACTTCAGTATTCTTGCTTGGAAAATCCCATGGACAGGAAAGCCTGGCAAGCTATCGTCCTTGGGGTTGCAAAAGAGCCAGACACGACTGACTGTACGCACAGGAGAAACTGACTCAACACTGTAGAGAAACTATACTCCAACAAAATTTTAAAAAATAAATAAAAAATAAAAATGGTAGTAGTAGTTATTCCACGGGACTGTTTTGAGAATAAAATAATATATGCAAGGGACTTTGCATAAAACCTGCTAGGTAATTTGGCATTACAAATGGTGGTACCTATTATTCCTGGCCCAGGCTTCAGCTTTGCATGTTTTACAAACTCAGATTTTATTTATTTATTTTTTGAGTCAACTTAAAAAAAATAACTTTATGTATTTATTTATGTATTTTTGGCTGTGCTAGTTCTTCATTGCTCCACAGGCTTTTCTCTCGTTTCGGAGGTTGGGGCTACTATCTAGTTGTGGTGTTGGGGCTCCTCGTTGCCATGGTTTCTCTTGTTGCAGCTTCCAGCCTCTGGAGCATAGGCTTAATAATTGTGGTGCAAGGGCTTAGTTGTTCTGAGGCATGTAGGATCTTCCCAGAACCAGGGATTGAACCTGTATACCTGGCATTGGCAGGCGGATTCTTTACCACTGAGCCGCCAAGGAAGCCCAAAAAACTCAATTTAAAAAATAGCTTTATTAGGAACTTCCCTGGCAGTACAGTGATTCCCCTACAGGGGCCACAAGTTCAATCCCTCGTCTGGGAACTAAAATCCCGCAAGGCAGGTGGCATGGCCAAAAAAAAAGCTTTATTGAAGGTAATTGATATACAATAAATTGTAGATATTTAAAGTGTACTATTTGAAAAATTTTGACATGTGTTCCTATGAAACCATCACAATACTCAGGATAATGAACATATAGGTCACCCCAAAAGTTTCTTCCTCCTTTGTAATCTCACTATCCTGTAACTCCCAGTCCCATACCCAGACAATCACTAATCTGCTTTTTGTCACTATATATTGGTTTGCATTCTTTAGAATTTTATATCAATGAAATCCCACAGTAGATACTTCTTTGCCTTGGCTTTTTTTTCACTCAATTATTTTGAGAGTCTTCACTATTGCATATATCAGTAGTTGTTTCATTTTTATTCCTGAGTAGGATTTCATTTTATAAATATCCCAGTTTGTTTATCCATTCACCTGCTGATGAGCATTTGTGTGTGTTTCTAATCTTGGCTATTATAAATAAAGCTGTTACAAACATTTATGTACAGTTTGTGTGGACATATGTTTTTATTTCTCGGTATGAATGCCTAGGAATGGAAGCACTGAATGAGTCACACTGTAGGTATATACTTAACTTTTTAAAAAACTGCCAAATTGTTTTCCAAAAGTGATTGTATCATTTTACATTCCTACCAGCAGTGTATGAGAGTCCCTGTTTCCTGACATTCTCTTCAACACTTGTCTGTCTTTTTAATTTTAGAAATTCTAACAGATGTTTAATGATGTCTCATTGTAGTTTTAATCTGTTTTTCCATAAAGACTTTTTTGTTTTTCCATAATAACTAATGACGTCTAGCATCTTTTCATGTGCTTATTTGCCAGATATATATCTTTTTTTTTTTTTTTTTCTCTGCCACACAGCATTCAGGATCTTAGTTCCCTGAGCAGGGATCAAAATGTGCTGCTTGTAGTGGAAGTTAAGAGTCTTATTCCTGGACTGCCAGGGAAGTCCACAGATATACAGCTTCCTTAGTGAAATGTCTTTTCGAATCTTTTTCTCCTATTTTTAAAATTAGGCTGCTTTTTTTTTTCCAGTTTTATTGAAATATAATTGGCATACAGCACTGTATAAGTCAAAAGTGTACAACATAAAGATTTGACTTATATGTGTCAGTTTCGGAGAAGGCGATGGCACCCCACTCCAGTATTCTTGCCTGGAAAGTCCCATGGACAGAGGAGCCTGGTGGGCTGCAGTCCAAGGGGTCGCTAACAGTCGGACACGACTGAGCGACTTCACTTTCACTTTTCACTTTCATGCATTGGAGAAGGAAATGGCAACCCACTCCAGTGTTCTTGCCTGGAGAATCCCAGGGACGGGGGAGCCTGATGGGCTGCCGTCTATGGGGTTGCACAGAGTCCAACAAGACTGAAGTGACTTAGCAGCAGCAGTATCAGTTTAGTGACCATGTATCATCTCATAAAGATACAAAATAAAAGAAAGAAATGTTTTTTCCTTGTGATGAGAACTCTTAGGATTTACTCTTAACTTTTTTTGTTGTTTTCTGTAATAAAGGAAATGTATTGGTTCACTCAATTAAAAACTCTAGGTGGGACTTGCCTGGTGGTCAGCAGTTAAGAATTGGCCTGCCAAGGGAGGGGAGGAACATTCCATCTCTGGTCCAGGAAATAAGATCCCACGTGCCCCAGAGTAACTAACCCGGAGAGCCACAACTACTGAGCCCTCAGGCCTAAAAGCTGTGCTGGGCAACAAGAGAAACCACGGAAACGAGAAGCCCATGCACCTTACCTAGAGAAAGCCCTAGGGCAGCAATGAAGAGCCTGAGCCCACGATGAAGACCCAGGGCAGCCAAGAATAGGTAAATTAATGAATGAATTACAAAAAACTATAGAGGTACATATTGCATACTACATTTCTAGTACTTATTTATCTTATAACTTGAAATTTGTAACTTTTTACCCCCTTTTTCCAATTCCTCCCACCCCCCATGCTGGTAACACAAATCTAATCTTTTTCTGAGTTTTTTTCTTTGTTTTTAAAGTATAACTGACCTACAACACGATATTAGTTCTTAATGCATAATGTAATAATTTGATATTTTATATCACAGATTGCTTTTTTTTTTTTATTACTGAGTTTTTCAAGTCCCTTATTCTGAATGCAAATCATTTATCAAATATACAATGTGCATATTTTTCCTTCCACTTACCCTTTCATTGTTTGAAGAGTGTCTTCTAAAAGCAGAGGTCATTAATTTTGTTAATCAAGTTTGTTTTCTTTTATGGATCCTGCTTTTGGTATTGAAACTAAGATATGTTCCTTACTCAGTGTCACAAAGCTTTTCTCCTGGAAGCTTTGTACATGTAGGTTTTACATCAGGTTTGTGATGCATTTAATTAATTATTTAAAAAATTTTGGCCATACCCTGTGGAATGTGGGATGCGGGATCTTTAGTTCCCTGTCTAGGGATTGAACCCATGCCCCCTCAAGTCTTAACCACTGGACCACCAGGGAAGTCCTTGTGATGCATTTAAATTAATTTTTGTATCCAGTATGAGGTAAATATTGAATTTTTTTTTTTTTTGCTTAATGATATTCCATTGTTCCAGTACTTTGTTTTTATTTATTTAGTTAATAATTTTATATATTTATTTTTGGCTTTGATGGGTCTTCATTGCGATGCTCAGCCTTCTCATTGCAGTGACTTCTCTTGTCGTGGAGCACCAGCTCTAGGGTGTGGGCTTCAGTAGTTACGGCAGTGTGGGCAAAGTAATTGCAGTTCCTGGGCTCTAGAGAACAGGCTCAACAGTTGTGGCATACAGGCTTAGTTGTTCCAAGACATGTGGGATCTTTCTGGACCAGAGGATTGAGCCTGTGTCTCCTGCACTGGCAGGCAGATTCTTTACCACTGAGCCACCAGGGAAGCCCATGTTAAACTGATTTCTTTCTTTTCGGCAGCGCTTGGTCTCCCACGCCGTGTGTGAACTTTCTCTAGTTGTGGTTATTGGGGATGACTCCTTGTCGCGGTGCTCAGACTTCTCACTGTGGTGGCTTCTCTTGTTACAGAGTGCAGGCTCTAGGATTCACAGGATTCAGAAATTGGGGTGCGTGCGCTTAGTTGCCCCGAGGCACGTGGGCCCTTCCTGGACTAAATATCATTTGTAGGTGGATTCTTTACCACTGAGCCACCAGGGAAGTCTTCCAGTGCTATTTGTTGAAAAGACTACCCTTTCTTGAATTCCCTTTGCACTTTTCTCAAAAATCACTTGACTATGTATTTGGAGGACTATTTCTGGACTCTTTTCTGTTCCATTGATCTGCTTGTCTCGCTCTATTCCAATATCACATTATCTTGATCACTGAGGCTTCATAGTAAGTGGTCCCTCAGGTTGCACTCCTGGTTAATGCCTTCTCATCCTTGACCCTCAGCCAAGACCACATACTCTTAGAAGCCGTCTCTGACACCTCCAAAGAGGTGACTGCTCCTGTCTGTTCTCCTATTGCACCTGCCCCAGCGTTGGTCTCCCTGTAAGGTTACTGATGGTTTGTCTCCCTTTCCAGGCCGATTGTTAGCTCTTTGAGGGCACTACCTCTAGGGATCCCAGGCACACAGTTTGAAAAATATTTCAGAAAAAGTAAAAAACAAAGGAAACCACCCCACACAGGTGCTATAATTGCAGAATAGCTCCAAAAGTAAAGAAAGTGTCACTGTTGAAACCAAACTGTTGGCTTCTAGGAAGCATCATCGTGCAACCACATGATGGGAATAATTCCTCTACTGATGTTAAGAAGGAGATTGAGAGTGCAAATATAAGATGCAAAAATGCTGGCATTAAAAGCTGAATGTAGAAAAGCTGAGGACCCTTATGTTATCCATCTACAGTGGCCACTGAAGACAGGGGATTAGAATCCTGCTGCCCAAATCCTCTGAGGTCTTTCCCTCCAGGCCTCCCTGCTCCATCAGTGCGGCCTGCAGCCTGGGTGCCACCAGCCCCTGGTGCTGTTGCCTTCCAACTCGGCATAGTCCAAACGGACCTCACCTTCTGTACCAAGGGCGTGGTTTTCTGCTTACTCCTGCTCTCTTTTTTTCTAATTATTAAACACAATAAAAAGGCCCAGATTTTTTTTTTTTAAAGGCCCAGATTTATTCTTTGTTCAGCTGTCTCCTAAAATGAAGGTGCCAATCTATGTATGTATTTCTAATAACACCTATCCCTAACAAAAGAATCAACATCAGTTACTTCTGTGAGTCAGTCCCTCCAGGCAAGTGGGTTAACTCAGGAGACCAAAGTGAAAAACAGGATTGTTTAATCAGCACAGGATCAGGGCTGAAGAAGTAAATTGCCCCTCTCTCCTCTAGGGACAATTTTATCTAGAGAAGATCATTTCAGTATAAACACAACACACCCTCCTTCTGTAAGAAGGATGCATTCCTGTTAACCTTTTAAAATTGTCATTAAAAAAAAAAAATGGGACTGCCATGTTGGTTCAGTGGTTAAGGGCTTCCCTGGTGGCTCAGCTGGTAAAAAATCTGCCTGCAATGCAGGAGACCTGGGTTCAATCCCTGGGTTGGGAAGAACCCCTGGAGAAGGGAAAGGCTACCCACTCCAGTATTCTGGTCTGGAGAATTCCATGGGCTATATAGTCCATGGGGTCGCAAACAGCTGGACACGACTAAGCAATTTTCACTTTCAGTGGTTAAGAATCCACCTGCCAATGCAAGGGACATGAGTTCAATCCCTGCTCTAGGAAGATTTCACATGTCACGGGGCAACTAAACCTGTGAACAACTATTGAGTCTGCGTGCTCTAGAGCCTGAGCTCTGCAACAAGAGAAGCCCTCCCTCCCCCACAATGAGAAGTTCCTGCACCACAACTAGAGAATAACACCCACTCGCTGCAACTAGAGAAAATACTCTCCCAGCAGTGAAGACCCAGGGCAGCCAAAAAAATCAACAAAAACAAATTTGCAAAAAAAATTTTAAAATACACTTGCTGTGTTTGTACATGGAACAGTTCTAGGATTTTCAAGAAACTGCTGTGGTTGCCTCCAGGCTGTGGACCCTGGTCTAACCATCACCACCTCTCACCGACATTGCAGTGGGATAACGTTTGAAGTCACATAAGAAGGCTTCAGGTTGTCGACTGTTGTTAGTTCCCATGGTGGTTGTAACTAATTACCACAAAGTCAGTGGCTTAAAACAGCATAGCTTTATTATCTTACAGTTCTAAATGTCAGAAGGCTGATATGAGTCATACAGAGCTAAAATCAAGACAGCAGCAGAATAATATCACTCACATGTGGAATCTAAAGAAATGATACAAATGAACTTATTAACAAAGCAGAAATGCAGTCACAGATGTAAAAGACAAGCTTATGGTTACTGCGGAGAATGGAGGAGGAGGGATAAATTGGGAGACTGGGATTGACACATACACACTATTACATGTAAAATAGATAACTAATAAGGACCTACTGTACAGCACAGGGAATTCTACTCAATACTGTACAATGGCCTATATGGAAAAAGACTCTAAAAAAGAGTGGATATATGTATTACAGATTCAGTTTGCCGTACAGCAAAAACTAATGCAATATTGTAAATCAATTATACCCTAATAAAAAATTGATTAAAAATATGTAAAAGTGGAATTCCATGGTGGTCCAGTGGTTAGGATTCCAGACTTTCACTGTCAGGAGCCCAGGTTTGACTCCTGGTCAGAGATCTAAGATCCCACAAGCTTCGTGGTGCGGCCATAAAAAAGGGAAAAAAGAAAAAGACAGCAGTAGAGCTGAGTTCCTTCTAGAGGCTCATGGAGAATCCACTTTCTTCCATCTTCCAGTTTTGACAGGCTATCTGCATTCCTTGGCTGTGTGGCCTCTCTTTCCCTCTTCAGGGTCAGCACCATAGCATCTTCAGATTTCCCTGACAGTTGTACCTCCCTCTTGTAAAGATCCTTATAATCTCAATGGGCCAACCCAGATAAAGCAGGGTAATTTTCCAGTCTCAAGATTCTTAACTACATCACATCTTCAAAGTCTCTTTTACCATGTCAGGTAACATATTCACAGCCTTCATAGATTAGGATCTGGACATCTTTGGGGGTCATTAATCAGACTACAACAACCAAAAGTATCTATCCTAGTTTAGTCACCCTAACTCAAGGATTGCTTCCACCCTGAAACCTTCTCAGACCCTGCTCCTGCAGAAACAGAGCAGTCAGTCAGTTCAGTTGCTCAGTCGTGTCCAATTCTTTGCCACTCCATGGACTGCAGCACGCCAGGCTTCTCTGTCTATCACCAACTCCCGGGGCTTGCTCAAACTCATGTTCATCAAGTCCGTGATGTCATCCAACCATCTTACACTCTGTCATCCCCTTCTCTTCCTGCCTTCAATCTTTCCCAGCATCAGGGTCTTTTCCAATGAGTCAGTTCTTCCCATCAGGTGGCCAAAGTATTGGAGTTTCAGCTTCAACATCAGTCCTTCCAATGAATATTCAGGATTGATTTCCTTTAGGATGGACTGGTTGGATCTCCTTGCAGTCCAAGGGACTCTCAAGAGTCTTCTCCAACACCATAGTTCAAAAGCATCAATTCTTTGGCGCTCAGCTTTCTTTATAGTTCAACTCTCACATCCATATATGACTATTGGAAAAATCATACCTTTGACTAAGATGGACCTTTGTTGGCAAAATAATGTCTCTGCTTTGTAATATGCTGTCTAGGTAGGTCATAGCTTTTCTTCCAAGGAGCAAGCATCTTTTAATTTCATGGCTGCAGTCACCATCTGCAGTGATTTTGGAGCCCCCCAGAATAAAGTCTGTCACTGTTTCCACTGTTTCCCCATCTGTTTGCCATGAAGTGATGGGACCAGATGCCATGATCTTAGTTGTCTGAATGTTGAGTTTTAAGCCAACTTTTTCACTCTCCTTTTTCACTTTTATCAGGAGGCTCTTTAGTTCTTCTCTTTCTGCCATAGGAGTGGTGTCATCTGCATATCTGAGGTTATTATATTTCTCCCAGCAATCTTGATTCCAGCTTTTGCTTCTTCCAGCCTGGAATTTCACATGATGTATTCTGCATTAAGTTAAATAAGCAAGGTGACAATATACAGCCTTGACACACTTCATTCCCAATTTGGAACCAGTCTGTTGTTCCATGTCCAGTTCTAACTGTTGCTTCTTGAGCTGCATACAGATTTCTCAGGAGGCAGGTCAGGTGGTCTGGTATTCCCATCTCTTTAAGAATTTTCCACAGTTTGCTGTGATTCACAGTCAAAAGCTTTGGCATAGTCAATAAAGCAGAAGTAGATGTTTTTCTGGAACTCTCTTGCTTTTTTGATGATCCAGTGAATGTTGGCAATTTGATCTCTTGTTCCTCTGCCTTTTCTAAATCCAGCTTGAACATCTGGAAGTTCTCAGTTCATGTACTGTTGAAGCCTCGATTGGAAAATTTTTAGCATTACTTTACTAGCGTGTGAGATGAGTGTAATTGTGTGGTAGTTTGAACATTCTTTGGCATCACTTTTCTTTGGGATTGGAATGAAAACTGACCTTTTCCAGTCCTGTGGCCACTGCTGAGTTTTCCAAATTTGCTGGCATATTGAGTGCAACACTTTCACAGCATCATCGTTTAGGATTTGAAATAGCTCAACTGGAATTCCATCACTTCCACTAGCTTTGCTTGTAGTGATGCTTCCTAAGGACCACTTGACTTCACATTCCAGGATGTCTGGCTCTAGGTGAATGATCACACCATCATCATTATCTGGGTCGTGAAGATCTTTTTTGTATAGTTCTTCTGTGTATTCTTGCCATCTCTTCTTAATATCTTCTGCTTCTGTTAGGTCCATACCATTTCTGTCCTTTATTGTGTTCACCTTTGCATGAAATGTTTCCTTGGTATCTCTAGTTTTCTTGAAGACATCTCTAGTCTTCCCATTCTATTTTTTTCCTCTATTTCTTTGCATTGATCACTGAGGAAGGCTTCCTTATCTCTCCTTGCTATTCTTTGGAACTCTGCATTCAAATGGGTATATCTTTCCTTTTCTTCTTTGCCTTTAGATTCTCTTCTTTTCACAGCTATTTGTAAGGCTTCCTCAGACAATCATTTTGCCTTTTTGCATTTATTTTTCTTGGGGATGGTCTTGATCCCTGCCTCCTGTACGATGTCACGAACCTCCATCCATAGTTCTTCAGGCACTCTATTAGATCTAATCCCTTGAATCTATTTGTCACTTCCACTGTATAATCATAAGGGATTTGATTTAGGTCATACCTGAATGGTCTAATGGTATTCCCTACTTTCTTCAATTTTAGTCTGAATTTGGCAATAAGGAGTTCATGATCTGAGCCACAGTCAGCTCCAGCTCTTGTTTTGCTGATTATATAGAGCTTCTCCATCTTTGTCTGCAAAGAATATATGTATATAAAAAAGAATATTATCAATCTGACTTTGGTATTGACCATCTGGTGATGTCCATGTATAGAGTCATCTCTTGTGTTGTTGGAAGAGGGTGTTTGCTATGACAAGTGTGTTCTGTTGGCAAAACTCTATTAGCCTTTACCCTGCTTCGTTTTGTACAGCAAGGCCAAATTTGCCTGTTACTCCACGTATCTCTTGGCTTCCTGCTTTTGCATTCCAGTCCCCTATGGTGAAAAGGACATCTTTTTTGGGTGTTAGTTCTAGAAGGTCTTGTAGGTCTTCACAGAACCATTCAGCTTCTTTAGCATTACTGGTTGGGGCATAGACTTGGATTACTGTGATACTGAATGGTTTGCCTTGAAAATGAACAGAGATCATTCTGCCATTTTTGAGACTGCACCCAAGTACTGCATTTTGGATTCTTGTTGACTGTGAGGGTTACTTCATTTCCTCTAAGGGATTCTTGCCCACAATAGTAGATAAAATGGTCATCTGAGTTAAATTCACCCATTCCAGTCCATTTTAGTTCACTGATTCCTAAAATGTTGATGTTCACTCTTGCCATCTCCTGTTGATCACTTCCAATTTACCTTGATTCATGGACCTAACATTCCAGGTTCCTAAGTGATATTCTTCTTTATAGCATCAGACTTTACTTCCATCACCAGTCACATCCACAACTGGGTGTTGTTTTCACTTTGGCTCTGTCTCTTCATTCTTTCTAGAGTTATTTCTCCACTCTTCTTCAGTAGTTTATTGGGCACCTACCAACCTGGGGAGTTTATCTTTCAGTGTCATATCTTTTTGCCTTGTCATACTGTTCATGGGGTTCCACCCTGAAACCTTCTCAGACCCTGTCTCCTGCAGAAACAGATAACCAGTCCTATTTTACCTGCATGATTCTGTACTCTGTATCAGCATTGACAGAACTTAATAGAAAGTAATGGATCTATTAGGCTTCCCTGGTAGCTCAGTTGGTAAAGAATCTGCCTGCAATGCAGGAGACCCTGGTTCAATTCCTGGGTCAGGAAGATCCCCTGGAGAAGGGATAGGCTACCCACTCCAGTATTCTTGGGTTTCTCTTGTGGTTCAGTTGGTAAAGAATACACCTGCAATGTGGGAGGCCTGGGTTCAATCCCTAGGTTGGGAAGATCCCCTGGAGAAGGGAAAGGCTACCCACTCCAGTGTTCTGGCCTGGAGAATTCCATGGGTTGTATAGTCCATGGGGTCTCAAAGAGTCAGACATGACTGAGCCACTTTCACTTTCACTGGATCTATTTACCTATATGTTCCTCCATTAGGTTATATGGGGCAGGGCAGGATCCAATGTTTATTCACCTTTGCATCTTCAACACTTAAAATGCTGAGTGAGCATTCATTCATTCAAAAATATTTCTTGAGGGCCTGCTATGCTCAAGGTACTGGGGATATAGTGCTACCAACACAGAGATGGTCTGTGCCTTGAAAAAGCTTATAATCTATTTGGAAAAGAAGTCAGTGAAACCACTAACTGTGAAAAAGGACCAGCAATGGGGCAGGTGAAATGGGAGAGCAGAACAGAAGCAGCCTCTCACTTAGCGGTGTCAGAGAAAGCTTCTAAGAGTAACCTGATCTTGGCTGAGGGTCAGGGATGAGGAGAAATTAGCCAGGAGTGCAACCTGAGGGAGCAGCCCCCCAACCACTACTGAGGCAGTGTCACTGCCACCAGTGCGAACCCCACACCACTGAGTCCAGACACAGTGGGCAGGTGCCCCCCAAGCCACCACACTCAAGTGATGCATTAGAAATAAGTGCTGCTGAGGAAACTGTGGGAGTCGTAGACACATTCATTATCTTGACTGTGATTATGTCCTCATATACATTTGTCAAAGCTTATCAACTAATACGGGCTTCCCTGGTGGCTCAGAGGGTAAAGAATCCGCTTGCAATGCAGGAGACTGGAGTTCGATCCCTAGGTCGAAAAGGTCCCCTGGAGAAGGGAAAGGCTACCCACTCTGATATCCTTGCCTGGAGAATCCCATGGACAGAGGAGCCTGGTGGGCTACAGTCTATGGGGTCACAAACACTCGAACACAACTGAGTGACTAACACACACATCAGCTTATACTTGGGGCTTTTCTGGTGGTTCAGTGGTGAAGAATCTGCCTACAGTGCGGGAGACACGGAAGAGAAGGGTTCGATCCCTGGGTTGGGAAGATCCCTGGAGAAGGGAATGGCAACCCACTCAAGTATTCTTGCCTGGAGAATCCCATGGACAGAGGAGCCTGGTGGGCTACAGTTCATAGGGTTGCATGAAGTCAGACAATACCGAAGCAACTTAGCACACAGCATCAACTTATACACTTGCAGTTCACTGTATGTCAGTTATACGTCAATAAAGTTTAAAAATAGCAATGAATGGAATCAAATGAAATGTTTATTTAAAAATAAATCATTATCAGGACTTCCCCGGTGATCCAGTGGTTGAGACTCTGTGCTCCCAACGCAAGGAGCCAGGGTTCAGTCCCTGCTCAAGAAACTAGATCCCACATGCTGCAACTAAAGATTCTGTGTGCCGCAACTAAGACCTGGGGGAGCCAAATAAAATTAAATAAATAAATATTAAAAAAAAAAGACTCTGCGCTCCAAATGCAGGGAACTAGGTTCCCACAAGCCAAGTGTTATGGCCAAAGAAAGAAAAAGAAAACATGAGCCAAGGATTTTATATTTTCCTTATCTGTTTTAAGATTTTTCATTTTCTCTTGAATTCTTTTACTTCACTTCTTTTTACTTTAAAAATTTACCTCTTTTTCTTCTTTTTAAAAGACATTATTTGTGTGTTTATTTGCTTGACTTCCTTCCCCTTACTTTTTCTTTGGCCGCACTGTGAGGCTCGTAGGATCTTAGTTCCCTGACCAGGACTGAATCTGAGTTCCCTATGTTGGAAGGCAGATTCTTAACCACCGGACAACCAGGGAAGTCCCTGAGTCTCTTTATTCTTTTAGTAATTTTGTATAGCATTTAAGTTGATACTTTCTGCTGCTCATTTTTAGCAGAATTTAATTTTCTGAAGGATTTGTTCAGATAGCTTTCCAATCTAGACAATGCTTTTTTGTTTGTTGCTTTGAATAGTATTCAAATATACAGTTGGAGAAGGCAGTGGTACCCCAGTCCAGTACTCTTGCCTGGAAAATCCCAGGGATGGGGGAGCCTGGTAGGCTGCAGTCCATGGGGTTGCTAACAGTCGGACACGGCTGAGCGACTTCACTTTCACTTTTCCTTTCATGCATTGGAGAAAGAAATGGCAACCCACTCCAGTATTCTTGCCTGGAGAATCCCAGGGATGGGGGAGCCTGGTGGGGGGTCTATGGGGTTGCACAGAGTTGGACATGACTGAAGCGACTTAGCAGCAGCAGCAAATATACAGTGGCTTGCTCTCAGATTTTCCAGCTTTGTATCCCCACCACTCTTTTCTCCAGACCTTCTCTTCCTTTGTCTCTGTTGACCCTGTCCTTCTCAATTTTGATTCCTCTCTCAGCAGTCTTTCTTCAGTATAGGACCTTCCCTAAAAGGAAGCCTTGATGGTCAGTTTGGAGAGTTCAAAGGGATGCTGATGCTAAGTCATTTCAGTTGTCCGACTCTGCACGACCCTATGGACTACAGCCTACCAGGCTCCTCTGTCCATGGGATTCTCCAGGCAAGAACTCTGGAGTGGGTTGCCATGCCCTCCTCCAGGGGATCTTCCCAACCTAGGGATTGAACATGTATCTGTTAGTCTTCTGCACTGGCAGGTGGGTTCTTTACCTCTAGGCCACCTGGGCAGCCCATGAATAACAATACTTAATATGAGAATTACCCCGAACTCCAGATTCCTGGGTCAGGGAGATACACTGGAAAAGGGATAGGCTGCTCACTCCAGTATTCTTGGGCTTCCCTTGTGGCTCAGCTGGTAAAGAAACCGCACGCAATGCAGGAGACCTGGGTTTGATCCCTGGGTTGGGAAGATTCCCTGTAGAACGGAAAGGCTATCCACTCCAGTATTCTGCCTGGAGAATTCCATGGACTGTACAGTCCATGGGGTCGCAGAGTCAGACACGACTGAGCGACTTTCACTTCACTTCAGTTCTTACTAAATGTGCGGGCCCTTGCCTTTATCCACCACTGGGGGGCGCAAAACTTCTCTCAGTTGCAACTGCAGTTGTCAAGACTGGCCTGCCAGGCTTTCCATTTGGAACTCCTCCTGTTCTCGTATTTCTCTGACACTCCGGTTCTTTCCTCTGCTCCATAGACACCCATAACAAGCAGGTCTAGTGATTTCTGGTGGTCATTCTCACTGCTTGTATTTGGGGTTTGTGGGGATACCTTATTGTAGTTGCTGCCCGTGATTTTTTTGTTTTTGCCTACTAGTTACTATTTTGTGTTCATATTTGTTTTGATGAGGATTTGCTAAATCCCAAAGCCAGGTAGGGCTGCCATATCCCCCACCACACATACCCCTCTCTCTTACTTTGGTATGGGACTCTGCTTATGCTTTCTTCTCTTTTCATGTTGTAGTGACATGTGTGCTTGTCTATTATCTCTTTATCCATAGACTCTAAATGCCATGGGAGCTCAGGAACAGAACCTGGAGATATAGTTGGGGCTCAAAAAATAGTTGGTGAAAGAAAAATGTTCCTTATTTGGAGGTTGAGAGAAAAGAGTCAGTCTGTGGCAGATACACAAAGGAGGATAGAAGTGGTAAGAAATAAAGCTGAAAGACTGGGCCAGGTCAGTGTAGGGTCTTGTAAGCCAGTTAAGGAGGTTGTCCTTTATACTGAAGGCAATGAAAATCCTTTAAAAGATTTAGACAAGGGAGTGATCTGATGATCTATTTTGTTTTGTTTTGTTTTGTTTAACATCAGAAACTGCAGTAAAGAGAATGGATTGTGGGAGGCAAAACTGGAGATTAGACTCCATCGGAATAATATAGCATTCGAGTATAAATAATGAATAAAAAAACTGAATTGAAGTGACCTGATTTTCAGATAGCTTACGCAGTGGAAAACATAATTAGAACCCAAAGGGCAATAGAATGACCAGAAGAAGGTTGAATCTCAAAAAGATGATAGTTAGCCTAGATAAATGAAAGCTCACTCATTCAGGCCTCTAATTCGTAACTGATGAACAAGTAAGGCTGGTTTAATTATAGCTTGTGGAAGATAAATATTATGTGATTTCACATATGTGGAATCTGAAAACTAATACAAATGAACATATTTACAAAACAGAAACAGACTCACTGACTTAGAAAACAAACATTTCTAAAGGGATGGAGGGATAAATTAGGAGTATGGGATTAACAGATATACACTGCTATACATAAAATAGATAAGCAATAAGGATTTACTGTATAGCACAAGAAACCATGGGGCTTCCCAGGTGGCGCTGCTGCTGCTAAGTTGCTTCAGTCGTGTCCAACTCTGTGTGACCCCATAGACGGCAACCCACCAGACTCCCCTGTCCCTGGGCTTCTCCAGGCAAGAACACTGGAATGGGTTGCCATTTCCTTCTCCAATACAGGTGGCGCTAGTGGTAAAGAATCCGACTGCCAATGCAGGAGATGCAAGAGATGTGAGTTCAATCCCTGGGAAGGGGGAGGATCCCTGGAGTAGGCAATGGCACCCGACTCCAGTATTCTTGCCTGGGAAATCCCATGACAGAGGAGCCTGGTGGGCTACAGACTGTGGAGCCACCAAGAGTCAGACATGACTGAGCGACAGAGCACAGAGAACTATATTTAGTATCTTATAATAACCTATAATGGAAAAGAATCTCAAAAAGAATATATATAACTGAAATACTTTGCTATACACCTGAAATTTATCTTTATTGATTTATTTTTATTTTTGGTTGTGCTGGTCTTTGTTGCTGTCGGTGGACTTCCCACTGCAGTGGCTTCTCTTGTTGGGAAGCATGGGCCCTAGAGCACATGGGCCTCAGTAGTTGGGGATCTCAGGTTTACTTGCCCTGTGACATGCAGGATCTTAGTTCCCAGACCAGGGATCAAGCCTGAGTCCCCTGCATTGGCAGGCAGATTCTTAACCACTGGACCACCATGAAGTCCCTGTACATCTGAAATTAACACAATATTATAAATCAACTATAGTTCAAATAAGAAAAGTAATAGCTTGTGTAACAGCAATATACGAAGTGACACTATGGTTAAGTTGAACAAAAATGTTAACTTGCTTTTTTTTTTAAAACAAAAATAGCTTGTTTTAAAAATTCACATTGAGGGCTTCCCTGGTGTCACAATGGTAAAGAATCTGCCTGTCAACACAGGGCACACAGGTTTGACCCCGGTCTGGGAATATCCCATGTGCCATGGGGCAACTAAGCCCATTCACCACAGCTACTGAGCCTGTGCTCTAGAGCCCAGGAGCCACAACTACTGGAGCCCATGTGTGTACTCCACAACAGGAGAAACCACTGCATGAGAAGCCTGTGCACCACAACTAGAGAGTGGCCCTGTTCTCTACAACTAGAGAAAAGTCTGAGCAGCAACGAAGACCCAGCACAGCCAAAAAAAAAAAAAAATCACATTGAGATATGATTCATGTATGACATTATTGATCCAGTAAAATATATGATTCAGTATTTTTAGTATATTCACAGATATGTGCAACCATTACTATAATCAATTTTAGAACATTTCCATCACCTCAAAAAGAAACCTCATACCCATTCAATATCATCCTCCTACCCCTAATTACCCTTCTCTCCACGCTAAGCAACCACTAATCTACTTTTTGTCTCTGCTACTGCTACTGCTAAGTCGCTTCAGTCGTGTC
Source organism: Bos indicus (assembly GCF_029378745.1). Lineage (NCBI taxonomy): Eukaryota > Metazoa > Chordata > Mammalia > Artiodactyla > Bovidae > Bos > Bos indicus. Next base: position 57,357,383 of record NC_091764.1, on the reverse strand, counting down.
CGTGCGACCCCATGGACTGCAGCCCACCAGGCTCCTCCATCCATGGGACTTTCTGGGCAAGAGTACTGGAGTGGGTTGCCATTGCCTTCTCTGTCTTTTTGTCTCTATAGGTTATCCATTTCAGGACTTCCATAAAAATGGAATTATATATTATGTGGCCTTTTCTGACTGGCTTCTTTCATTTAGCGTAATGCTTTCAAGATACATTAAATTGAAATTGAAAACTGTCAGTGCTTCATTCTTTCTATGGCTTCCCAGGTGGCTCAGTGGTAAAGAATCCACCTGCCAAACAGGAGATGCAGATTTGATCCCTGGGTTGGGAAGATGCCCTCTAGAAGGAAATGGCAACCAACTCCAGTATTCTTGCCTAGAGAATCCCATGGACAGAAGGAGCCTGGTGGGCTACAGTCCATGGGGCACAAAGAGTCAGATACGACTTAGCAACTAAACAGCAGCATTCTTTTTATGGGCAAATAATATTCAATTGTATGTATACACCACATTTGGTTTCTCCATTTTCTGTTTATAGACATTTGGGTTGTTTCCATTGTAGGGCAGGCAGAACTTTACTTCTACCCATCTCAAGTCCTCAGCTGGAGCTCTTTAACAAAAAGATAGATTAACAGGAGAAAAATAAATTTATTAACACATGCAATGCATATCACACATGAGAAACTTCAGCAAAGAGTAACTCAAAGCAGTGACTTAGAACTCCAGCTAACATGGTATCTTCAAGAAAAAGACAATAAATCTGTGGAGAAATGCTAGGACAAAAGAAAAGGGTTTTAGGCCTCTAAGGGTGGCCAACTATGGGGAGATAAATAAATGGGAGGAAACTAATGCAGTAAGGTTTGTCTGCAGATTTTTCTGGTGCCATCTCTGGGCTGATAAGAGTCTAGACTGTGGAGTGTCTCTAGTAAAGGAGAATTTATAGCCTGCCTTTAGGCAGAAAAGGAGGAGGGTAGAGAGAGAGCTTTTTCTCTGTTTGCTGTTTTTAATTGCCTTAAGCTCAAATATATATATTTTTTTTGGTCAAAGAGACATATTTTGAGATGACATATTCTGGTTTCCTTCAGCATATTTTGGCTATTAGGAATCATGCTGTAATAAACATTCATGTACAAGTTTTGGTGAGGACACGTGTTTTCATTTCTTTTGAGTGTGTCCGACTCTTTGGGACCCTATGGACTGTAGCCCAGCAGGCTCCTCTGTCCATGGGATTCTCCAGGCAAGGATACTGGAGTGGGTTACCATGCCCTTCTCCATTCTTTTGGGTATATAACCAGAAATGGAATTGCTGGGCCATTTAATTTGGTCTTTGGCTCCATTAATAGACAGTGTTCAGGATGTGCTAAGGGATAGTGCCATCTGTCATCTGATTTATAGTCTTGGGCTACACATTTTGACAAACTGGACCATGTACAGTCAAGAGAGACAGGGTGATAGGGAAGAGATTGTTAAGTGAGTCGCTTGAAGAACAGCGGGAGGATTTAGAGGCATTTAGCTGGAGAAAAGAAAACTAAAGAGGAAACAAGAGACATCCTCAAACATCTGAAGGGTTGTGACATAGAAGAGGGATTAACCACAGGATAGAATGAGGCCTACTTGGTAGAAATCACAGAGAAACATAATTGGTCTGAAGATTTTCCTCCCTTCCTTTCTTCTTTCCTTACTCTCTCCTTCTTTCCTTTCCAATTATTTTATTTTTTTAAATCAAGTAATTAATTTTTAAAAGGTTTTTATTTCTTAAAAGTTAACATGTACATAATAGGAAACCAAACACTACAAGAAAAAAAAAACATATTGTAAAGTTAAAAAATAAAATAAAATATAAAATAAAAATGCAAAAAAAAAAAGGAAGAGAAAAAAAACAAAGTCAGTTCATTATCACAGGCAGTTTATCATTTGATATGTCCTTCTAGGTATAATTTGACTATAAAATTTTATTAATTTATTTATTCATTTTTGGCTGCGCTGGATCTTCACTGTTACATGTGAGCTTTCTCTTGTTGCAGCGAGTGGTGGCCACTCTCTAGTTCAATTACTGGGCTTCTCATCGCAGTGGCTTCTCTAGTCGCAGAGCACGGGCTGTAGGGCATTAGGGCTTCAGTAGCTGTTACATGGGTTTAGTTGCACCGAACAGGTTTTGTTGCCATGTGGCACATGGGATTGACCTTGACCAGGGTCTGAACCCGTGTCCCCTGCACTGGCACGTGGATTCGTAACCACTGAGCCACCAGGGAGGTCCTCTTGAGTTCTTCTGACATAACCTTAGTAGTCTTGGATAGTTTCTCCCATTCTCTCTTCAATCCAGTCTAAATCAGGTTTGCTGCTACTGCTGAGTTGCTTCAGTCGTGTCTGACTTTTCGCAGCTCCATGGACTGTAATTTTGCTAAGTACTCCGTACCAAATTTTTCAAAGTTCCTATCTATTCCTAGTTAGTTAACATATATATATATATATATATTGGCTGTGCTAGGTCTTTGTTGCTGCTTACGCTTTCTGTAGCTTCAGTGAGTGGAGGCTACTCTAGTTGCAGTCTGAGAGCTTCTCGTTGCAGTGGCTTCTTTTATTATGGAGCACTGGCTGTAGGCACTTGGGCTTCAGTAGTTGTGGCCCATGGGCTTAGTTGCTCCAAGACATGTGGAATCTTCCCAGACCAGGGATGGAACTCATGTCCCCTGCGTGGGCAGGAGGATTCCTAACCGCTGGACCATCAAGGAAGTCCAATATTTTTATTTTTTAATATTTTACATTTATTTTTTATTTTTCTGCCATGCCACATGCAAGATCTTAGTTCCCCAACCAGAGATCAAACCTGGGCCTTGGCAGTGAATCCTAACCACTGAACTGCCAGGGAATTCCCGTGTTTTTTAAAAAAATCATCAATGGGTGTTGAGTTTTATCAAATAGTTTTCCTACATTCATTGAGAGGCTTATATGATTTTTCTCCTTTATACTGTTAATGTAGTAAATCATATTACTTGGTTTTCCAGCGTTCACTGGAATTCCTGAAATAAATCTTACCTGACTACAATGTTGTATAATTTTAGCATATCAATGGATTCTGTTTGCTAATATTTTGTGTAGCTAATATTTTGCATCAAAGTTAATGAGAGATGGGCTTATAATTTTCCTGTTTCTTAATAAATTTGTTCAAGTTGCATTGTCTCATAAAATGAATACGAAATTGTTTCTTTTTAAAATGTTTATTTAAAGTGAAAAAAAAAAATAAAATGTTTATTTATTTATGGCTTCTACCAGGTCTTCATTGCTGTGTGTAGGTATTCTCTAGTTGCTGCGAACAGGGGCTACTCTCTCATTGCAGAGGCTTCTCTTGCTGCAGAGCAGGGGCTCTAGGGTGCTCAGGCTTCAGTAGTTGTGGCTTGCAGGAAATTGTTTCTTTTTATCTATTATCTAGAAAAGTTTTTGTAAGATCTTCCTTAAATGGAATAATTGACCAGTACATCTATTGGGGTCTAGAAGTTTCTTGTGGGAAAGTTTTTATATTATGTATTCAATTTATTTAAGCAATATGAAACCATTCAGGGTTTTCTTTTTTCTTTTTTAATTTATTTGGCTGCAGCAGGTCTTAATTGTATTATGTGGGATCTTTCAGTTGCAGCATGCAGGATTTTTCAGCTGGGGCATGCAAGCTCTTAATTATGGCATGTGGGATCTAGTTCCCTGACCACAGATGGAACCCAAGCCCCTTGAATTGGAAACTCCAACTTTTAGCCACCGGACCACCAGGGACGTCCTCAGAATTTTCTGTTACTTCTTTGATCAGCTTAGGTAAGTTTGTTTTCCTAAGAATATTTTTCTTTCAACCAAATCTTAAAACTTATTTTAATAAAGTTACTCATAATATTCTCTTGTTATCTGTAGAATTATAGGAAGTCTCCTTTTTTATTCCTGATACAGAAACAAGCTTAGTTTTGTTGATCTTCAATATTGCTTAATTATTTTGTATTTCATTAATTTCAGTTCTTACCTTTATTATTTACTTTCTTCTACTTGCTTTGAGTTTAATTTGTTCTCTTTTTCTGATTTCTCGAAATGGATGCTTATGGGTAGGGCTACCATGTTGGACAACAAAGACCTAAAGGATGCAAAGGTAATGATTGCACTTGTTATCTTTAATTTACCAATCTGCTCCCTGCAGAAAACAAATAGATCCTGGAGGATTGCAGTGAACTACTGCAAACTAAACCAACTACTAGCCATAGTTGCAGATGCTTTTCCATATGTGGTATCATTGCAGAGTGGAAAAATAAATAGGCCTTAAGTATATGGTATGGGCTTCCCAGGTGGCTCACTGATAAAGAATCCACCTGCCAAGCAGGAGATACAGGTTCAATCCCTGGGTTGGGAAAATCCCTTGGAGAAAGAAATGGCGACCCACTCTAGTATTCTTGCCTGGGAAATTCCATGGACAGGGTAGCCTGGCAGGCTCCAATCCATGGGGTCATATAGAGTTGGACATGACTTAGTTAAACCACCACCACTAAGCACATGGTGGAGAAGGCAATAGCAGCCCACTCCAGTGCTCTTGCCTGGAGAATCCCAGGGACGGGGGAGCCTGGTGGGCTGCAGTCCATGGGGTTGCTAACAGTCGGATATGACTGAGCGACTTCACTTTCACTTTTCACTTTCATGCATTGGAGAAGGAAATGGCAACCCACTCCAGTATTCTTGCCTGGAGAATCCCAGGGACGGGGGAGCCTAGTGGGCTGCCGTCTATGGGGTCGCACAGAGTCAGACATGACTGAAGCGACTTAGCAGCAGCAGCAGCAAGCACATGGTATGCAACCACCGCTCTGGAAAACTTTCTTTTCCATCCCTATCAGAAAGTAGAACAGACACAGTTCACATTCTCTTGGAAAAGGCAACAATATACATTTTCAGTCTGGCCCCAAGGCTATGTTAAATCTCCTACCCTTTGTCAGAAAGTAGTCTAGGGGCTTCCCTGGTGGTCCAGTAGTTGAGAATCCACCGCCAGTGCGGGGGATGCTGGTTTGATCTCTGGTAAGGAAGATCCCACCTGCTACAGGGGAACAAGGCCAAGCGCCACAGCTACTGAATCCCAGGCACCTGGAGCCCATGCTCCACAGCAAGAGAAGCCCTTGCACTGCATCTAGAGAGTAGGCCTCCGCTCACTGCAACTAGAGAAAGCCCCCGAGCAGCAACACCCGGCACATCCCCCAAAATGAAAAAATTTAAAAAAGAGAAAAGAGTCTAAAGGGACCTGACCAGCTTCAGCTGTACATCTCTCAGAACATCACTATATTGATCTGCTATATTAATAACATCATGTAAATTGGACTGGTTGAGCAGAAAGTGGCAAGTATGTCAGATGCCTTTTGATAAGACACTTGTTTTCTAGAGGGTAGTATGTTACCAAGTCTAAGCTTGCTCTGCTCGCTGCATGACAGGCCAAGGCCAATGAATCAGAGACGAGATGTTGAGGCAAGGAATAAGAATTTGGCAGACTAATGTCTCAAAATAACCACTTTATCAAGGTCTAGAGGCCAGGTTGTTTATAGATCAGAGATGCGGGGAGGTGAAGAACAAAGTAAAAAGGCCATTAATCTTGCAAATATCTCCTAGAATGACAGGCCTCAGGCAGGGGATGTGTTAATTTCTTCCTTCTTGCCATCCACAGGTAGACAAGGTTCCGAACAAAGGTACTTTAGTTTAACAGTCAGGTAGAGGATCAGGGTCCTCTGAGGCAGGCCATTATCTATGATTATAATAACAAATAAGCATATGATTGTGCTCATTTCACATGCTAGTAAAGTTATTCTCAAAATCCTTTAAGCTAGGCTTCAACAGTACATGAACCAAGAACTTCCAGATGTGCAAGTTTAGAAGAGACAGAAGAACCAGAGATCAAATTACCAACATTCGTTGGATCATAGAGAAAGCAAGGGAATTCCAGAAAAACATCTACTCCAGCTTCACTGACTATGCTAAAGCCTTTGACTGTGTGGATCTCTACAAACTGTAGAAAATTCTTAAAAAGAAGAGAATACCTACCAGACCACCCTACCTGTCTCCTGAGAAACCTGTATGCGGTTCAAGAAGCAACACAAACAACTGACTGGTTGTTAGAACCAGGCATGGAACAACTGACTGGTTCAAAACTGTGAAAGGAGTACGACAACGCTGTATATAGTCACCTTGGTTATTTAACTTATATGCAGAGAACATCATACCAAAGGCTGGGCTGAATAAATCACAAACTGAAATCAAGATTGCTGGGAGAAATATCAACAACCTCAGATATGTGGATGATACCACTCTAATGGCAGAAAGTGAAGAGAAACTAAAAGAAGTGAAAGAAGAAGTGAGTGAAAAAGCTGGCTTAAACCTCAACATTAAAAAGCTAAGATCATGGCATCGGTCCCAACACTTCAAAGCAAACAGAAGGGAAAAAAGTGGAAGCAGTAAAATATTTTATTTCCTTGGGCTCCAAAATCACTGTGGATGGTGACTGCAGCCATGAAATTAAGACTCTTGCTAGGACTTCCCTGGTGGTTCAGTGGTAAAGAATCTGCCTGCCAATGCAAGACACACAGGTCCCTGGTCCAAGAAGATCCTACATGCTGCCGAGCAACTAAAACCTATGCACCACAAGTATTGAGCTTGTGCCCTAGAGCCCAGGAACTGCACCAAGAGAAGCAGCCACAATGAGAAGCCCCAACTTACAACTAGAGAAAAGCCTGCAAAGCAACCAAGACCCAGCACAGCTAAAAATACACAAACAAAAAAAGATGCTTGACAAAAAAAGCTATGACAAACCTAGACAGCATATTAAAAAGCAGAGACACCATTTTATTTACAAAGGTCCCTATAGTCAAAGCTACGGTTTTTCCAGCAGTCATGTATGGATGTGAGAGCTGTACCATAAAGAAGGCTAAGCACTAAAGAACTGATGTATAGAACAGTCTTATGGACTCTGTGGGAGAGGGAGAGGGTGGGAAGATTTGGGAGAATGGCATTGAAACATGTAAAATATCATGTATGAAACGAGATGCCAGTCCAGGTTCGATGCACGATACTGGATGCTTGGGGCTAGTGCACTGGGATGACCCAGAGGGATGGTATGGGGAGGGAGGAGGGAGGAGGGTTCAGGATGGGGAACACATGTATACCTGTGGTGGATTCATTTTGATATTTGGCAAAACTAATACAATTATGTAAAGTTTAAAAATAAAATAAAATTAAAAAAAAAAAAAAAAGAACTGATGCTTTCAAATTGTGGTGCTGGAGAAGACTCTTGAGAGGGCCTGCAAGGAGATCAAACCAATCAATCCTAAAGGAGATCAACCCTGAATATTCATTAGAATATTCATCAGTCCATTAGGACTGATGCTTAAACTGAAGCTCCAATACTTTGGCCACCTGATTCGAACAGCCGACTCATTGGAAAAGACCCTGATGCTGGGAAAGATTGAAGACAAAAGGAGAAGGGGGTGGCAGAGGATGAGATGGTTAGATAGCATCACTGATTCAATGGACATGAATCTGGGCAAACTCCAGGAGACAGTGAAAGACAGGGGAGCCTGGTGTGCTGCGGTCCATGGGATCATAAAGAGTATGACACAACTTAGCGACTGAACAACAACAACATAACAAAAGCAACAAAAAGCAAGTCAAAGAAACAGTTCCAACATGGAGTCAGAATTGGCTTTCCCCTGCAACAGAGGTATTAACCTTTTTTCAGAGTTCCTTTCAGAATTAGCTATTGCATTGTGACTGCTCAGCAGTCCAACTTCTCCTTCTGTCCAGTCCTGTTTCCCTCCTTTCTTGCAAGTGTTGATTCCAAGAGCACTCACTAATAAACTGCCTGCACTCTAACCTCCACCTTAGAATTGGCTTCCCTGGAAACTCAACCTGTGACCAAGGGAAAGGTTTACCAGGCGAAGATAGTTCAGTTCAGCTCAGTTCAGTCTGACTCTTTGTGACCCCATGAATCGCAGCACACCAGGCCTCCCTGTCCATCACCAACTCCCAGAGTTCACTCAAACTCACATCCATCGAGTCTGTGATGTCATCCAACCATCTCATCCTCTGTCATCCCCTTCTCCTCCTACCCCCAATCCCTCTCAGCATCAGGGTCTTTTCAAGTGAGTTAGCTCTTCGCCTCAGGTGACCAAAGTACTGGAGTTTCAGCTTCAAAATCAGTCTTACCAAAGAACACCCAGGACTGATCTCCTTTAGGATGGACTGGTTAGATCTCCTTGCAATCCAAGGGACTCTCAAGAGTCTTCTCAAACACCACAGTTCAAAAGCATCAATTCTTTGGTGCTCAGCTTTCTTTATAGTCCAACTCTCACATCCATACATGACCACTGGAAAAACCATAGCCTTGACTAGATGGACCTTTGTTGACAAAGTAATGTCTCTGCTTTTTAATATGCTGTCTAGGTTGGTCATAACTTTCCTTCCAAGGAGTAAGTGCCTTTTAATTTCACAGCTGCAGTCACCATCTGCAGTGATTTTGGAGCCCCCAAAATAAAGTGTGACACTGTTTCCACTGTTTTCCCATCTATTTCCCATGAAGTGATGGGACTGGATGCCATGATTTTGTTTTCTGAATGTTGACCTTTAAGCCAACTTTTTCACTCTCCTCTTTCACTTTCATCAAGAGGCTGTTTAGTTCTTCACTTTCTGCCATAAGGGTGGTGTCATCTGCATATCTGAGGTTATTGCTATTTCTCCCGGCAATCTTGATTCCAGCTTGTGTTTCTTCCAGTCCAGCGTTTCTCATGATGTACTCTGCATATAAGTTAAATAAGCAGGGTGACAATATACAGCCTTGACGTACTCCTTTTCCTATTTGGAAGCAGTCTGTTGTTCCATGTCCAGTTCTAACTGTTGCTTCCTGACCTGCATACAGATTTCTTAAAAGGCAGGTCAGGTGGTCTGGTATTCCCATCTCTTTCAGAATTTTCCACAGTTTCTTGTGATCCACACAGTCAAAGGCTTTGGCATAGTCAATGAAGCAGAAATAGATGTTTTTCTGGAACTCTCTTGCTTTTTCCATGATCCAGTGGATGTTGGCGACTTGATCTCTTGTTCCTCTGCTTTTTCTAAAAGCAGCTTGAACATCAGGAAGTTCACGGTTCACATATTGCTGAAGTCTGGCCTGGAGAATTTTGAGCATTACTTTACTAGCATGTGAGATGACTGCAATTGTGCAGTAGTTTGAGCATTCTTTGGCATTGCCTTTCTTTGGGATTGGAATGAAAACTGCCCTTTTCCAGTCCTGTGGCCATTGCTGAGTTTTCCAAATTTGCTGGCATATTGAGTGCAGCACTTTCACACCATCATCTTTCAGGATTTGAAATAGCTCAACTGGAATTCCATCACCTCCACTAGCTTTGTTCGTAGTGATGCTTCCTAAGGCCCACTTGACTTACATTTCAGGATATCTGGCTCTAGGTGAGTGATCACACCATCGTGATTATCTGGGTCGTGAAGATCTTTTCTGTACAGTTCTTCTGTGTATTCTTGCCACAGAGAGAACAAGAAAATATAATCATAATAAATATGTTTAGCAATGTAGGCTCAAAATATACACATTTTAATAGTTAACTTTATTGAGTACCTTCTTTCTGTTGGGCATGCTCTACAGGCTTTACATGCATTAATTCTTACTTTTTATTACAATCCTATAAGAAAGTACTGAGAATTCCCTGATGGTCCAGTGGTTAAAACTCTGTGCTTCCACTGCAGGGGGCACAGGTTTGATCCCTGGTTGGGAACTAAGATCCTGCACACTGTGCAGCCAAAAAAAAAATACTATTATTCTCCCTATTTTGCAGTTATAAAACAACTTAAAAATTTAGGAAAGAAAAAAATAAATCAACTGTTAGAACTGGAAATATTTACATAGGTCTCTTAGAAACAGATGGATCTAGAAGACAAACAGGGACTTCTCCGATGGTCCAGTGGTTAAGAATCCACCTTGCAATGCATGGGAAGAGGGTTCGATACCTGGTTGAGGAAGTAACATCCCATAAGCCTCATAGCAATTAAGATGTGAAGCAGCCAAAAAAACAAAAATAATAAATAAGGAAAGACAATAAGCAGAGATATAAAATATCTGAATAATACAATTAATAAGCTCAATATATTATATATGAAGAATTCTACATCTAACAGATAATAGACTTTTTTTTAGCACGTGTAAAACATTTACAAAAAATGACCATGTACAAAATTACAAAGGAAGCCTTAATATTACGTTTTAAAGAATACGTTTTACACAGCCATGTTCTATGACTGTAATACAATAACATGAGAAATTACTAAGCAAAGGATAACTTTTTAAAGTTGACAAATGTCTGGAGACTAAAAACATATCACTAATAGTGAAATTTGGGTTAAAAAAAGTCAGAGAAATGATGAAATACTTTAAATAAAAGTTTATCCGACTTTCTAGGCTACAACTAAGGCTTTAATTAGGGATGTATAAGCATCTGAATGCAGAGTTCCAAAGAATAGCAAGAAGAGATAAGAAAGCCTTCCTGAGTGATCAATGCAAAGAAATAGAGGAAAACAACAGAATGGGAAAGACTAGAGATCTCTTCAAGAAAACTAGAGATACCAAGGGAACATTTCATGCAAAGATGGGCTCGATAAAGAACAGAAATGGTATGGACCTAACAGAAGCAGAAGATATTAAGAAGAGGTGGCAAGAATACACAGAAGAACTGTACAAAAAGAGCTTCACGACCAAGATAATCACGATGGTGTGATCACTCATCTAGAGCCATACATCCTGGAATGTAAGTCAAGTGGGCCTTAGAAAGCATCACTACGAACAAAGCTAGTGGAGGTGATGGAATTCCAGTTGAGCTATTTCAAATCCTGAAAGATGATGCTGTGAAAGTGTTGCACTCAATACGCCAGCAAATTTGGAAAACTCAGCAGTGGCCACAGGACTGGAAAAGGGCAGTTTTCATTCCAATCCCAAAGAAAGGCAATGCCAAAGAATGCTCAAACTACTGCACAATTGCAGTCATCTCACATGCTAGTAAAGTAATGCTCAAAATTCTCCAAGCCAGACTTCAGCAATATGTGAACCGTGAACTTCCTGATGTTCAAGCTGCTTTTAGAAAAAGCAGAGGAACAAGAGATCAAATTGTCAACATCCACTGGATCATGGAAAAAGCAAGAGAGTTCCAGAAAAACATCTATTTCTGCTTCATTGACTATGCCAAAGCCTTTGACTGTGTGGATCACAAGAAACTGTGGAAAATTCTGAAAGAGATGGGAATACCAGACTACCTGACCTGCCTCTTGAGAAATCTGTATGCAGGTCAGGAAGCAACAGTTAGAACTGGACATGGAACAACAGACTGCTTCCAAATAGGAAAAGGAGTACGTCAAGGCTGTATATTGTCACCCTGCTTATTTAACTTATATGCAGAGTACATCATGAGAAACACTGGACTGGAAGAAACACAAGCTGGAATCAAGATTGCCGGGAGAAATAGCAATAACCTCAGATATGCAGATGACACTACCCTTATGGCAGAAAGTGAAGAGGAACTAAAAAGCCTCTTGATGAAAGTGAAAGTGGAGAGTGAAAAAGTTGGCTTAAAGCTCAACATTCAGAAAACTAAGATCATGGCATCTGGTCCCATCACTTCATGGGAAATAGATGGGGAAACAGTGGAAACATTGTCAGACTTTATTTTGGGGGCTCCAAAATCACTGCAGATGGTGACTGTAGCCATGACATTAAAAGACGTTTCCTCCTTGGAAGGAAAGTTATGACCAACCTAGATAGCATATTCAGAAGCAGAGACATTACTTTGCCAACAAAGGTCTGTCTAGTCAAGGCTATGGTTTTTCCTGTAGTCATGTATGGATGTGAGAGTTGGACTGTGAAGAAGACTGAGTGCCGAAGAATTGATGCTTTTGAACTGTGGTGTTGGAGAAGACTCTTGAGAGTCCCTTGGACTGCAAGGAGATCCAACCAGTCCATTCTGAAGGAGATCAGCCCTGGGATTTCTTTGGAAGGAATGATGCTAAAGCTGAAACTCCAGTACTTTGGCCACCTCATGCGAAGAGTTGACTCATTGGAAAAGACTCTGATGCTGGGAGGGATTGAGGGCAGGAGGAGAAGGGGACGACAGAGGATGAGATGGCTGGATGGCATCACTGACTCGATGGACGTGAGTCTGGGTGAACTCCGGGAGTTGGTGATGGACAGGGAGGCCTGTCGTGCTGCGATTCATGGGGTCGCAAAGAGTCGGACATGACTGAGCGACTGAACTGAACTGAGAATGTTAAATATACTTGAAAGAAACCAAGAAAATTTTGGAAACTAATGAACAAAGCATTCAACTCAAGAATGAATCAACTATTAGAACTGTAGTTTTTAACATACCCTCTCAGGCAAACAATAGGGTGAAGTACAGAAGATCTGAAGGATAGCATTAAGAAGCTAAATTTATGAAATATCCCATCATGTGCATGCTCAGTTGTGTCTGACTCTTTGTGACCACATGGGCTGTAGCCTGCTGAGTTCCTCTGTCCATGGGATTCTCCAGACAAGAATACTGGAGTGGATTGCCATTTCCTCCTCCAAGGGATCTTGCCGATCCAGGGACTAAACTCCTGTCTTCTGGGATTTCTGCATTGGTAGGTGATTTTTTACCACTGCTCCACTTGGGAAGTCCAATGTCAAATATATGATGAGGAAATAGAATAACTATAACCTGTGAACAAGAGAGGAAACAAGAGAACAGTATCTAGAATAATAAGACAAAAGAGCGGCAGCAGCTGCAGCAAATAAGCAAAATATAGAATGAAAATGGGACAGACTCCACAGACACAACACAAACACAACAGATTGTTTTATGTTAATTTAAATGCAGTTCTCCATTATGGCTTATCACAGGATATTGAATTGTGCTATAGTGCTCTGTGCTATACAGTAGGACCTTGTAGTTTAGCCTCTCTGTACATAATAGTTTTCATCTGCTAGTCCCACACTCCCATTCCTCCCTCCCAGATACCCCTTCCCTTGGCAACCACAAGTCTGTTTTCTGTTTCATAGATATGTTCATTTGTTGTATTTTAGATTCCACATACAAGTCATATCATATGGTATTTGTCTTTTTCTGACTTACATTGCTTAGTATGATAATCTCTAGATCCATCCATGCAGCTGCAAATGGCATTATTTCATTCTTTTTAATGGCCTATATTCCATTGTCTGTGTGTTTGTGTATATATATATATATATGTGTATGTATATATATATATATATATATATATACATATGTGTGTGTGTGTGTGTGTGTGTGTGTATATATAAATAAAAGAAGAAAATGGCAACCCACTCCAGTATTCTTGCTGGGAAATCCCATGGACAGAGGAGCCTAGTGGGCTCCCTGGGGTCGCTATATATATATAGACCACATTTTCTTTATCCATTCATCTGTCGATGGACATTTTTATTTCCATGTCTTGGCTATTGTAAATAGTGTTGCTATGAACATAGGAGTGCACCCATCTTTCTGAATTATAGTTTTGTCCAGGTAAATGCCCAGAGGAGTGGGATTGCTGGGTCATATGGCAACTCTAGTTTTCTGAGGAATCTTCATACTGTTTACCATAGTGGCTGCATCGTCTTACATTCCCACCAACAGTTTGGGAGGGTTCCATTTTCTCCACACCCTTTCCAGCATAGATTGTTTGTAGATTTCTTAAAAAAATGGTCATTCTGTCTGGTGGAACATGGCACCTCATTGTTTTGATTTGCATTTCTCTAATAATTAGCAATGATGAGCATTTTTTCATGTGCCTATTGGCCATCTACATGTTTTCTTTGGAGACATGTCTATTTGGGTCTTCTGGGGAATTCCCTGGCAGTCCAGTGTTTAGGACTACAAGCCATGTGGTGTGGCCAAAAAAAATTAAATCTTCTGCCCATTTTCTGATTGTGTTGTTTGTTATTGAATTATAACAAACTGTTGATATATTTTGATATATATAACAAGCTGTTGATATATTTTGGGAATTAAGCCCATGTTGGTAGCATCATTTGCAAATGTTTCTCTCAGTCCGTAGGTTGTCTTTTTGTTTTATGGTTTCCTTTGCTATGCAAAAGCTTATAAGTTTGATTAGGTACCATTTGTTTATTTTTGGCTTTATTTCTATTCCCTTGGGAGACTAAGCTAAGAAAACACTGGTAAATTTATGTCAGAGAATGCTTTGCCTATGTTTTCTTCTAGGAGTTTTATAGTGTTATATCTTATGTTTAAGTCTTTAAGCCATTAAGAATTTATTTTGACACAACAGGTTTTTAAAATTTTATTCACTAGATTATTGGTTTATTATAAAAGGATACAACTCAGGGAACAGTCTAATGGAAGAGATGTAAAGGGCAAAGTATGTGGGAGTTTCCATCCCCTTTTCAGGTACCATTGTCCCTGCATCTCCACATGTTCCCCAACTAAGAAGCTCCCTCAACAGATTAAAAAAAACAAAACAAAACAATATTGGACTTCCCTGGCGGTCCAGTGCTGAAGACTCTGTGCTTCCACTGCAGGGGGTGATAATTCCATCCCTGGTTGGGGTAAAGTCCCACGTGCCATGTGGCCAGAAACGAAATAAAACAGTACAATAGTATTAACAACCGTACACTAATGAATTTATAAGCCTAGACGAAATGTATACATTTCTGGGAAAATACAAATAGCAAAATGGACTTCCCTGGCCATCCAGTGGTTAGGACTCCATGCTTTCACTGCGGAGGGCCCAAAGGGGCCATAAACAAATGAAGTTTAAAGATAAAATAAATACATAAAATGTTAATCAAAGACTTTCACTGGGACTTCCTCTGAGGTGCCTGGGCTAAGACTTGGTGCTCCCAATACAGGGTCCCCAGGTTCGATCCCTGGTTCAGGGAACTAGATCCCACATGTCGCTACTAAGAGTTTGCAAGCCACAACAAATATCTTGCCTGGTGTACAAAGATCGAGGATCCTGCCTTGCGGCAACTGCTGCTGCTACTACTGCTAAGTCGCTTCAGTCGTGTCCGACTCTGTGCGACCCCGTAGACGGCAGCCCACCAGTCTCCCCTGTCCCTGGGATTCTCCAGGTAAGAACACTGGAGTGGGTTGCCATTTCCTTCTCCAATGCATAAAAGTGAAAAAGTGAAAGTGAAGTCTCTCAGTCGTGTCTGACTGTTAGCGACCCCACGGACTGCAGCCCATCAGGCTCCTCCGCCCATGGGATTTTCCAGGCAAGAGTACTGGAGTGGGGTGCCATTGCCTTCTCCCTTGTGGCAACTAAGACCCATCAAAGCCAGATAAAGAAATATTTTTTGAAAATTTTTAAAGGACTTTCCTACCAAAACTTTTGACCCAGATGATTTTACAGATATGTTCTACTGACCTTCAAAAACAGTTTCTTGCTACTTTTATGCAAGCTTTTCAGAAACTAGAAAAAGAATTGTGCAGGTTTTTTTTTTTTTGGTTGTACTGGGTCTTCGAAGCCTGGGCTTTAGTTGTGCCATGTGAGCTTAGCTGCCCCACATCCGATGGGCTCTTAGTTCCCCAATCAGGGATTGAACTCATGTTCTTTGTATTGGAAAGTTGATTCTTAACCACTGGACCCCCAGGGAAGCTCCCAGAAATCTTTTTAATGTTCTTATTAGTTGTAATTGTGTATGTGGGGTTTTATTTGTTTCTTTCTGCATTAATTACTCTTGCCAAGGCTTTACGTTAAGTGAAACGTACTTGGCATATAGCTTTTACCTCTACTAAGTATTTATTTGACAAGGTCCAGTTCAAAGGATTCTATATGTAAAATACCTCCTCTGAAGTTTTCTCTCCTAAAAAATAGCTTTTAAAAAATGCCCATTTTGGACTTTTCTGGTGGTCCCGTGGTTAAGAATCCACCTTGCAATGTAGGGGACACAGGCTAGATCCCTGGTTGGGGAACTAAGATTCAGGGCAGGACAGCTAAGCCTGAGTGCCTCCAGCCCTAGCATGCTGCAACTAAGACAGGAGGAAGCCAAATTGAAAAAATAAAAAATTATCCAGTAGAGAGAAATATTGATAATACAGGGGAAAGACAAGAAGACTGAGGTATAGAACAAGAGGGCAGGGTGAGGGACAGGAATGGGAGGCCGACAGCTGGCTTGTGCTGTGTGCTTAGTTGCTCAGTCGTATCCGACTCTTTGTGACCCCATGGACTGTAGCCCACCAGGCTCCTCTGCCCATGGAATTCTCCAGGCAAGAATACTGGAGTGGGTAGCTATTCCCTTCTCCAGGGGATCTTCCCACCACAGGGATCCAACCCCGGTCTCCTGCATTGCAGGTGAATTCTTCACCGTCTGAGCCACCATAGAAGCCGGACAGCTGGCTTAACTAGCAACAAAGACAATTCACTTTAATGTGATGGAAGTCAGAGTACCTAAGCGAGGATGAAGGTAAATTGGCCAGATTGCTGGTAGATAAGGATGCTTTCCTTTTTTTTTCCTTTTAAAATTTATTTACTTTTGTCTGTGCTGGGTCTTGTTGCTTCATGCAGGCTGTCTCTAATTGTGGTGAGCGTGGGCTACTCTAGTTGTAGTGCACTGGTTTCTCATTGCAGTGGCTTCTTTTTTTGAGCACAGGTTTTAGAGCATGAAAGCTCACAGCAGTTGTGGTGCAAGGGTTCAGTTGCCTCGAGTCATGTGGAATCTTCCCGGACCAGGGATCAAACCTGTGTTCCCTGCATTGGCAAGCAGATTCTTAACCACTGGATCACCAGGAAGTCCTTTATTATTATTACTATTTTTTAAAATATTGTGGCATGTGGGATCTTAGTTCCCTGACCAGGGAATTGAACCTGTGTCCCCTGTATTGGAAGGTGGATTCTTCCCTGGACCACCGGGGAAGTCCTAAGGATTTCTTTGGATTACTTTCACAGTAAAATAAGAACCGAAGTTATCAGCTAAGAGTAAGGAAAAATAAAGGGATGCAGGATAACTGCTAACTGCAGAGAGTGTTGGTAAATAAAGTCTCCATTGGTTCATTTACTGGGTCAGCACAGCACCCAACAGAGATGGCCCCTTACTTGTCAGATATTTCCAGTGCTTACATCCCTGATATTTAGCATAACGTATTGAAGAGTGAATACCAGCAAGCACACCTGGATATATCTGGTTGCAGAGGGAAGGATTAGGGTTGCTGATAATAATAAGATACATACAGCTACATAAGATACATAAGATATATGAATACATAATACATAAGATACATAAGATATAATAATAAGATAAATACAGCTAGCATTCAGTAATGAAGATCTCCCTGCCTTTTCTTAGTAAATACAGACAACAACCTTTAGTAAATATGACTGCTCTACAAACAAAGAAACTAGGGAGGGGTTCCTGCTTCGAAATGAGAGCCTTGAACACTAGGTCAAAATGCATGAGTGATCAAATGAAAGGCCCCGTAAGTGGTAATAGCTCGATTATCTGATAGGATTTTAATTCTGAGCAGATGAAGCTCCAGTCTAGAGCTTGTAACCCAAGAAGTCCTATGCAAAGACCTGATCCCCTCCTTCTGATCACCTGATCATCTCAGCACTGTCACCAGGTGGATGATCTTGGAGTAGTCCCACATTTCCAGTTCTGTAAAACTGAGAGTGATGTCACCTAATTCACATAATTTTTATATTAAGTGAAACATTCTCTAAGTTTGAGAAAGTACTTGCAAACGATCTTGTATACTAATGTATATGTTAATGTTGCTATTACTATCATGACTGTTAAGTAAGTGGTCAGGACAAGGTCAACACTCAGAGGGCAAAGGTAGCCTCCAATCACAGAACGGGCCCTCCAGGGTGCAAAGCAAGTTTAAAGAATTTTAGCCAGTACTCTTGGCTCAGAGTGAGAGGTGGAATTTTTCTTATTCAAAGCTCAACTGTTCTTGAAGTCTTCAGGCTTGAAACTCTGGGGAAAATAATTAGGCTCTCAGGGCAAGATCCGGAATGCCACACCGTGTGAGGTCACTGCCGCCGGCTGGGCACCAGGAAGTGCCCATCCGATCCATTTGGTGTAGGCCTGGGTTTGGGGCATCCCCTCGTGGTGGTCAGTAGCGCCTCTGGCTAGGATCCGGGAGCTGGTGCCCTGGGTTCATGCCTTTCGGGGACGCAGTCTCTAGGGCCCTCTCCGCGTCCCCCTCCTCCTCCTTTCCAGGAAGACCCCAGGCCCCGAAGGCCTGGGAAAGTGAACGCCTGTGGTGGGAACGGCGGCCGCCCCGACGGCGCGGTCCAACTCCAGTGTGCAAGGGGAGGCAGCTGTTCTCCCAGGCGGCCGTGGGGGGCAGCAGAGGGGACGGCGACAGGTGCGGGAGCCCCTCCCGGGGTGGAAGTGAAAAGGCGGGCTTCGGGGTCTGTTCCCAGGCTGGAAGCCACCCCCGCCCCCCTACCAAATCCCCGGGAGAGGCCGGGCCGGCGCCGGGTCTGGAGGAGGAAGCGGCCGGAGACAGTGCAATTTCACGCGGCCTCTGGAGCTCGGGTTCCTCGGCAGGGCGGATGAGTTATGGGGTTTGGAGGGGGTTTCCGGGGAAACTGAGGTGGCCTGAGCGGGCGACAAAAACACCCTCCCCCTCAAAAACACACACACACACAGGCAAACACATTGAGACAGAAACTCCCCCAAGTGACCCAACCGGCTAGGGGAGTTGAGTGATTTGGTTAGTGGGCGAGGCCAACTCGCAGGGGGTCGGGCTTTGGAGCGTTCGCTCCCCACCCCCATTACCTTTCTCCTCTGGAAGTATTTGGGGGCGTTCGGAATCTTGGACTCCGGGAGAATAATTAGGGCGAGAGCAGTTTAGGATCTGCGCGGCCAAACTGCCGGGCACTGGGCGTGGGGCGCGCTAGCTCGGGGCGGGCCGCCGAAGCTCCGGCAATCTCTACTCCAGCCTCGCGCCCGAGGGGGCGCGGCCGAGACTCACCCCCTCCCCCTGCGCTCCGTCCTGCGCTCCCTCGCAGACTCCACTCCTCCCCTGCCATCCCGCCCCGGACTCCGGCTCCGGTTGCACTTCGCAGCCTCCTCTGCCGCCGCTACCGGGTCGCTGGCGGCTCAGGTGGCTTCGCTTCGATGTCCTAGTCCAGGGCCCTTCCCGGCCGGCTTGGGCTGGGCTCCCCTCACCCTACGCTGGAGTCATGAGGGTGAACCGGGCTCTGCAGGTGCTGGGTTTCCTCCTCAGCCTGGCCCGGGGCTCCGAGGTGGGCAACTCGCAGGCAGGTAAGCGGCGCGGGAGCACTGGCGGGCTCCGAACCCGGGATTCCGAGCCGGATTCGTGGGGTGCCGGAGGCCAGTGGCAGGAGCTTGGGCTGCGCGAAGCTGGGGTGCGAAGCCCCCGCCGGCTGGGACCCCCTGGGCTCGGGACCGTCAGGATGGGGTTCTCGGCGTGGTCCGGGCGGGGACGCGATTCTGGGACCTGCCCCCCGGCCACCGCCTCCTGGGCGCATCGCAGACCCTCAGATTTGTCTCTCCGGCGGATGCTGAAACCATTCACACTTCTGAGGGACCCTGCAGGGATGGGAACTAGGACCTCCATTCTGTAAACGTGAGGGGGTGATTGGAGGTGGAGATCTTGGAGGAAGAGGGACACGGAGGTGAGGGTCTCGGTTTGCTCTAGACGTCCTTGGCCCCTGGGGCTCAGCGCGCTCCAGTTTCGTTGTTTTGCCGACAGGGCGGAGCTGTGGAAGGGGGGGAGGTTGTTGTTCTCTAGTGTTGGAAAACAAGAGTGGCACCTCCTCTTCCGTGAGTGGGCCTGCCCTGGGGAGAGTGGAGAATAACCTGGGGGCTAAGTCCAGGCGACAGCAGGGGGAGAGGCCACGCAGAGGCTGACTGCCCTCGTTCTCTCAAAATAATAAAGTTGGCTGGTCCCCAACTTGACCAAACTTTTTTTGTTAAGCCGCAGACCATTTAACCAATATTTACTGAGCATCTACTATGTACAGAGCCCTGGACCACGAGCTATAGGGTGAAGAATTTCCAGCCGCTATATTTCTGCCTTTTCTCTCCCCAACTTGAGGGCTGACAGGGCACCTGTCCTGTCTTCTGAGCCCCCTATCCTGGGGAGGGTCCTTCTCAGACCCAGCTTCACCCCCACTCCCATTCTGTTTATTGTCTGGCTGTCTCCGGTCCTCTAGACAAGAGTCAGATCACCCCTCTGTTCCTTCTCCCACTCCCATGCCAGCTAAGCCCCCCTCTTTGGGGTGTCTCCGGGGCGGTGGACACCTGAGGGGTGCTGGGGATGCTGGCACTGGAGGAGTTCTGTTGATTTCCTCCCCTCCCCCCCAGATCTCAGCTTGAGGTTTGGCACTGTCAGGGCCCCTTCCCCAGGGTGGGAGTGGGAGAAACACCTGTGCTTCCCTCACAGTTGCTGGGCCTAAATTTAGACCCTGGGATCTTGGGATGTGAACACTCCCAGCTGGTAGAGGGCGGGGGTCTGGGGATTGGAGTGGGAGAGATGGAGTAAAGTGACTGTCTCACTGTTCCGCTCAGACCCCTGGAATCTTCAGCCGGGAACCCAGGAGTCCCGGATCCTGGCCGCCTTCCCTGAGGGAGACAGGAGGCAGGCATGGTTGGGTCTCTTTACCCTTTATCTGGCTCCTGCAGCCTCTGGGCATCCGGCCCCGTCTCAGTCCTTCTATAGCCCCTTTGTCCTGGTGGTGATGGGGGCGGGGGACTTGGGGGAGAAGGCCTCTAGTTGAGGAGGGGCTGAAGATTCTTGTTGCGACCCACCCCAGTGCTCTCTACCAAAGAGGAGCCTGTGACACTGGCCCTCCCGGTGCCCCTGGTCGCTGGTTATAGCAGGGACTTTTGAATTCCCCTCCCCCTCCCCTCCTCCCCTAGATGCCTGGTTCCTCAGAGGTGTTGTTCATAGTTTCCCGCCCAGCCCTTTGCTCTTGTTTGTGTAATATGGACTTTACCCTCAGGGTGGCAGGGAACTGGGACCTCTAACACTGTAGTCTCCCCAGCTCGACACAAAGTCTGCACAAACACATGCGGGCAGGTGGGAAGGATGGGGCCACCTGCAATACTTCCTAACAAGGAAACCCAAGGACGGAACCTGTGGAGACTTCTGGGCCAGTAGGGGAGCTGTGTACGTGTTTGTCTGCGTGTGAGTGTGTACACACACACACCCCGCTTCCCTGTGCAGAAATCTTGGCTCCTCCTTTATCTGGGGAGAAAGGTTGGCGCCTTGACTTGGAAGAGGGGGTGTCCTGCCAAGAAGGGAGTTGGGGTGGGGCTGTTGCAGAAACGACCAGCTTTCTAGTGGTTTTCTTTTCAACCCAAGGACCCTAGGGTTCCCAGGCACCTCTGGGAGCTCGTGTCTGTTTACTTCTCTGCTGGGTCTAGCTCACCCTTTTCCCTTCGTGGGGAATGATAGGGAATGGGAGCCCCTCAAAGGTCGAGTGGTCAGACTAGGGGTGCATCCAGGAGAGGTTGGGGCCTCACCATCTCCCTTCCTCCATTCCCACTCCTGCCTCCCACTAGCTGCCACCGCCTCAGGGAAGGGTGGCTGGAACAGGTGGTATCTACCCGTTCCCCCGCAGCCTTTCACCGAGCCAGAGGAGAGACAGGGTAGGGCTTCAGGGTCCAAGATTGCCCATAAGCCCCCATGTCCTCCTCCGCACTTACAAAGTAAAGCGCACCTCCAAGACTGACATCGAGTGAGGATTGAGTGAGTGAGCGATGTTGGAAGACTTCTTAATGGATCTCCTCTGACAATGAAATTGGGTAGAAGGCTGAGACTAGGGGCAGTAGATTGCTGTTTCCATCCAACTTCTCTGTATTTGCTGAAAAATACTCTAGGGCTGGAAAGTGTGATGTGGAGAGAGCTGGCATGTGTGGGGATGAGGAAAGGAGTGAGAGGGAAGCCAGAGTTTAGGGAGGGGGTGTGGGGTAGGCAACCAGCTCCCTGTCTTCCAGCTTGAAAGACAAAGCTTACATTGACCCCCCACTACCACCATCACCGCCACCGCCAGAGGCCCCCCGCTAGTGAGGTCACTGGTCTGAACCCAAGGCTTGAGGGTGGAAGGGGGTTGCTGCTGAGGACAGGGTGTCTGGGGACAGGGTGGAGCAGCCCCCTCCTCCAAGATAGAATTGCCTCATTGTGGGCCGGACTGTGGCCCCAGGCACTGCCCCCACCCTCTGCCCCCATCCCACCCTCCCTAGACACAATAGGGGCTGTGTGCTGCCCCAAAGAGATATTTATTCCAGGACCTAGAGAGGCAGGATGGGGGTAGAGAAGTGCCCAGTTGGAGTGGGGGCGGGGAAGAGGAGGGTAACCAAGTTGTGGTCCATTTCTAACTTCTTCTTAGGGAGAGGAAAACAACCCCACATCCTCCTTGATTAACTCCTTAGCGCCCAAAGTAGTACCCAAAAGAGGCCCAGAGGAGGCCCAGGTGGGAGAAGGAAATCTTTTCACCTTCCTGTTCAGGGGGATAGTGAAGGGATTTTGGGAAAAGAGGAAGTTAAAGCTCTCAGTCCAGCCTTGATATCTGCCTCTACGGTTGAGGGTTGGGGGCAGCTGCCTTCTGGTCATGTTGAGTGTTACTAGAGGAGGGCGACCAAGGGGGTGGTCTTGAGGGGACGGGGCTGAAAACTTATGTCCAGCCCCCTGCCACTCTCCCCTCCACTTGGAACAGTGTGCCCTGGGACTCTGAATGGGCTGAGTGTGACTGGCGATGCTGAGAACCAATACCAGACACTGCACAAGCTCTATGAGAAGTGTGAGGTGGTGATGGGGAACCTGGAGATTGTGCTCACAGGACACAACGCTGACCTCTCCTTTCTGCAGGTTAGAGCGCTGACCTTCTCCCTCAACTTCTTTCCCCTTGTCCTCCTTATTGAAGCCTGTTTCCTGTCCTCCGGGCTACCCTGTGCTGGAGCTGGAGTTTAGCATTCCTAAAACTCAGTGGTTTCTAAGATCCAAGCCTGTGTGTTTATGGGGCAGTGATTGGAATCTAGGGCCTGTGGACTGGTGGCTGTAGCTGGGGATACACAAGGGCTGGCCACGAGAAGGGACAGGGGTGGGGTAGATTCTACACCAGGGACTGAGGGGCACCTGGGGAGGTGAGGCAGGGATAAGCAAAGACTGTCCTGGCATGAGGAGCCCTTGGAAGGAAAGGCTTGGAGCCTAGAATTTCTCAGCCATTTCCACAGCCCATCTTCACTTGTAGAAGTCATGTGGCACCTGCTATTCCTTACTCCAAAACAGGACTTGGAAAGAATTAGAGGAGTTAGGGAGGGAAAGGGGACTGAGACTTCTTGCCCCATTTCTTGTCCCTCTCACCGACGCAATCTGCTCCGTCACAGTGGATCCGAGAAGTGACCGGCTATGTCCTTGTGGCCATGAACGAGTTCTCTACACTGCCACTGCCCAACCTCCGAGTGGTGCGGGGGACCCAGGTCTACGATGGGAAGTTTGCCATCTTTGTCATGTTGAACTACAACACCAACTCTAGCCACGCTCTGCGCCAGCTCCGCCTTACTCAGCTCACTGGTCAGTTCCTGGTGATTCCTTCCAGGCCTGCCCTCAGCCCACCCGCTGACAGGTGCCTCCTTGACCAAGGCCCCAGACTGCTCCCTCTAAGGGCCCGTTCACGGCACCCACCAGCTTGACCACTAAGATGTAAAGGTCCACTCCTCCTTGAACAATAGAGAGACAGCCCTAACAGGGAGCTGGGGCATCTTGCTCCGGGGGAGGGCCCTCATGTCTTGGTGAGGCTGAAGGTGGAGCCAGGGCTATTACCCGTTCCTCTAACTTCAGTACAGTGTACCTTAATGTCCCTTCTTCTCTGGGAATGGGAATCCCTCCCCCACCCCCAAGGGCCAGCCCCCCAAGCCAGAGGGCTACAGGCTGGGTACTAAAATTCTCCCCGTCCCAGTCAGCTGAAAAACAGGCAGGTAGGGCACGCGGGGGTGTGGGTGTGGGCTTGAGTCAGGGATCTTCTCTCCTTCTTTCCCTTCCCCTCCCCCACTGGCTCAACCGGATCTGGACAGGTGTCTGAGGAGGCAGGACTTTCTTTCAGCCTGGCTCCTCCTCTTGTAAGGCGTCTGCAGTTTGGACTTAATTGGATGTACCTGTCTGCCCCATATCTCCTGCTTCTGACTGGGGTGGCCTCTCAGACTGGTGGGGAGGGAGGGAAGAGGGGGGACTCCCCTGACTAGCTCCTGACCCTCCTACTGGTCTTCCCTACCTCAGAGATTCTGTCAGGGGGTGTTTACATTGAGAAGAACGAGAAACTTTGTCACATGGACACAATCGACTGGAGGGACATCGTGCGGGACCGAGATGCTGAGATAGTAGTGAAGAACAATGGCAAGACCTGTGAGTGGCTATGATCAAGACTGCCCCTCACCCAACCAGAGTGACTCCCTTCTGTTCCTCAGTATGTCCCTAATCTGAACCCAGTCTCCCTTGAACAAACCTCAGGCTCTAACCCAAGGAGCTTGCCAGGTGGAAGCAGGTCGGTTGCCTAGAACCGGAACTGCAGACGCAGGGTGCCAGGGAAAGGGGCAGAAGAGCTCTGTGCTGAGTGAGAAGCCAGGTCTCGACTCCAGATCCATTTCTCTTTCCACTCCAGCATCCTCCCTTCTTGGAGCCCACCTACCCGCAACTGCAGGCTGCCACTCCCTGTCCACTCACTTGCACATATTCCTACTGAGTTCAGTTTGCCAAGAAGAACCAAATTCCTGGCTTGAGACTGGGCTGAGCCGGGCATGTGCCCCAGGCCCTCCCCTTGGCCGCCCTGTGGGTGGTGTGGAGGCGCGGCTCCACCCCTTGCTGACAGGTTCACTTGAGCCCAGCCCTGCTCTGCGAGGGCAAGGAGGGACACCGCCCTGGCTCCTCACTTCCCGGGACTGGGTGCCTGTGTGCTGACATCATACCCTGTTGATTTGAGCAAGCCTTTTTGACGGCCTTTTTCTCTCCCAAACAGGTCCCCCCTGTCATGAGGCCTGCAAGGGGCGATGCTGGGGTCCTGGACCGGAAGACTGTCAGACATGTGGGTCTACTTCATTTACTTCATCTACTCCATGTACACTTTCTTATCCTTTTCCACCCCAACTGTGTCAGGGGGGTGGGGATGAGCCTAGAGGGCAAGAGGGTGAGGGAGAGCCTCAGAACACAGTCCCAGAAACCCTGACAGCTGTGCTTTCTCTCCTTCTACAGTAACCAAGACTATCTGTGCCCCACAGTGTAATGGTCACTGCTTTGGGCCCAACCCCAACCAGTGCTGCCATGACGAGTGTGCAGGGGGCTGCTCAGGCCCTCAGAACACAGACTGCTTTGTACGTACTGTTGCCACCACCTGACTGTTCTGAAATGGGATGTGGGCTTTGGGGAGGAAGTTAGGGTACATATGTAACATGAGTCTTATAAGCCTTCTGTGTTCCTAGGCCTGCCGACTCTTCAATGACAGTGGGGCCTGTGTACGCCAGTGTCCACAGCCTCTAGTCTACAACAAGCTAACCTTCCAGTTGGAACCCAATCCCCATACCAAGTATCAGTATGGAGGAGTGTGTGTAGCCAGCTGTCCCCGTAAGTGTCTGAAGGGAAGGAACAATGGTAGTAGAACCAGGATTTTAGTCTTTCAGCCATTTTTTACAAAAATTTATTTATTTATGAATGGTAGCGCTGGATCTTCATTGCTTTGCGTGGGCTTTCTCTATTTGCAGTGAACCGGAGGCTTCTCTTAGTTTCAGTGTGTGGGCTTCTCATAGTGGTGTCTTCTCTTGTTGAGAAGCACGGGCTCTAGGCATATAGGCTTCAGTAGCTGCGGCTTGTGGGCTCTAGAGCTCAGGCTCAGTAGTTGTGGCACATAGACTTAGTTGCTTCACTGCATGTGGGATCTTCCTAGGGATTGAACCTGTGTCTCCTGGATTGGCAGGCAGGTTCCCTTCCACTGTGCCACAAGGGAACTCCTATCCATTTTATTTTTTTAATATTGTTTTTGCCGCACTGCACAGCATGTGGGATCTTAATTCCCCAAACAGCGATTGAACCCATGCCCCTTACACTGGAAGCATGGAGTCTTAACCATTGGACCACAAAGGAAGTCCCTGACAGGATTTTATTTATTTTATCTTATTTTATTTGTGTGTGTGTGTGACCAGCAACCTGCTGTTTTTAAAATATAACATTTATTGCATAGATGGTTTGATACAGAAGAGCTTTTCTTCTCATTTTGACTTTGGAAGTACTATGTGACTGAAAACAAAGAGGAAGTACCAAAACTGAACTTGGGATTCTGTGTTCATGTGGTATAAACCAATTTCATATTTAACATGTAGCAGCAGTTTTTAAGTTTCCTTTAGAAAAATATGAATTCCACACATTTGTTATTTTGTCCTGTTTAATTCATGGGCTGAAATCACTAGGATCAACTTCTTTCTAGAGGAAACAGAGGAACAGAGAATGGAAGGAACAGTGAATCTTTCTGAAACCAGCCTCCGACTGACACATAGCTTCCCTGGAGCTGGTGGAAAAAACAGTCCTTTGGGTTTTTTGTTTTGTTTTCACGGCCGGGTGTTTTATGTAGTGACTGAATCTCAGCATCATGTCCATAAATCACAGAGAAAAACAAAACAGAGAAACTTGCACCTCAAGAAACTTTTAGGAAGATCTATCTATCTATGTATTTATACATATATACACACACATATATATATTGGGTAAAAACCCTGAGAGAAGGAGAAAGAGAATCAAAGAAAATGTATAGAAACAAATAAGCTGGACATGCAAACTAAGCTATGATTCATCCAGAGTTTAAACAAATCAAATTTCACAGTTTAATATTGGGGGAGGGGACAGAACAACAAACAAATGATACATCTTCCAACTTCACTAATAAAATGTTGCAAGACTTTATCGACTTCAAGGGTATAAATGAAGGCTAAATAAAACGTTAAATCAATGGTGATTATTTTGAGTGGCAGTCCTGGCCATGTTGCCAGGCTGGTTCCTGCTATACATCTTACCCCAGGGGTAAGCACATCCTACCCCTTAAGGTGTGCTTCTTCCCACAATATGAACCAGGGTTTTAGATGAAATTTTTTCTTTTTTTTTTTGGCCATGTCCCTGACTAGGGATCGAACTCGAGCCTTCAGCAGTGAAAGCACCGAGTCCTAATCACTGTACTGCCAGGAAATTCCCTAGATGCAATTTTAGGAGGTGAAATGGATCAAGTTGGGAGGTTAATTGAGAGTGTAAAGGGCAATGGGTTGTGATCATCATCACCCTTAACAAATGGCCCCTATGTCCTGTTCCCCCCATCTATTTCCCCATGACTTCCGCCAATTGCTCCTAGTTCTGCTTTTTGGATCCAAAGAGCAAAGGGCCTTTCTAATCCATGCTTAGAATCTGGCACTTGAGGAACCTCCGGTGGTCAACTGGAGCAAATCCATGCAGATGAGGAGGGAGGCGGTTCAGCTGGTAGTTGGCAGTGTTCCTCTCTCATCTCTTTCCTCTTTCCTAGATAACTTTGTGGTGGATCAGACGTCTTGTGTCAGGGCCTGTCCTCCTGACAAGATGGAAGTAGATAAAAATGGACTCAAGATATGTGAACCTTGTGGGGGTCTGTGCCCGAAAGGTGAGTAAAAGAAAGGAGTTGATGACGAGAGACCCTTTCCCCTGACTCAGCCCCGACCCCTCATCCCCACACTGAGCCTCTTCTGTTTGCAGCCTGTGAGGGGACAGGCTCCGGGAGCCGCTTCCAGACTGTGGACTCGAGCAACATTGATGGATTCGTGAACTGCACCAAGATCCTGGGCAACCTGGACTTTCTTATCACTGGCCTCAATGGGTTAGAGATCCTGTTTTCATCCTCTGATCCCCCACCCCAGCAGCCCCCTCACAGTTCATTGCACTGGTTCAAGCCTTCATATGGGGAGCTGATCAGGAGGTTAGATTAGAAAATCTTAGAGGTCACAAAGGACCTGGCAGTGCTTAATCCCCCAGGGCTTGAATCCCCTCAGACACCCCGGAGCAACCCAGCCACCTGCATGGCAAGGGACAGGGACAGAGTGTCCTCCTTCTTAAAGGCTTCTAAATATTCTTAAATTGGATAAAAATCTGTCTCCCCATGACTTCCAGCTGTTTCATCTAGTTCTGCTCCTTGGTATGGAGCCACAAAGAGCAAGGGACATTCCAGTCCATAGGACAGCATTTACAGTGAGTGTGTGTGTGAGAGAGAGAGAGAAACATTAGACCACCTGTCTTTGGACAATATTATATCTAAAGTTGCAAAAATGGTATAAAGATTTTCCATATGCTCTTTATTCAGATCCCTCAAGTGTTAATAGTGTACCATAAAAAAAGGAAAGGAAAGTGAAGTCACTTAGTCGTGTCCGACTCTTTGCGACCCCATGGACTTGTAGCATACCAGGCTTCTCTGCCCATGGCATTTTCCAGGCAAGGGTACTGGAGTGGGGTGCCATTTCCTTCTCTAAACAGTGTACCATATGCTTTATCATTTCTCTCTCTACACATCACATGCGCACACACACACACTCATTATATATGCTCTTGTTTTTCTGAACCACTTGAAGGTAAATTTCCAGACATGGTGTCCTCTCACCCCAGTGACATTTAAGGGTGTATTCCTTGAAAACAAGAACATTGTCTAACTTAACCACAGTACGTTTGTTTAAATCAAGAAACTAGCACTGATACAAAATGTTATCTAATCTACAGATGTCAATCAGATTTCTCTTAATTGTCTTACTAAAGTCCCAGATCATACGTGTACATCCATTGTCTCTTCAGTCTCCTTTAATCTGTAACAGTTCATGCCCTTGACATTGTTGATGAGTACAGGTCAGGTGATTGGTAGAATGTTCTTCAGTTTGGGTTTGTCTAATGTTTTCCTCACACTTAGATTCAAGTTAGGCATTTTTTTTTTTTACATAATTCTTTTTTATTGAAATATAGATGATATGCAATATTACATTAATTTCAGATGTACAGCCTAGTGATTTGACATTTAAATGCACTATAATGCCACCACAAGTCTAGTAACCACCTGTCCCCATACAAAATCATTACATTATTATTAACCATATTCCTTATGCTGTATATTACCTCCCTGTGACTTATTTTGTAATTGTAAATCTGTACCTCTTTTTAAAATTTGTTTTTACGTGAAGGATAATTGCTTTATAGTATTATGTTGGTTTCTACCAAACATTAGCATGAATCAGCCACAGGTTTACCTATGTCCTCTCCCACTCAAGTTAGGCATTTTTGATAATACTACAGACGTATTCTCCGTGCATCATATCAAGAAGGCACATGATATTGATCTGTCCCATTACTGGTGATGATGCCTCTGGTCATTTGGTTAAGGTGGTGTCTGCCAGCTTTTCTACAGTAAAGTTATTTTCCCTTTTCAATTAAATATCTTTTGGGGAGATACTTGCTTGAAGCAGTTTTTTGTGTTTTAAATATTTATTGGGCTATGCCAAGTCTTAGCTGTGGCATGTGGAATCTAGCTCCCTGATCAGGGATCAAACCCAGGCCCCCTGCATTGAAAGTGTGGAGTCTTAGCCAGTGGACCACTAGGGAAGTCCCCCGAACCAGTTTTTATGAGAATTGCCAAATGATGATTTTCTAACTCCATTGTTGTTGTGTTGATCACTTGCTAAGTTGTGTCCAACTCTCTGTGACCCCATGGACGGCAGCACACCAGGCCTTCCTGTCCCTCACAAATAAATGCCAATTTGTTGGCATTCTGGTATTAGGCAGAGCCTTTCCTTCCTATTTATTTATGTGTTGGTGTGTTTAATCTGTGTGGATACTTGTTTTAGTCAATGTTTCATAGTCTCTTACAATCATTATTCCAGTTAACCAGTTCAGTTATTCTTGATTCGCTCAAGCTGGCTCTGGTGAAGAATGGTATTTGGAAACTAGGCATGCTTACTGCTACTAGGTTATGCTTCTACTTTGTTGACTGGTTTTCACTGTTCTCCCCAGGGACCCCTGGCACAAGATCCCTGCTCTGGACCCTGAGAAGCTCAATGTCTTTCGGACAGTGCGGGAGATCACAGGTGAGTGGAAGGGGAAGAGGCTACCCTTTCTAAGAGGGCTAGATGAACCACTGGTACAAACTGCAGTGTAACCACTTGAGAAAATCGTGTCCCAAGCAGCAGGGGAAGGACCAGCTGAAACTGAGAAGGGAAGGGGAGAGACTCCCCACTCATACACCCTTCTCTGTCCCCTCAGGTTACCTGAACATCCAATCCTGGCCTCCTCACATGCACAACTTCAGTGTCTTTTCCAACCTGACGACCATTGGGGGCCGAAGCCTCTACAAGTGAGTATGAGGTGTGGAGGCAAAGAATTGTTTCTTAGGCATCTTGAGTGAAATATAAGGCCTGGTCTCACACCTGCTTCCCAGGTGGCGCTAGTGGTAAAGAACTTGCCTGCAGGAGACAGAGATGTCATGTGGGTTTGATCCCTGGGTTGGGAAGATCCCCTGGGAGGGCATGGCAAACCACTCCAGCTTTCTTGCCTGGAGAATCCCATGGACAGAGGAGCCTGGTGGGCTGTATAGTCCATGGGGTCACAAAGAGTCGGACATGACTGAGCGACTTATACAGTGGGAGTTTGATGGGGGCAAAGACTACAGGAGGGGAAGTCCCTCTCAGTGACTAGTTCAGAGCAAATTTGTTGAAGGAAAATGAATCCAAAGCATGGTCAGTTTTTCCTCTGTGGTCTCCCCTCTCATCTGGTCTCCTTGCTCTCAGCCGGGGCTTCTCACTGTTGATCATGAAGAACTTGAATGTAACATCTCTGGGCTTCCGATCCCTGAAAGAAATTAGTGCTGGGCGTATCTACATCAGTGCCAACAGGCAGCTCTGCTACCACCATTCCCTGAACTGGACCAGGCTGCTTCGGGGGCCTTCAGAAGAGAGGCTGGACATCAAGCATAATCGGCCCCGCAGAGACTGCGGTGAGAGAAAGGGCCCAGGACAGATGGGTGGGGGTCAGGTGCGAGGGGGGTGTAAGGACTGCTCTGCCCTTCAAGTGGGAGAACAAATGAGGGATGGAGCCAAGGAAAGGGGGACATTAGGCTGGAAACAGTAATGAACAAAAGTGTTCTTGCCTGGAGAATCCCAGGGACAGGGGAGCCTGGTCTATGGGGTTACTGTCTATGGGGTTGCACAGAGTTGGACATGACTGAAACGACTTAGCAGCAGCAGCAGTAATGAGCAAGAGTAAGGAAAAGGCTTGTTAGGAGACCTCAGGCTCCTCCTAACTCAGCCCTTCCTTTCCAGTGGCAGAGGGCAAAGTGTGTGATCCACTGTGCTCTGGAGGATGCTGGGGCCCAGGCCCTGGCCAGTGCCTATCTTGCCGGAACTACAGCCGAGGAGGTGTCTGTGTCACCCACTGCAACTTCTTGAACGGGTACAGTGAGGGGAGAGAGTCAAGAAGGGGTAGGGGGATTGGGCCCTGGGAGGAAGATGTTCAGGTGGCACCTGAAAGCCTTTAGATAACTTTCTGCATGTGCCTTGGTGGGAATTAGGTAGGAGGCCCTGTGGTTGGGGGATCAGGGCAGGTCAGGCCTTGGAAGTGACTCCCCTCTCTTTACCTCCTGCCCCACCCCACCCCAGGGAGCCTCGTGAGTTTGCCCATGAAGCTGAGTGTTTCTCCTGCCACCAGGAATGCCAACCCATGGAGGGCACTGTCACGTGCAATGGCTCGGTACAGTAGTAGCACCAGGATCTCTATGGGAGAGAGGGCAGGGCTGCCCTGGAGGGTCTAGGGAATGCTGTGGCCAAAATTCAAGGCCTTAGAGAGGCACAGGGAGGCCAGATGATGCTAGGGCCTGAGGCCGGAGGAAACCGAATGACTGGGTGAGTTCTTATTGGGAGTATAGAGTTGATCTTGGGATCCCATACTTCCTGACCATCTCTCTTCCACTCAGGGCTCTGATGCTTGTGCCCAGTGTGCCCATTTTCGAGATGGGCCCCACTGTGTGAGCAGCTGCCCCTTTGGAGTCCTCGGTGCCAAGGGCCCCATCTACAAGTACCCAGATGCTCAGAATGAATGTCGGCCCTGTCATGAGAACTGCACCCAGGGGTCAGTGATGGGATGATAAAAGGGTACTGGAGGAGGGGTAGGAGCACAGAACTAGGGGGAAAGTAGAGCCTGAGGAGACCAGAAAGGAACTATGATGTAAGAACCACTCCCAGCTGTGTAGTGAAGGACTAGAGAAAGGGAAACTCAGTAGCTGCTCAAAATGACACCACAATTTGAGACCTGGAATAGCCTCAACTCAGGGGAGTTTCATGCAAGAGAGGGACTCAGGGAGGGTTGCTGAGCCAGAGATGGGGGCCATGTCTTGGGATATGCTTTGGGCTCCGGGACTGGATGCCATGAAAGGGTCTGAAACAATGTTATAAGTTGAGGCTGTTGGAATTGAGCCTCCAGTGGGAGTCTCCCAAGCTCCCATTTAAGGAGCTGATTTTCTTCTCCAGGTGTAAGGGACCAGAGCTACAAGACTGTTTAGGCCAACTGCTGCCACTAATCAGGTATGGTGGGCTTAGAGGTATAGGGAGCTGGGGATATTTGGGGAAGGGCAGTTACTTCCTGCAAAGAGTTGAGTCTATTCATTCTGGCCTTCTATATATAGGCTACTATCATGGGACTCAGGGACACAAGAATACAGGTTTCTGGCCTTCCCTTCCTAAAATTAACTTGCAGTAGTCTTGGGGTGGAGATTGAGGTTAGCCCCTTCATTGCTCAAGGATATATGCAAATGTGCATGTTAACTTCTTGCCCAAGATCTATTTTATACATTTAGTACAGGTATAAATGACATTTGTACAGGAAGCGTAGACCAAGGATAATTCTGGACTTCTCTGTCCTACAGCAAAACCCACCTGGCAATGGCCTTAACAGTGGTAGTCGGGTTGGCAGTGACTTTCCTGATCCTGGGCAGCACTTTTCTCTACTGGCGTGGACGCAAGATTCAGAATAAGAGGGCTATGAGGCGCTACCTGGAACGGGGGGAGGTGAGTGTCTATCTTACCCTGGAAACGTGCCCGATACCATCACCCTTGGAGAGCCTCTTCCTTCCCCAGAGCCTTGATCCCTTTCTTCAAGGAGGTAGTATGGTCCACCGGAAAGGACTCTGCCCAGAGAAATGGGAGACTCCCGATTTTGCCACTAATTTGCCATGTGACTTTGAAGAAGTTACCTTCCTTCTCTGCCTGTTTATGCACATATACAGAGGAAACAATAACACTCATTCTTACAAGATGGCTGTAAGGGTAAAAGGGGATGATATATGTGAAAATGCTTTGAAAATCAGAAAATGTGTAAAAGTACTCAAGGCATGGCTGAGTTCTTTCTCTGTTCACATGAAACTATCACAACATTGTTGATTGACTATACTCCAATATAAAATAAAAAATTCAAAGTTTGAAAAAGTAATCAACGTGATAGTATTACCAACCCTCTCCCCTAGCCCCCTATCAAAGTGAAAATCCAACCCTCTTGATTCCTGATCTCATGAACACAACTTCCTCAGTCCTCAAGGTCTGTTATTCCCCAATAGGCCTGAAATGTTTTCTAAGACTAGAGACATTTCTCCTCCTGTTCCCACCCCTTCAGGGTTCGCTGCTCTTGGCAGGCACCTGGGGCGAGGGGGTTGGAGATGGATATGGGAGTGGGCTTTCCTGAGTACCTCCTTCCCATCTGTTCTGCAGAGCGTAGAGCCTCTGGATCCCAGTGAGAAGGCTAACAAAGTCTTGGCCCGAGTCTTCAAAGAAACAGAGCTGAGGAAGCTTAAAGTGCTGGGCTCCGGCATCTTTGGAACTGTACACAAAGTGAGTGGCCCACAGGAAGTTTGGGGAGGTGGGGAAAGGATCTAGGGCAAAGAGGAGAGAGATTGGGGAAAGATCATTTCATTCCATACCTTTTAATAGTGTTCTAGGTCCAACTTCAAAAACTAGCAAACTCAGAAAAAAAGAGATCAGATTGGAGAGATTGGAGGTTACCAGAAGTAGAGGTGGGGTAGAAAAGAAAGAAAGTGAAGTCGCTCAGTCGTGTCCGACTCTTTGCTACCCCATGGAGTATATAGCCCACCAGGCTCCTCTGTCCATGGGATTTTCCAGGCAAGAATACTGGAGTTGCCATTTCCTTCATCCAGGGGATCTTCCCAACCCAGGGATCGAACCCAGCTCTTCTGCATTACAGGCAGATGCCTTAACCTCTGGGCTACCAGGGAAGCCCAGGTTCTCCACTGGGGTAGGAGGAGGAGGAACTGGATGAAGGCAGTCAAAATGTATAAACTTAGTTATAAGATAAATATGTACTAAGTGATGTGTGTGCATGCTAAGTTGCTTCAGTTGTGTACGACTCTTTGCGACCCTGTGGACTGTAGCCTGCCAGGCTCCGCTGTCCATGGCATTTTCCAGGCAAGAATACTGGAGCGGGTTGCCATGCCCTTCTCCAGGGGATCTTCCAGACCCAGGGACTGAAACTGCATATCCTGCAGCTCCTATATTACAGGCGAATTGTTTACCGCTGAGCCACCAGGGAAGCCCACAAAGTGATGTAAAATGTGATAAATGTAATTAACACTGCTGTATGCTATATATGAAAGTAGTTAAGAAAGTAAATCCTCTTAAAAGTTAAGATTTCCCATCATAAGAAAAAAACTTCTATTTCTTTAATTTTGTTTCTCTCTCAGATGATGGATATTCACTAAACTTATTGTGGTAATCTTTTCATGATACATGTAAGTCAAGTCATTATGCTGTACATCTTAAACATATACAGTGGTACATGTCAATTATACCTCAATAAAACTGGAAAAAGAAAAAAAAGGTCAAGGGAAAGGAGTAGCCTGGGGAGAATGACCTTAGGCTGACTCCTGCCCAAAACTTCCCAGGGCGTGTGGATTCCTGAGGGTGAATCAATCAAGATTCCAGTCTGCATTAAAGTCATTGAGGACAAGAGCGGACGGCAAAGTTTTCAAGCTGTGACAGACGTAAGTGAAGGCAGGGTGTTCGGTGTGCCACTAAGAGAGGATAGCTGTTAGATACAATTATGTAGAAACACGGTCTTGTGTTAGCAGGTACTATATTAGCCACAGAGATGTCCCTGAATGTTTGGGGAGCCCTGGTCTGGTTTTATGTGAACCTGTCTGTTCCCAGGATGACCTTTCTTGTTGTGTCTTTCAGCACATGCTGGCCATTGGCAGCCTTGACCATGCCCACATTGTACGGCTGCTGGGACTGTGTCCAGGGTCATCTCTGCAGCTTGTCACTCAGTATTTGCCTCTGGGCTCCCTGCTGGATCACGTGAGACAACACCGTGGGGCGCTGGGGCCGCAGCTGCTGCTCAACTGGGGAGTACAAATTGCCAAAGTGAGTGCGAGGAGCCTGGAGGAGTTTTAAGATGGAACTGCCTATGGGCCTGCAGGGAGGGGCCCAGGGGGTTGGAAGTGTTGAGAGGTACCTAAGGGTTTGAGGTGATTCTGGGGCTCAATTGAGAACCAATTTCTCCACCTTGAGAAAACTTCCTTCCCTACAGGGAATGTACTACCTTGAGGAACATGGCATGGTGCACAGGAACCTGGCTGCCCGAAATGTGCTACTAAAATCACCCAGCCAGGTTCAGGTGGCAGATTTTGGGGTTGCTGACTTGCTGCCCCCTGATGATAAGCAGCTACTGTACAATGAAGCCAAGGTAAGGTGATGGGAAGGCTGGGTAAAGAGTGGGCGTGGACTGAAGCATGGGAATAGGGAGCGAGTGCTCTGTGGTGTCCTTCAGAGGCCATCAGATGCTGCAGGGGCAGTTCAAGGAGAGGAACCTGGAGATGCCAGAAATAAAAGTTTAGAGAACAAAAAAGGAAAGAACAATGGAGAACCTGGGTTTAGAAATGCTAACACAGTGTGTAGAAATCAGCTGGTAATGCTTTTGTCTTTGATCCCTCAGACTCCAATTAAATGGATGGCCCTGGAGAGTATCCATTTTGGGAAATACACACACCAGAGTGACGTCTGGAGCTATGGTCAGTCCATCTGGATGCCCACCATAAGATTAATAGCCCAAATTCCAAAGTTGCCTTTTGAGACCCTTTCTTAGAGTCTCTAAGCCCTTCAGATCCTGGGTCAGATTTCCCTTAATCTGCATGCCCATGTCTACTATTTTGCCATCAACTAGTCATGTCTTCCTATACCAGGAGTGACAGTTTGGGAGCTGATGACCTTTGGGGCAGAGCCCTATGCAGGGCTGCGACTGGCTGAAATACCAGACCTGCTGGAGAAGGGGGAGCGGTTGGCACAGCCCCAGATCTGTACCATTGATGTCTACATGGTCATGGTCAAGTGTGAGTTACCTGCTGATCTCAGCTTTTTTTTTTTTTTTAAACTTCATTATTGCTTCATTGAACTGAAGAAAAAAGAAAAATAAGGGCACAGATAAACAATGCTCAGTGATGAAAAGTGAACACCCAGAACAGCAGTGCATGCCCCAGATGGTCTCTGCCCAATAAACATTAAGCACTTTCTACATTATTGTGATGCTGTTGGATGTCAGGCTCTCCACACAAAGACAAGGGAACAAAGCATTGGCTGTTTTCTAAGTGACTTCCCTCCCTACTCCCTACTCCACTCTCCTCTTATGGCTCTGCTTCCTACATCTTATCCCCAGGTTGGATGATTGATGAGAACATTCGCCCGACCTTTAAAGAACTAGCCAATGAGTTCACCAGGATGGCCCGAGACCCACCACGATATCTGGTCATAAAGGTGAGTAGGGACCTGGAGGTGCCAAAGAGATCTAGAAGGGGGAACTTGGCTGGAGCCAGGATCTATCTTAACAATCACCTGGTCTCATAGAGAGAGAGTGGGCCTGGAATTACCCCTGGGGCAGAGCCCCCACCTCTGACAAACAAGGAACTGGAGGAAGTAGAGCTGGAGCCAGAACTAGACCTGGACCTGGAGTTGGAGGCAGAGGAGGAGAATCTGGCAACCACACTAGGCTCTGCCCTTAGCCTGCCAATTGGAACACTTAATAGACCACGTGGGGTAAGACACTTTCCAGTTTCCTAAGACTTTATAAGCCATCTGCACACCTGCACCCTCACGAACCCCACAATGTCCATATTAATTACTCAAAGGCCTCTGTAGTGAGCAGATTTCTTTCTTAATCTAAACCTTTTCCTCACTTTTTTCATCCTAGAGCCAGAGCCTTGTAAGTCCATCATCTGGATATATGCCTATGAACCAGGGAAATCTTGGGGAGGTTGGCCAGGTAAGGTCTGTTTAGGAGGAGGCCAAGATGCTATATTTAAAATGGATAACCAACAAGTACCTACTGTATAGGGCAGAGAACTCTGCTTCAAGATTCTGTAACAACCTAGTTGGGAAAAGAACTTGAAAAAGAATAGATGAACATATAACTTTGTTGTACACCTGAAACTAACCTAACATTGTTAATCAACTAGGCTCCAATATAAAATAAAACATTTTTTAAAAAAATTAAAAAAGAGGATACCAAGAGGTTGGGTGGCAGTGCCTTAGGATTGGTAGGGAGTAGCAGGGGAGACTTTGGAAATCTCCGGTTTGATCAGGGTTCTACAAAATAGAAGGCGCTGAACAGCCCAATCTCTTTCTAGACAAATTTCTCTTCTTCCCTCGTTTCTGTGTAATTCACCATGTATTATTCTCCTCCTTAGGAGTCTGCAGTTTTTGGAGGCAATGAACGGTACCCCCGTCCAGCCTCTCTGCACCCAATGCCACGGGGACGCCTGGCATCAGAATCATCGGAGGGCCATGTGACAGGCTCCGAGGCCGAGCTCCAGGAGAAGGTGTCTATGTGTAGAAGCCAGAGCCGGAGCCCGCGGCCAAGAGGAGACAGTGCCTACCATTCCCAGCGCCACAGCCTGCTTACTCCTGTCACCCCACAGTCCCCACCAGGGTTAGAGGAAGAGGATGTCAATGGTTATGTCATGCCAGATACACACATCAAAGGTGCCTGATTCTGCAGTGCTTTCCTCAAATCTTTCTCTAATCCTCCTTTTGCAGGCTCCTCTTAATCCTTTGGTCTTCTCTGAGCATATCCTTCCCTATTCATTTTTTCCTAACACCCTTCTACTCCCCACTGCCTATTACCATGAAGTAATACCACATACCTAGCCTTTCTTCTCTACCCCTAGGTACCTCCTCCCGGGAAGGCACCCTTTCTTCAGTGGGTCTCAGTTCTGTTCTGGGTACAGAAGACGACGATGATGAGGAATATGAATACATGAACCGGAGGAGAAGGTGCAGTCCATCTCGTCCTCCTAGGCCAAGTTCCCTCGAGGAGCTGGGTTATGAGTACATGGATGTGGGATCAGACCTCAGTGCCTCCCTGGGCAGCACACAGAGTTGCCCGCTCAACCCTGTGCCCAACATGCCCAATGCCAGCACAACTCCAGATGAGGACTATGAATATATGAATCGGCGACGTGGTGGAGGAGGTCCTGGGGGGGACTATGCAGCCATGGATGCATGCCCAGCCTCTGAGCAAGGGTATGAAGAAATGAGAGCTTTCCAGGGGCCTGTACTCCATGGTCCCCAGGTCCACTATGCCCGCCTCAAAACTTTACGTAGTTTAGAAGCCACTGACTCTGCCTTTGATAACCCTGATTACTGGCATAGCAGGCTTTTCCCCAAAGCAAATGCCCAGAGAATATAACCCCTGCTCACTGAGGTGCTCAGGGAGCATTTGATGGCAGCTAGTGCCTCTGGAGAGTAACTCTCTTCTTGGTCTCTCTCCCTCACAGGTCTCAGCCCCATTTCCTAGTCCTAGACAATTCCATTCAAACTTTGGAGGCCTTAAACACTTAGACACAAATTTCTTGTGGTTATGTAGCCAGCTGTGCACTTTTTCTCTTTCCTGATCCCAGGAAAGGAGATTTTAAAATAGGTTTTCCCTATTTTGTGTGCTTTCCCAATCCCATTCCTCAGCTTCCTCAGGGGAACTCCCTGGAGATATGAAGGATTACTCTTGTCCCTTTTTCTTAGACTCTGACTTGTTGACACTAGGCTTTAAAGTATGCCTTTATTTCCCTTTAGACTTTAAAGGAAGAGGAAAGGGGGGAACCCGGCAGGGGAAAGGAAAATTTTGGCTTACGATCCTTAATCCCGCAGAAATAATGAGAAGTGAAATCTTGTGAAGAAAGAGGTTGGGAGTAGATATTAATGATTACTATTAATTGAGCATTTACTATGTGCCAAGCATCCTGCTAAACTTTACCTATATTTATCTCATTTCATCATTTACACCAACTCTGTGACCTAGGTATTATCCTATTTTACAAATAAGGAAACTGAGCCTTAAAGAGGGACTTCCCTGATGGCTCAGTGGGTTAAGAATCCGCCTGCAATTCCGGAGACACAGGAGACACGGGTTCGAACCCTGGGTCGGGTAGATCCCCTGGAGGAGGGAATGGCAACCCACTCCAGTATTCTTGCCTGGAGAATCCCATGGATAGAGGAGCCTTAAAGAGATTAAGTAAATCAAGTAGCAGGTCCATGATTCAAAATCTTCCAATGCATGTGCTCTTACTGTAAGGTATCAAGGAAAACTGATGTAAGCCAGAGCCCTGATAAGGGGCATTGTCTTCTTGTTTTTGCACTGAATCAAGTCTAACTCCAACAACTACTGTAGCCTCCTCCTTCACCCTGACCTCTTATCCTAGAAGTGGAAGGGGGTGGTCAGAAGGAAAAATAACTGGACATCTCTGTGTAAACCGTAGCCTACATGTGCTGTATATGAGCTCCACCCAAGGGACAGATTCACAGGGGTCCCAAGAGCCACTTTCAGGAGCTATTCTCATCTACTTGTGGGAAGCTTCCAGTAGGGATAGAAAGAGGACCCAGCTTCAGACCTCTGTCCCTTTGGATGGGAAACTGGGGTATGTTTTTATCCCTCAAATTTTTTGTTTTTATACGTCTGAATAAAAACGCCAAAGTTTTGCAGCTTTCTGTCTGTCAAATGAAAACCTGTCAAAGTGTATGAGATAGAACACTCTTTTTCCCTGTCCCTCAGCCGTGGATGCTTCTTTCTGTCTCTTGACAATCCTACTGGGCCCCATGTCACTTTCTCCATCCCTACTTTTCCTTATTCCCTTAAGACGAGCATAGAGCACAGTCCTTTTCATTTTAGGGTTTTACTATGAAATCTCTATAGGGCAACCAACTGGGAATAACAAAACAAATAACGCGTTCGGGGAAGTTAGAAAAAGTCCTAAGAGGTAGAATACTGAAATTCATGTTTTAAAACTCATTCTCTTAAAAAAAAGTCTCTGTGAACACTTCCCCCAGATGGCCATCAAAACTTGTTAGAACAACAGTGCCATCTTCAGTGAGAGTCCGGTCTCTAGATCGGGATAATCCCTCACTAATCTGGCTGCCCAAGCAGCCCCTGCTTCCCGGATTCCCGATCTCTTTCCACACCCGCTCTGCCCCTCCCGGTTCTCCCAGCACCTGAGGACTAGAGGACTGGTCCGGCAGGTCTCGCCGGCAGCTCCAGGGACTCAGGGAAGGGCGTATCCTACCTCCCCACCCTTATTACGATCCTCCAAACTCGCTTCGGCTCCACCCCGCCCCTCAGCCTCCAAACCTATTTCCCTGCCGTAGCTCCGCCCCTCCTCCCTTACCCCGCCCCTCTCTATTACGGGTTATCGCTCGGCGTTCCTGGTGGATATGGTTTTTCCGGGAGAAACCACGCTTCCCCTCGTGCTTTCCAACGGCTCCGCCTTCCCGCCGGAGCCTGACCCTTCCCAGCGTGCTCGGCGATTCCAGCGTGCGAGGCTCTCGGAGAGCAAGGCCCCAGGGCCTGGCTTAGGGGCGCGAAAAGCATGCTGGGGATTGTAGTTCGGTAGTCCGCGAGGGCGGCTAGGGGCTGGCAGTAGGAGGGACTCGTTGTCCCAGCATGCCCTGCGCCTCAGCCCGCGCGTTCGCAGTTTCTCGCTCTCGCCCGCCCTCCCGCTCCCTAGCTTGCTCGCGCTTTTGCTCGCGGTCTCCTCGCGGATCGAAGGGGTTCTGACCACAGCTTGTGGCTGAGAAGAGCGACAGAGGCGGCGACTCAAGAGAAACGAGGCTGCAGTGGTGGTGGGAAGATGTCGGGCGAGGACGAGCAACAGGAGCAAACTATCGCCGAGGACCTGGTCGTGACCAAGTATAAGATGGGGGGCGACATTGCTAACCGTGAGTGCGGCCTCAGGGGTCCGGATATCGAGGCTGGGAAGGGAGAGTCAAAGGAGACGGTGATGGGTTGGCTCCTGAGGGCTGGAGCGGTGGGGTCACGCACTGTGGGTTACTGAGGGCCCAGTTCAGGTCTGCTGGAGGTGGCGTGGTGGGGAGGCTCCGTGTCGCGCCTGGGACCCGAGAGTCTGGGCCTGGGCTGGAGTCCCTGGAGATGCTGGCGGACGGTCGGCAGGGCGGCTGGGAGAAGATCAGAGCTGGGCCCCTGGCCAGCTCCGACCCTAGGCCGTTGGTAAGGAGGCGAGGTGTACCTCCTGCCCCTCACCTTTCAGTTCAGATTTCTGTCTCTGATATTGGTGGCAGCGAGACCACCTCGAAAAGGAAGCGCTTCTATTTTGTCGCGGCTCCCCGCCGTCAGGAACCTGGCCGGCACGTGTTGCCAAGTCCCCTGCGGCTCGCCGGCTACCTTCCTCCGCTATGTCCCTGACACCAGCTTGCCTACCACGTGCTTTGCTGTAGTCTCGTTCTTTACTTCAACTCCTTCCCTGGTGGGGGCCGCCTTCTACTCTAGGGCCAACTCAGGGACCTTTAGAGAGCACCCCATAACTCTTGTTTGACTGTTCTTGAAGTTGTTCATTGTACCTCCAACCTGCGGAGTTGGCTTTAGTTAGTCGTCTAATTTGATCTTAGGTGTTTAACAACTTTAGGAGTGTTTTGAGGTCCTCCTCACCCCAGCCAGTCAAACCTGTTAAAGGGAGTGCTGTTAAAGGGAGTCTGAAGTTAGAATCTCAGAAGTCATCCTTACTAAGATTGTGCTCTTGACTTTCTCAGCAGCTGCCTGGCACTCTCTGCAGATGTCTCGCTTTCTATTTTCTCTCTTTGCAATTAAAAACCCAGTTAGGGGACACAAAATGCTTGTCTTTGGGCTTTTAAATGGTTCTGACAGTAAAGATAGGCATTTAGGATGCTTTTGATCCTGTGACTGAAAATCTGAGTTTTTCAAACTTTCAAAGAATCACCAAAACTTGGATCACAAAAATAAAATCTGAATCCACGATGGACCATGGAGAGGGTATCGGTGAACAGAATAAATGCTTTGTAACACAATGGATATGTAGTGGTTTAAATCAGAAAAAACAATTTTCCCTCTTGCAGTTTATAACTTCTGAGGCACCTGTGAATCCCATTACCAGTTTGAAACTCTTTTGGGTCACGTACTTCTTTGAGCCCAGGGACCTAGGTTAAGTCTTCTTGACTTGTTATTTGAAGAAATAAGTCTGCATAAATTGAGATTACTAACACCCCCTAATTGGGGTGTCTGGAAAGGAAGAAGGTAGCATTTAACAACACATCAGCTTAGAGTCAGCAATTGTATGTCTACCTTCTTGTTGTCCCTGATGCCTATAAATTTCTTCCAGTCTGCTTTGCATGTGTTGGATATCTTGGTGAGAATGCCCTTGAAGTTCATAAATCTGTCCTACCATACCACAGGTATCATCTTTGGAAAGTCTCCCTTGCCTTAGGAGACAGGTGGTGCATACCTAGCTGTCACACTATATAAAGGAGGGGAGGGAGTGTTGGATTTTTTAAGTTAAGGAAAGGAAGGTAGAGATTATAGAGATGACAGGTACATTCTAAGAGGCAAAACATATTCCTTTTTTTATCCTTAGAGCAGTGGTACTAGGGAATATTTCTCAGTTGGACTCAGAAAGCCTAAGTCCAACTTCTAGGTGTTTCTTGGACGTTAACTTAGACAACACATTCAGGACTGATACATGGGATTCTGTTCCCAGGGGTACTTCGGTCTTTGGTGGAAGCATCCTGTTCAGGTGTGTCGGTACTGAGCCTGTGTGAGAAAGGTGATGCCATGATAATGGAAGAAACGGGGAAGATTTTCAAAAAAGAAAAAGAAATGAAGAAAGGTAAAAAAAAAAAAAAATCCCCTACTAATTAAGTTTCACCCTTATTGAGTCCTGTTTTATTGTAATGATGCAACCTTTACCCCAGCACTGGTTGAGATATTTGGAATTGGAATGGCAAGGGGAATTCAGTTTCCCACTCAGTCCAGACTGATCAAACTTAAACAAGACCCTGAAGAAAATCCATTCATTTTTCAGAGGGGCAGGAGGGTTCTGAGAGAGCGAGCAGGGCAGTAAGGCTGATTGTCTCTTTACAGGTATTGCCTTTCCCACCAGCATTTCAGTAAATAACTGTGTATGTCACTTCTCCCCTTTGAAGAGCGACCAGGACTATATTCTCAAGGAAGGTGACTTGGTAAAAATGTAAGCTTAAACCATTTTAGAGCACTTGTCTTTTTCCTCGGCATTCACAGTAGTGCCAGTTGCTAATGCTGTACTCTGCTCTTGCCTTTCAGTGACCTTGGGGTCCACGTGGATGGCTTCATCGCTAATGTGGCTCACACTTTTGTGGTTGATGTAGCTCAGGTAGGTGGACTGCTTTGAACTCTATTCAGCCAGTGGGGAGCTGGGGAGGGCCCACTGCTGCTGGTTTTTTTTTTTTTTCCCCCACTGCTGCCTCTTATCCTCACCTACTACCACCACATTAAGTTTTGAGAGTCTCTAGAGAAATAAAAGGGGAAAGGGTGTTTTCTCTCCTGACCACTGGATACATAATGGACACACAGATATTAACTGATCAGCTTTTCGGGCAGGCACTGACTGCGTTTCCTCCTCTACAGGGGACCCAAGTAACAGGGCGGAAAGCAGACGTCATTAAGGCAGCTCACCTTTGTGCTGAAGCTGCCCTCCGCCTGGTCAAACCTGGAAATCAGGTGAGCTGTTTAGTCCAAGTCCAGAGTTTGATAGAGCCAAAGATGCATTCAGGATGTACTGCTATTCCATACTGAAAGAGAAGGAACTAAAGAGTTTAAAGAGTTTAAACCGAAGAGCTGTTAAATCTTAGTGCCTACCTTAGGTGATGTGATGCTCTCTGTAAGGGGATGGGTGGTCCCTTTCTCATGGAGCCTATAGAGGCTCCATGTTTTGGATGTGTATTGTTCCCAGAAATAATTTAAGATAGATAGCTCAATAAAACACAGATATTAAAACTAAGTTTTAAAAGCTTATAACACAAAAATAATAATAGTACCAGTAAATTGGTGGCAAAGAAAGGCCAAAGACCCTTGCAAGACAATATTAGGAAGTTCAGGGATCATAAATTTCTCATGAATTCATACAATAACATGTTAGACTACTAGTGGAGACT
Organism: Bos indicus; assembly: GCF_029378745.1. Taxonomy (NCBI): domain Eukaryota; kingdom Metazoa; phylum Chordata; class Mammalia; order Artiodactyla; family Bovidae; genus Bos; species Bos indicus. Next base: position 57,312,904 of record NC_091764.1, on the reverse strand, counting down.
TTGTCTAACACTTAGATTTCAGAACCTGTTCAATACGTAAAGCATCCTCTTTCTCTGTGCTCTTCACCCTTTTCATCCATTTGTCCCCATTATCACTTAATTGCATCGTTTTTACTTCAGCCTCTGTTGTAGTTTTCTTGCGGTGGTATCTATCAAAGAGCTATTATAAAGCACTTTGAACAGTCCCTGGCACATAGTTAACCCTTTTGTTAGCTATTATTATTTTATACGTTGATTATTTTTATTATTTATATGCTTACTATTGTTGGAAGATACTATTAATGTAGTGGCTGTTGTCTAACTATGACATGAGACTTTCAGGATTCTCATCCCATTACCACCCACTACTGATTTAAAATGAAATAACTTCAAAATTTCCTCATCTATAAAGTGGGGAAAATTAAATTGTGCCTCATTCTCACAGGGTTGTGAAGATTGAGATGATCCATATAAAGTGATTATCACAGTACCTGACATGTAGTTTAATAATAGCTATGATTGGAAATTCACTTTCCTTTTTTTCTTAACTATAATTTAGGTGAGGATCAGCTCATGATTGAAAGAGGTAGAGGGGAAAATAAAACTTTCTGGACCCTTTCAACAGGTTAGAATGCCAGGTATCATGGACTGAACACTGTGATCAGAAAACCTGGGTTTATACTAGGTTCTTTTGGTTAACTGGTTTAACCTTGAGCAAATCATGTAACCCTTCTGAGCCTCAGTTTCCTCCTCCAGATTAGGATGTAGATTACCATACAGAATTGTTGGCACTAGTCACCTTGCAGAATTGTTGTCTAAGTAGACCATCTTTGTGATAGCGCTTTGTAAAATGGTATGCAAATTTGATTTCTAGGTTGTAGGATGCTAGGGCTATGAAATGAAAAATTACTGAGAATCATTGCATTTGCTGGAGGATATTAGAACTCAGTTCTTTTGTGCTGCTGCTTCTCATAGTAGACAACTTACTAGCTCCTGGTATTTTACGTTTTATTTGATCTTGTACTTCTAGAACACACAAGTGACAGAAGCCTGGAACAAAGTTGCCCACTCATTTAATTGCACACCAATAGAAGGTGAGACTTCAGATAGTGGGGTTGAGGGTCTCAGTATGAGTGGTTTAGCAGAATTAAGACTTTTGTTCCCTTGAGCATCCATCCTGGCTCTGGCATAGTCCAAGCCCCAAACCTCAGTGCCCCGAGTTTCCATAGCTGGGCACTTTGCTCTCATTGCCTGCTCCGTGGTTCTACTTGGGTAGGTGGGTTGGAAACCTTTGGGGATTCTAGATGAGTGGTACCACAGGCTTTGTCCTCTCTACAGGTATGCTGTCACACCAGTTGAAGCAGCATGTCATTGATGGAGAGAAAACCATTATCCAGAATCCCACAGACCAGCAGAAGTAGGTGCCCTGTATCCCATCTTCTACCTTCTGTCGTATAAGACTAGTCATGAACTTCTTCCATACTCCAGGCTAATCTTATCCACCGTCTCCTCTAACCTGGACTAATCTTATCCACCTTCTCTTCTAAGCTCCAGGAACCACTTATTGCTCCTTATTGTTCCCTTTCTGTTCCTTTTAGGAAGGACCATGAAAAAGCTGAATTTGAGGTACATGAAGTATATGCTGTGGATGTTCTCGTCAGCTCAGGAGAGGGCAAGGTGATGAACGTTTACCAGAGCCGGCAGAGAGGGGAGGCTGCGGGTGGGTTCCAAGAGCACTAGATCAGATGTGATCTTTTATAGGCCAAGGATGCAGGACAGAGAACCACCATTTACAAGAGAGACCCCTCTAAGCAGTATGGCCTGAAAATGAAAACTTCCCGTGCCTTCTTCAGTGAGGTCGAAAGGCGTTTTGATGCCATGCCCTTTACTTTAAGGTACTACTGCACTTAGCGAGGACAGGACTTGGAATAGTCTGACCCGTAGACCATACAACCAGATCTCTTTCCTTCCCCTACCCCGCTTGCCCTCCTTCCCTCTTCTACCTAGACTTGTAGCTCTGGCCTGCATGCATGCCTTCTTTCTCCCTCTCATAGGAAGTAGTGTAAAAACAATCCTACACATTATTTCTGCCTGAGGGTAGGAGTTATTTAAAAACAGTAACAAAGTGGTAAGACATGACAGGGAGTTAAGGATACCTGAATTTGTCTTTCCCTCCCCAGAGCATTTGAAGATGAGAAGAAGGCCCGCATGGGTGTGGTGGAGTGCGCCAAACATGAACTGCTACAACCATTTAATGTTCTCTATGAGAAGGAGGGTGAGTTCTGAGAAGAGAGTTGTAGTTTGAAGCCCCCAATTATGGTCCCCTTCTCCTTGAAGTCAAGGGGACATTCTATCAAAACACTTTGTTTCTCTCATAGGTGAATTTGTTGCCCAGTTTAAATTTACAGTTCTGCTTATGCCCAATGGCCCCATGCGGATAACCAGTGGTCCTTTTGAGCCTGACCTTTACAAGTCTGAGATGGAGGTCCAGGATGCAGAGCTCAAGGTTAGTGTGTGATGGAAAGGAGCAGGGACGTGGCACTTTTTTGGGGAGTGAGGACTGAGTGACGGGAAGTCCCAAGAAGAGCTACAGTGCCAAGAGTAGCACTTGGCGTTTGCTCCATGTTCCTCAAAATTTGTTTTCCTTCTTCTGTTTCGTAGGCACTCCTCCAGAGTTCTGCAAGTCGGAAAACCCAGAAAAAGAAAAAAAAGAAGGTTTGTTATGATCATCCCTCCCTGGTGGGGTGAACCTGATCGTCTTTATTCACCTTCCTGGGTCATGGTGGGGATATAGGTGTCGATATGTCCTTATTTCTCCCCATCTCAGCCCTGACCTAGAGAATTAGGAATATTCTTGTCTTTGGTCCCCCAGACAGTACCCTAAGTTATTGAAAACTGACACATCTTCTCTCCTTTCCATGAATGTAGGCCTCTAAGACTGCAGAGAATGCTACCAGTGGGGAAACTTTAGAAGAGAATGAAGCTGGGGACTGAGGTGGGTCCCATCCCCCCAGCTTGTCACTCCTGCCTCATCCCCTTCCCACCACACCCCAGGCTCTGTGAAGTGCAGTTCGACTTCTCAACCCAGGACCGCGAGCAGAGCGGGGTCTCCCTGTCCTCCTCCCAGTCCCCCATCCCAGCCCCCTTCCAACAACAACCAGCTCCAACTGACTCTGGTCTTGGGAGGCCAGGCTTCCCAGCCACCGAAGACTACTTTAAATAGGAAAGAGAAATTGAATAATAAAATCAGGAGTCAAAATCCATCGTTTTCAAGCCCCTCTTTCTAGCCTTTTTCTACTAATCTGCTTGGTCAAGGTTTATGGCCCTACAACAGAACGGGAGGAGGCTAACATAGCCACCACCACTAAAAACTCAGATGAAATTTTTTTATACCACTCCAGTGTCAGCATTTTCCCATCTGTTGGGGCTTGTTCCTCTCTCTGTTCCCACTTTCCCCAAGTCTTTTATCAGGCCTCAAAATAGAGAGGAGCTATTCTTCAGACTATTTTTCTTCACATGTGGCAGATTCCTTTTATGATCCAGGCTGTCGAGCCAGGCCCCTCCCGTTTTTAGGAGCTGGAGCCTGCATTTACCAATGGATTCTCATCTGTCAATTGGATCCTCATTTGTAAATCTTTGTAGTCAGTTTTGTTCTACAGGACAGTGTTTCTTCCCTCCACAAGGCTGTAAAGAAGTAATCCATCTCAACCTTGTCCATTTCTTTGAAGTCAGTGGGGTTCTTCCCTTGCTCCATCTTAGAAACCTGAGCTGGAAGCTCCACTGTGGTTTTGTTCCCTGTTTGAAATATTTTGACCTCCCTTCCTTGAAAGAAAGATGTGTAACCAGAGGAGCAGACTGAAGAGACAAAACTCCTGGCTTTCTGAAGCTGTGGACTTGGATTAATTGCTAGGGGTTTGGAGAGAAAGGTGACCTTTCAGTACCTCTGGCATGCTGTCCCAGGGAACTAGGGCTCCCACTAACTTATGAGGTTTTTAAACACATTGAAAATGACATGGCATTAAAATAAATTTGGATTTGCTCATAATCATGTGTCTGTATGCTGCTCTTATTTGATGGTGGTGGGAGAGTGAGCTGAAGTGATCATTTGGAACCAGTTTTGGGGGGTTTTTTGGCCTTGCCTCATGTCATGCAGGATCTTGGTTTTCCAACCAAGGATCAAACCTGTACCCCCTGCAGTGGAAGCATGGAATCGAAACCACTGGACTGCCAGGGAAATCCCTGGAACCAGTTTTCTAAAATACTGAATACCTTGGGTTGGGGGAAGACATAAAAATCCTGGATTTTGTGATTTAACAGTTCATTTTCTATGGGAGTTTGGTCTAGTTTTCTGAAATAAAAACATAGCCCTTAGTGCTGACACTATTTAGAACACTTAATGTATGGATGTGAGAGTTGGACTGTGAAGAAAGCTGAGCACCAAAGAATTGATGCTTTTGAACTGTGGTGTTGAAGACATTTGAGAGTCCCTTCGACTGCAAGGAGATCCAACCAGTCCATTCTAAAGATCAGTCCTGGGTGTTCTTTGGAAGGAATGATGCTAGAGCTGAAACTCCAGTACTTTGGCCACCTCATGCGAAGAGTTGACTCATTGGAAAAGACTCTGATGCTGGGAGGGATTGGGGGCAGGAGGAAAAGGGGACGACAGAGGATGAGATGGCTGGATGGCATCACCGACTTGATGGACGTGAGTTTGAGTGAACTCTGGGAGTTGATGGACAGGGAGGCCTGTCGTGCTGCGATTGATGGGGTTGCAGAGTCGGACACGACTGAGCAACTGAACTGAACTGAATGTTTATTGCAAAAAAAAAAAAAACTGCAAAGTGATTATCTTGGATTAGGAAGCCAGGAAGAATGCCTAAGTGTTAACACATTTTTTTCAGGCCACCCTGAGGTTTGATGGGTAATGCATGTATTAGAGCATTTTTTATGTTACTGCTGACCTGAAGATACATTACATAATTACGAATTAAACTGAACACAGATCTCTTCGTAAGAGTTCATAGCAATCAACAGGTGAAATCCCAGTGGGTTTGATATCTTGGCGTGGGTGGGGGGCGTGGTATTTTTGTTTTCAAACACATTACAGTCCATTGGTGACAATACTAGAACCACTTAAGCACTTGAAACGAGGGTCGGAAATTTAGAAACCTAATTTTCCAGAACTACAAAGGTTAAATGTTCTAAAGAAAACACTAAAAAAAGGAATCATAACAAGCCTCAATCCATCTTATAGGGAATAAGGTGAAGTCTGTATGATGAAGGGTTTTCTTTCATCCTTCATAATACACGTTTTTAGGTGCTTCTGACCTAACCATATCTTGATACTGGGAAGCTGTCATACCACCAAATACAATTCGTGCCTAAAGATACATGTAGCTGATCGGGCTTTCCTTCTGTCAATTAATTAGATCTGTCTTTAATTTGTTAATTTGACACGACTGAAGCGATTTACCACACACACTATGCAGAGGGAGAATCACTGAAGTATCTTCTAACAAGATGCATTGTGGCCAGGAATGTTATGATATTCTGCCTCAGGCATTGCAGGGAAAGACCACAGTTGCCTAGGACAAAAAGAGTTCATTTTCCACAGTAAAAAAGGTCTCTTTTTGTAGTAAAACAGCTTTCTCAATTCCCCGCTGAATTGCAATCTTAGGACCTTTGAAAGTTCCAAACTCGAACCTGCAGATATTTAGCTTAATAAATAAGGTAAACCAGTAAAACAAGTCAGGACTTTTTGTACAGTCCGCCTCGATCCACAGTAAAATGGAGGATGTCTCCAGAAAACTGCAACTCCCATGAAGCAACGAGAGAGAAGGCGGAAGTAGCTACCCTTTGCTCGTTTTGCACTTCTAGGTCTCTTATTGGAAATATGTGCTCATATCTACATAATATGGTATCCTCATAATAAAACAGGTGAGAGGAATCTTGTACATCAAAATACTAATTTCCAACAGAATTTCCCTAGCTCAATCACTTTTCACACACCAGCAAACTGCCAAAAGCTATCGTTACGCCCCTTGGGCTACCCCGCCCCCCGGGGGGGGGGCGGGATGGCCAGGGCGAGAAAGCGGAAGTGACGACACTGAGTATTCCATTAAATATCCGTAGGCGGGCCCCTGGCGATCTCTCGGCCTTAGCGCCATCTTTTGAGGTGAGTGTTAGTGATGGCTGTGTTCGTGTTCCGACTACAATCCATAAACATCTGATCTCTGCACTCACCATCATTACAGCAAACTAACCGCAGACTTTTTTTCTTTACCCGTAGAAACCTCTGCGCCATGAGAGCGAAGGTAAGCAGTCCCTGCCAGTGAGCTAAAGCTGTAAGAATTGGCTGTTGGTTGGGGAGACCTTGGCAAGGGAAATCGGCCATCGTTCCAGTGTCGCCGGGTTCTCAGATTGTGCTCACGAGCTAGTGGGAGAGGAAGGATAGTTTGAGGAGAAGCAGAATAAGTGGTGGGTAAGTTGTGTGGGGAGAAGCAGAATAGGTGGTAGGTAAGTTCTGTGGCGAGAGATGCTGAAAGTGGGAGAGGGCGCATGCAGGCAGGATTCAGGGTTTTACGTCTGGGATCCAGGTGGCAGTCCAGATTGCTGATGGACTCGGGGTTTTGCGTCTGGGATCCAGGTGGCAGTCCAGATTGTTGATGTGGTTTACTGCGACTAAGCCCTCCTACTTGATCAAGAATCCACCCGGTTCTAAATAGTGCTTTTCATGAAAGTTGTGAAAGTGTTAGTCGCTCAGTCGTGTCCGACTCTTGCGATCCCGTGAACTGTAGCCCGCCAGGCTGCTCTGCCCATGGAATTTTCCAGGCAAGAATACTGGAGTGGGTTGCCATTCCCTTTTCCAGGTAATCTCCCTTACGCAGGGATTGAACCTGAGTCTCCTGCATTGCAGGCAGATTCTTTACCGTCTAAACCACCGAGGAAGCCTCCCCTAGTGTTCTTCATATCCCTATCTAAACTTGTTACTGAAACTAATGATATCTTGTTTTATTCTCTGTCCTTGGTTGCCAGTGGAGGAAGAAGCGAATGCGCAGGTATGCTGGGACGTAGTTAGTACTGGCGGGGGGCGCGGGGGGAGTGGAGCAAAGTGGACAAAACTTGGGACGAACATTTGGTTTAGAAATCCAAAACAACTTATGAGCATTGACTGGCCAAAGCCATGAATTGGGCAGAAGACGACAGAATCGTAGTGTTGATTGATTTTACCTGTCCCTTGTATTGGGTGCACATTTAAGATTGAAGGGAAAGACTGAACTCGGGTTTGTGGGCCCGAGGTGTATTCTTATGTCTGGTTTTCAGGCTGAAGCGCAAAAGAAGAAAGATGAGGCAGAGGTCCAAGTAAACTTGTACACCCATGGAAGCCACAGAAGCAGAAACAAGGGAAGCCAGAGGCCAGGGACGCTGGTACAAAGTGTGGACTGCATGCCTACTATCTAGAACTTATCAATGGATCTGGAACATCTATGGCCATTCTGATCACCTTGACCACCTTTGCGAGACCTACCTTGCTCATATCAAAGCCGTCCCTTTTGGTCCATTGCCCTGGACCTGTGATAACTATGGACTAGTTCTCTTCTCAGTTGTGGCTGAATGTAACGTGTACAATAAATCATCTCTTTTGCTGTCTTAGCGGAAGAAAAATTTTGTGTGTTATGTGGTTTTTTATGGTTACACTAGCTGGGGATTCTCTATCAGTACAGTCTGTCTCTACTCCCTGCTGTAGAAAAAGTCAAGCTTTATATCTACAAGTCGGGGGGCGGGGAGGTGTGGGTTCCGGTCTTACGAGCTGCTAGAGTATTGGGTGGCCTTTACTTCCTGGAAAGGGCGTAAACGCCACGGACGGTTTTCAAGTTGATTTCGCGGGCATAGGAGTAACCAGGTCCGCTCTTATCTAGGTTCACGTTACAGAATTCCGCTTTAAGGCGTTTTGCCATTGGGTCGGGTTGCCATGGTGACACGCAAAGCTTGCTGGGAACTTCCTGCTGCTAGTCGCGCAAGTATTTCGCACACCACAGAGTGTGGTTCCGGGTCTGGTAGCTAGAGCGTCATTTCTTCCGCAGGAAGCGGAAGGGCGGTAGGGTAGGCGGCTCTTTGTCGAAGCTAGAGGACCGGCAGGCGGCAGCAGCAACTACGGCGGCGGCGGCAGGTGAGGGAGGCGGGAGACTTAGGTGGAGGCCGCGCCCGGAGGGGAGGAGTCGGGGCCGGCCCAGCGGCTGGGCTCGGCCGGGCTACACAAGGCCCCCCAGGACCGAGTTGGCTGTTCCTCACGTCGTAGGGCCGAACCCCTTTTCTGACTGACCCCGCTTCGCGAGCAAACGCCAGCTCCGTGACGTCACACCCTTGCCCATCCCCTCTGCTTGATGTCACCTGGAGTTCCCTTCCCCGCTTCACTTCGTGCTCCCTAGTGTCCTATTCATGTGGTCCCCGGCAGAGCTCCGGCGGCACTGCACAGAACCTGCCAGGCCAAAGACTTGCTCCGGGAAACTCTTAGGACTTTTTTCCCCCCAAACTCTGGGGTGTTGAGAAGCGTCATAATCACCACCCCTAAGTCTAACCCGCCATCCTATTGCACTGTCAGTCGCAGCCCTTGCACGGCCCCCTATTCGGAGTTCCTAACCCCAACCCGACTCCGGGCTTTGATCCCTACATTCTCCTTCATCTCCAGAAGCGTCCCTTACCCTTTGTTCACTCAGAGCTAGTTTTCCAACTCTTTCTCCTAGGCTCTCCAAATTAGTTCTGTCCCATACTACTCTTCTTACTGGCAGCTTCTCCCCTTGACAGGGGAAGTTCAATTTGAATCCGAAGGAAATCTTGGAGTGCCTAGAGCTCTTTCCATTTTGTCAGACTTCATTCTTGCAGCAGCAACCACCCTGTAGTTCTCCATTCTTACCCCTTCTCACACCCAAGTCTCTGTTTTTCTCCTGCTCAGAACCCAGCAGTGATGTGGAGGTGGAGACCCACAGGAGCCCCGGACTTCACCTGAGCTACCTCAGGTATCACGCAATCCTGGGAAAGTTGGGTGGGGAAGAGATCTGCTTCTGGTGGGACTTGTAACATGGGTCAGGCTTGGATAGATGCCATTTATTATTCAGCAGGTCAGTTCCCTTTTAGTAAAAGTTTGTATCTTTTCTTTTCCCACTCTTTTCCTTGATTGCTTTTACTATTCTGGGAGTACCTCCCTTTGGAGAAAGAGGACCTCTTTTTTACAGATTCTCTTGCAATTCTGGCCTGTGATCCAGTTGGTATATTTTCGGGATCATTTTGCCTTGAAAGCAAAGTCAAGGTAACAGACTGGGTGGTTGGGGGCCATCAAGGCCAAAGAAGTTGTAAAGATTCCTTATACTCAAGGGGAAACAATATGAAGTTTTCCTATTTGAACAGCAGGGGGAGCCTGAACACTGCTTAGGAAAGGCTTAGGAGGTCAGACACGTGGTAGCAGGGACTCCTAGTCTTGTTGGGGGTGGGGAAAGGAGAGGGCTAGAACCAGGGCAGTGGACTGACATTTCTGAGATCTCTTGGGAAAGAGGAGACTTAAAAAGCTTTTATAGAGTCTATAAATAAAGAGGATCTTCTTGGAGTGAGGAATGGTGTGGTTTGATGTCAGATCCTTCCATGGAGGGTAGGAGGGGTATAGAGTGAAGAAAGACAGGTTATTTGTTCCTGTGAAATTAACACCTTTCTATTGCCTTGATCTTGCCACAAATGGTTTTGTCCTTTGGGGGTCTATAAGTGGAGATTCTAGCTGTCGAACTCTTCCCCTGAAATGGAGGGGAGGGGGCTGACCATCCTAGAGTTGAGAATAGTGGTAATCTGGGAGAGAACTCCAAAAAATGACAAATTTAGATATTGCCCTCAAGGTGGTGATACCAGTCTCTTTACTCAGGACTTCCTGGGGTCTGGAGATCTATTTCTTCACACAGTCCTCACCTCACATCCCATGGAAGAGGGGAACAGGGAAGCAATGTCACCAGTATCCCATTATCCATTGCCGTTAGTAGCTCACCAGCTTATCTTAGCCAGAGTTCCTAGTCTCCTCTTAGCCTGATCAGACACCGACAGCAGTTTTAATTTTGTTTCCACAAATTTAATAAGGTCAGTTCAGGAGGTGAAATAAAATCCAACACTAATCTCTCCCTCTGCCTCTTTGGCATGTCATGGTTATATGGCTTCACCATATAACTCTTGGGGTTATATGGTGGCTTCACCCCAACTCTTCCTGCTCCATCAGCCAGGCAAGTGTGAATCATTCTGACACAGACCAGGAGCACAGGGCCTGGGCAGGACTTCTGATAAGCCAGCCAGTCCAGGCAGAGTGCTCATCCGTTAGCTTCTCCATCTCCAATACCATTGTCCCTCTGGCCTGCCTGTTGCTGGACTACCTGCCTGATAGTCAGGAAGAGTTTGGCCTTTCTGGAGGACTCCAGTTTGACACAGTTCTTCTCTTTCCTAGTGGTCACCAAGAGTGGCAAGAAAAGGAAGAAAGCCCTGAGTTGGGAGGGACCAGGATGCCTGACCGGGACAGCTATGCCAACGGCACTGGGAGCAGCAGTGGAGGCCCTGGAGGTGGTGGCAGCGAGGAGGCCAGTGGGACAGGGGCAGGCAGTGGCGGGGCCAGCTCAGATGCCATCTGTAGAGACTTCCTGAGGAATGTGTGCAAGCGAGGGAAGCGTTGCCGCTATCGCCATCCAGACATGAGTGAGGTGTCCAACTTGGGGGTAAGCAAAAATGAGTTCATCTTCTGCCATGACTTCCAGAACAAGGAGTGTAGCCGCCCTAACTGCCGATTCATCCATGGCTCCAAGGAGGATGAGGATGGCTATAAAAAGACAGGAGAGCTGCCTCCTCGGCTGAGGCAGAAAGTGGCAGCTGGCCTAGGCCTGTCACCAGCTGATCTACCAAATGGGAAGGAGGAGGTCCCAATCTGCCGTGACTTTCTCAAGGGTGACTGCCAGAGAGGAGCCAAGTGCAAGTTCCGTCACCTGCAACGGGATTTTGAGTTTGATGCTCGGGGTGGAGGCGGCACTGGTGGTGGGGGTTCAACAGGCCCCATTCCCCCAGGACGACGTCATGATCTCTATGATATTTATGACCTCCCTGACAGGGGCTTTGAGGACCATGAACCAGGCCCCAAGCGCCGGCGAGGTGGATGCTGCCCCCAAGATGGTCCCCATTTTGAATCCTATGACTACAGCCTGGCTCCACCCCGAGGGGTGGAGTGCAGACTGCTAGAGGAGGAGAATGCCATGCTCAGGAAGCGGGTAGAGGAGCTCAAGAAGCAGGTCAGCAACCTTCTGGCTACCAATGAAGTACTGCTGGAACAAAATGCACAGTTCCGCAATCAGGCCAAGGTCATGACCCTGAGCTCCACTGCACCAGCAACTGAACAGACTCTGGCCCCCACCGTGGGTACTGTCGCCACTTTTAACCATGGCATTGCCCAGACTCACACTACTCTCAGCAGCCAGGCTCTGCAGCCTCGCCCTGTGTCCCAGCAAGAACTGGTGGCCCCTGCTGGAGCTCCGGCTGCTCCCCCAACTAATGCTGCACCTCCTGCTGCCCCACCACCCCCACCCCCACACTTGAACCCAGAGATCGCGCCACTGTCAGCTGCTCTGGCTCAAACAATTGCCCAGGGAATGGCACCCCCACCTGTATCCATGGCTCCTGTGGCTGTATCAGTGGCTCCTGTGGCCCCTGTGGCTGTATCGATGGCCCAACCCTTGGCAGGAATCACAATGAGCCACACCACCACCCCCATGGTGACTTATCCCATCGCTTCCCAGAGCATGCGAATCACAGCTATGCCACACTGATGGGGCTAATGGACACTCCCCTGGTATAGTCTCCCAGGGCTGGAGTTGAGGGGCCTTCACCCACACACCTAGTCCTCCAGAGCCCTGTCCAAAGGGCTCACTCATGAACTAGGATGAGAGACTGCGAGGAGTTTGCTTCTGAGAAGGGATTGGGTTGGTGTGTTTCCTCCCACCTGCCTTTTATGAGGCTCCTCTTGTCCATCTTCCTTCAAGCCTCACGGGCTTGCGTAGGAGTGCAGACTGAAGGCCACAGACGAAGGACTGACTGAGGGGCGTGTGTCCTCTGATGGGAATTTGGGGGACATCCTTGGTCTTGTCCTCTTTTCTGCACAGCACAGGTTCCAGCACTGGCTTTGGAAGGAAAAAATACCCTGCCCAGAGGGGAAGCCAGGAAAGAATAGGAAGTGGGTGGCCAGGAGAGAAGGCCTGTTAGGAGCCTTCATACAGTTTGGGGCCTAGTTGAGTTGGACAATATAGGAACTGCTCCTGGGCCCGTGGGAAGATGGGGACCATAGTACTCCAGCCCAAAGACTAGGGGAGGCATTCATTACCTTGGCTTGACCTGGACATCCAGAGGGCAGGGCCAACCACGTTCCAAAGAAATAAAAAAAGTTATTTTTGACAAAGGAGGCAGTGAAAACTTGCTTAGATATTCTGTGTGGAAGATGGGAGCAGTAAATAGATGTCATGCCAAAATGGAATAAAGACCCCACTCTCACATAGCTTGGGTAAGGATGGATGAAGGCCAGTGTAGAAGGGTAAGGGCCCAGAGAAAGATCAGATGGGGCTTCAGGGAAGGTACTTTGTGGGGTAAAACCATTGGAGCCACCTTGTCTAGTTTAAAAATAGTCCCATCCATTCTGGTTTCTATCTGCATGTACTATTCCCAGGTTGCCTTAGTAACCAGGGTTCCCAGGGTCATTTAGGGGGGCAGGTACTAAGGAGGGTGGATGTGCTGGGAAATGGGAATGGGATATGTGTCGACAGAGCCTTCCCTTATTCAAACACAGCAGGGCAGGTGGCAGTTTCTCTCTGAGTTGTTGACAGCAACATCCCTCCTACCGCATCCTTTTCTCAGTTCCCAGTGCCTTAAGCCTTCAAGGCTTAAGAGGTGCTGGGGAAAGGAGAGTTCTTCTGGGGACACAAACCTCGGGGTTCATCCCTTACTTTCCTCTGCTTCCACATAGGACCACAGAGGTTTTAAATCCAGTTAAGAGTCAGTAAAGCCAAGGGTCCCAGTAGCCAAACCTCAGTTCCTCCTCAGCTCGTGGCTGATGTAGGGGAAACAACTCAGGGGAACAGTCTAATGGGACAGTGGATTTGGGGGTAGAGAAAGTGATCCTGGTTTATTCTTCCCCCATCATATCTCGTGCTACCTCTTGCTCTTGTTTGGTTGATCATTCAGTATACACCTGGGATTGGAGATGGTGGACTAAGTCAAGACCAGTTATTTTTAAAAAAGGGGAGGGGGCGCAAAAGACTGAAGATGGGCAAATACTGAAATATTGTTTGTGGATTCTAGAAGCCACACATTGATAAGCTTAATGTTGATTTTCTGATATAATTCTGGATTATTAAAGAGATGGTTTATGAGCATTTAGACAAATGTGATCATAGATACCAGCATTAATTCGTCCTAGCCAAACTCTGACGAGCTAACTTTTATTTTTTTTGCCAAGTATCTCTAAAGAGGTAGATTTGGGAAACTGTAGATGTTGTATGTATTTTTTAATGTGTTCCAGCTAAAGACTACCAAGAATATACCTACAGTTGAGTGAGTTGGATGGATTTAACACAGTTTGTGATGATGGAGAGAGGACACCATGTGCAACTATAGTGTGTCTTGCAAGAGGATGTTAGAAAGGACCTATAGGACTTAGACTTTCATTGAGTTTGGAGAAGGTTCAAGGAAATAGAGCTTCACTCTAAACTGGGTGCTATTAGGGAAGCAGGGAAAATTCAATGATTGGGTATCTTATCTAGAAAAAGAACAGACTAAAGTGAAGCTGAAACTGCAGTAAGTAATGAAGCAGTAGTCACTCATTAGCTGGGAGAGGGGGATGTTTGCAGTTTAAGGTTTGCACATTGACCTTGTTTAGCCCTTAAACAAAATTGTGATCTAGGTTTTTGTTTTGTTCTTTTGACTCACTTCATCACAATCACTGAGTGCCCTTGTCTCATGTTGGTGTTCTGTGAGATTGTGTCCAACAGTACCTGTGAACCAGGTCAGCCCCCTAATAATTCCAAAAGCCAGCTGTGTCAGGCCATTTCCCAGATGTCAGAAACTGCTTTCCTCTTTCTCACCTAAGTCATTGCAGATAAGAGAATAATTATGGGTCAGTTAATAGTAGAGTTTGATGAAATCAAAACTGAAAGTTTGTGCCTAGTAAATGTCGATGAGCACATTCATGTTAGAGATACACCCAAGGGCTATATTTTTTTCATTGTATAAAAATATGAAAAGCCTACTCACCAACATAACACAAAAAAATACTAAGTAATACTGGAAATGTCAGTAACTTGGATTGACTAATCTGAAGGGTCAATTTCGATTGACCCTGCCCCTAAAAATACTAGAACCTGCCTGAGAAACAACTGTAGAGACTTGCCTGGTGGCTCAGACGGTAAAGCATCTGTCTACAATGTGGGAAACCTGGGTTCGATCCCTGGGTTGGGAAGTTCCATGGAGAAGGAAAAGGCAACCCACTCCAGTACTCTTGCCTAGAAAATCCCATGGATGGAGGAGCCTGGTGTCCATGGGGTTGCAAAGAGTTGGACACGACTGAGCGACTTCACTTTCACTTTCATATTAGCAATAATTCACATGAGAACGACATGGGACTTCCAACTGGCTGCAAAAAAATTAAAATATTATTCTTCATAATACGGCAGTTAATATTATGAGCCTGTTGTGTTCTAGCACCTTCCTAGAATCTCCATAGGATAAAAGAATCATAGTTGCGCATTGTAAACGTAGTTGTACCATGTCTGTCTGATAGGAGTCAGTTCTAAAGTATTTTGTGTTCTTCTGAATAGTTTTTACAGAAGACCATTGGCAAACCAGTGGGGTATCTGGGAAAAAGAATGATAAGACTGTGGGTAGACCCCATAGATGTCTTCAGATATTTGACGGGCTACCTAATAAAGTTCCTGTCTTGCTGCACAAGCAGAGAGTTCTAGAAAATAGCTAACATGTGAGTACTTAATATAAACCAAGGCACTGTGCTTGTCACTTTACATGCAGTATTTCATTGACACAATGGGCATCATTATTGTACTTGTTTACCAAAGGAGAAAGACTTAAAGAAGATAATCAACCCAAGGTTCCACAACTAGTAAAGAATGGATTGACGAATCTCTTCAGGCAGTCTGACTCCAGCTTGGCATAAGATAAGTGCTAATAATAGAGCCATCCAACAATGGGACCACTACCTTCCAGTAACTTGTAAGGAATAATACAGAGGAAGTTTCCTCAAATTTTGTTGCCACTGTCATCTTGAAGAGTAGTCAGGGACCAGATTACCATTTCCAACCCTGGGAGGCAATTGTAATTTCATATAAAGGCAGAATGCAAAACCAGGAAGTCTGAATGCTCTCCTCCCTTAGATACTTCCTCTAACAAATGGCCATCCTTTTTCCTGTTACCCACTTACTGCTTATCACCACCAGGTGGCACCTGGGCAGCAGAATTGTCAATGGGTGGGGACCCACCCTGTTTACTTTGTTCTGGTGCCTGCATTGCAGCTGCTGATTCTGTGGTTGCTGGGTGCCAGTTGTGAAGAGACCTTCCTGAGGATGAGCTTTTGTTCTCCACACACCGTCTTCAGTAGGAGGGTCTGATCTGGATAGGATGAGAAAGGGAAAAAGTTTGGAAAGGAACTTCCATAAGTCATCCTCTTCAACCCCCAGCCTAAGGGACTCCCCTCTACTCCATATTTGGCAAATTTTAGTTTTATTAGAAAGTTTTTCCTCTAAGGATGTTCATCCATTTTCCTGCTCTGGTTCTGTTTCATCAGCTGGTGGGCAGACAAATCATTCTTACTTCCTCCAAGGAATCAGAAATAATAACCCCTTGAACTCCTTTTATACCTGCTCATCTCAGGCTATGGAGAACATAGAAAATTGTTCTTTATACAGTTCTGCAAACTGAAAGAAGCAGTTTAGTTACTGTTTCAGAGAAGTACAGAAAGGGAAGTGAGAAAATTTAAGGGAGGAAGGCTGGGCAGGGATAAGTTTTAAACAGCTTTGATGAAACATAGCCTGATGAAATCTATGCCCTGCAGAGCTAAATAAAAATTTTAACAGCTGCAAGTCAAACAGTAATGCAAGCCCCACATATATTGCATTAAAAAGTAATCATGGCCAATCTGTCCCTCCTGGGCTTCCAATCGCCCAGTTTCTAAGTCCCTAGACAACACTTTAAGTCCAGTTAACTGGTAACAAGAGTCCTCATTCAGTGTACCCTGAGTTTTTTCATTCCTAAACCTACACAGTGCAATGTAGCACTGAGTTCCACATCTGACTATATTCTAAACCTTCCTTGTAACACAGGCAAATGAGTAACAATTGTCTCATTACTCTTGATTATCCATTTTAGTGTCCTAGCTGTTCCTCAAAGTCAGGAATTCTTGGAAAATATAATCACTTCTGCTACAGCTGAGCCCCCACCTCCCTTTGGATCCAGTTTAGTTTTAATCTCTTTAAAATAGAGATGACTAATTCTTGGAGGCAGAATGGACATACTTGGAGATTTCTAAAGATAAAAAAACCTCACTTCCTATTCACCCTGCTTTCCCCCTCCCCAACTCCTTTCCTTAAGTCTGAATTATCTAAACTCTGTAATTTTCATACTTTCCAGGTTTTTGTTTTTTGTTTTCCAGAGGCTGTCATTACATAGATGAGGCAGAAGACTGGGAACAAGATAGACAGAGTAGGTCACTGAACACTTTCATTCCATATAGGGTAATTTCCTTTCCTTTTGTAAGGACAGCCAGAAAAAAGTGGAAGGATAAGGAATATGCTTAAAGAATGAAAACAAGGGAAAGGAGACAAATTAACACGTAGGAATTCCAGACCATGTTCTGCCGAAATCATCTGAACAGAGTGGAAGGAAATCCTAACCCTCGGCAACCCCTCAACTTCGCTACTCAATCTACCTCTAAAACCGAGTAATTAGCGGTGCGGCTCCGCATGACGTCATACCACAGGCACGCCAATCCCACGTGGGGGAGCTCCTGGTCCCGCCTCTCCGCTTTAAATGGTAGCCACGCCTCCTCCTCTTTTTAACTAATCACAAGCTAGTCTTTAGCCTTTTACCTCCTTTTCCCGCCATCCCGGGCCGCCCATCTTGGCACTCAGGTCCAATCAGGAAGGTCCTGCTTCTCCCGAGCCCTTTCCCCCTCCTCGCGGAAGGGGGCGGGGTTTCGAGCTTTTGACTCCACCTTCGTCTATGCGGTGCGGACCAACCCAAATAGTCAGAACGAGGGGGCGTGGCTTGAAATCCCCTCCCCCATTCTGGGGTTTAGGGTTTGTAAGCGGGGGAGCTAGTCGCAAAACTAAGCAACCTCTAGCTGATCTCTGGGTTGGGCGGGTGCTCCCTGAGGTGGCAGCATGGAGCCCTCTCTTGGAGACAGCTCTAGCTCTAGCCCCAGCCCCAGCCCGGTGGACCAGCCCTACCCTCCCTCCGAACCCCCTGACCAGCCCACCACTGCTCACGCAAAGCCAGAGCAGAGTTCTGGGGACCAACCTGCCGGCCCAGGAGCGGCGGGTGAGGCCTTGGCGGTGCTGACTTCGTTCGGGCGGCGGTTGCTGGTGCTAGTGCCGGTGTACCTGGCCGGGGCAATGGGACTCAGCGTGGGTTTTGTGCTCTTCGGCCTCGCCCTCTATCTGGGCTGGCGTCGGGTCCGCGAGGAGAAAGAACGGAGCCTTCGAGTCGCGCGGCAGCTGCTGGACGATGAAGAACGGCTTACGGCGAAAACTCTTTACATGAGCCATCGAGAGCTACCTGCCTGGGTGAGCGACCACCTTCAATCCTCAGTGCAGAATAGCCCCCTTTTAGCGCCTCAGTTCGAGGGCTCTCCCTATCGTTAAAGTCAGCTCCCCACCTTGGGACGATGAGCCCCAGACTTACCCCTTTGGCCAGCTAGCCGCCTGCTTGCTGGGACGCGCCACTCTTGGGAGCGACTATCCACCCCCTTCCGCACGCCCGGATCCCGATTCTTCCACAAAATCAGGACTTCTTCCTCCACGCTTAGGCAAGAACAGTAATAACATCTGGGAAGCCCGTCTCAGGCGTGGCTCTTCCTCCAACCTACCATTCCAATGCCCCTCCTTGTTTCTGGTGCCATTCACGCAGCTCCTGGGCATCCCCGTTCCGGTGGCGGCTCAGAGGGTTTCCTCCTCTTTCCTGTCCTCCCCAAGACTTTTTTTTTTTTTTTTTTTAGTATCCATTTAAGGCCATAAGGTTTTTCTCCCTTTTCCCGCTCTTATCCTCGAGTACCCCGAGCCCCTCCTTGGGAGCACTGCCCAGTCGAGGCCCCGCACCTGGACAGACCCTCCGACCCTCTTCTTTTCCGCCTGTGGTGGCTGGGCCACGGAGCAGCGGAGGCGGCTGCTGGACAAAGGGCGGGGGTGCTGGGGGGGTGGGGGGCGCATGCGACTGCTGCAGTGCCCGCTGCCCACACTCCACCGCCCCTGGCCGGCCCCACCCTTTTCCGGACTGCGGGCTGCGCTTGCTGGGTTGAAGTCAGGACCCGTTTTCTTCGCCCCCTCTGCTGTGGTGAGGGGCCCGGATGGCTTCTCTCAGGCCTTGCAGGTGCCCAGCCCGTTATCCAGCCCCTCCCGGCCCCTCCCTTCCCGCTCCTCCCAGCAGAGCTGCCCGTCTAGGGAAAATTAAAGTTGACACTTGGCAGACATATCCATGCTTCCCAGACTCTGAACTGGGGAGGAGAAAGGGGGAGCAGTGGTCCCACAGGACTTGGAGCCCAAGCAGCAACTGTTTCTGTTCCTCTTCCTCCCTAAAGCGAGGAGAAATTAATCTTCCTCCTAAAGCGACTACCCCTCCTCCTCCCCCAGTATAAAGCACAGGTACACTTCCTTTCCATGAAAGGAGTCACACAGATTAAAAAGAAAGAAGACACCAGCCTGGGCCCAAATAGCTCTTCTGGCCCCTCCCTAACTCAGGAGCCGCTTCCTGCTTCACCTCTTGGTGTAGAAGTAGTGGTTCCCAGGGCAGAAGGAAGGCTGGTAAAAGGAGCCAGGATCCCAGGATTTCCTCCTCAAACTCTGATTTGTCAGGACCTTCCCCTCCAGAAAGACTGTGCTCTTCTTTCCCCTCCTCCTCTCCACCTCTGCAGCTGACATCATTTCATACCCTGGAGCTATCTGCAAAGCAACTTTGTGTGGCCAACTCTTTTGGCTCCCTTTGTTAAAGAAACCTCAGTGCCCCCAAGCCCAGTGGAGGACTGAGTCCTCAGGACATCCGGCTCCTCCCCCAACCCCTGGGTGTGAGGAGGCCCTGTCACACTTAGGTTTTCTCAGAGGGCAGCCAGTAGGCATCTTAGCAGGAAACCACAAGCAAAGGATAGTGCTCATCACTATCTCCATTTTTTTTTCCACCTCCAGGTCAGCTTCCCAGATGTGGAAAAGGCTGAGTGGCTCAATAAGGTGAGGGTTGATTGTCCTGGTTTTTGTTTTTCATGAGGGGGAATAGGGTTCGTCTGTCTTGCCAGACCCTGCCACACTTCAATTCTAGCCTCTCCACGGGGAGGATTCTAAAGGAAATTCCCTTTAGAGGGAAAGCAAGGCTCTTCTGTGACCAGTTCCCTTTCCTCCCAGATTGTGGCCCAGGTCTGGCCCTTCCTGGGCCAGTATATGGAGAAGCTTCTCGCTGAAACTGTGGCCCCAGCTGTTCGAGGATCTAACCCCCACCTGCAGACATTTACATTTACACGAGTGGAACTGGGTGAAAAGGTACTTGTATAGGAGGGGAAGGAATGGAAGGGAAGAGATGAGGACGGGGGAGGCAGGTGGCCTAAAGGGGTCTTTCCCTTCCCTCTCAAGCATTCATCTTTCTACAGCCACTGCGCATCCTTGGAGTCAAGGTTCACACTGGTCAGAGCAAAAAACAGATCCTGCTGGACTTGAACATCAGGTACTGCACTTGTCACTTTTGCCGGGTCCCCTTCCTGGTCACTCTGACTGCTTTACTCCCCTCACCCCACTTCAGCCTAGGACTCACCCTCTGTTCTCTTTCTTCCCAACACCCAGCTACGTAGGTGACCTTCAGATTGATGTGGAAGTGAAGAAATACTTCTGCAAAGCAGGAGTCAAGGGCATGCAGGTAGGGCACATGCCTGGGGCCTCCACAAGAAGCCTTTTCCTGGAGTTTCAGTAGATGGGGGAAGTGGGAGGTTAGGAAAACCAAGGCTGGGGAGGTCTGGGAGGGGAAAAAGACCTTTTCTGAGGAAAGGCTTTATTCATTTCTTCCTTCCCCAGCTCCATGGTGTCTTACGGGTGATTCTCGAACCACTCATGGGGGACCTTCCCATCGTGGGGGCTGTGTCGATGTTCTTCATCCGACGCCCGGTAAGAGAAGACATCCAGGAGCAGCAGGGAAATGCAGGAAGCAGAGGACTGGGAGGTAGAGGATGGCCACCTCATCTGCCCAGTGGGGAATGGGGGAGGGAACTGACACACAGGCTGAGAACTGGCAGGGAACTGGCAACAGTTGTATGGGAATGACCATACCCCCGTGTGCTGTGTCCTGATCCCCCTGCTCTTTGCTTCCAGACCCTAGATATCAACTGGACGGGGATGACCAACCTGCTGGATATCCCAGGACTCAGGTACCAAGGACTTACTGAGCACCTGCTAAGTGTTCCAAACCTGATTTGAAGGTTTAAGGGGTACAGAGCAGTGAAAGATGCAGCCGGGAGACTTTCCTGGTGGTCCAGTGGCTAAGACTCCGACCTCCCAACATAGGGGGCCTGGCTTCCATCCCTGGTCAGGGAACTAGATCCCACATACCACAACTAAAGATCCTTTGTGCCGCAACTAAGACCCAGTACAGCCAAATAAATATTAAAAAAAAAAAAAAAATGCAGCCGGTTTCGTCTAGGAGCCTTGACCCTAGTTGGGGAGCTAAGACAAATACTCCTGAGAAGTTTCGTACTGTGGTTTTTCTCCTATGGAGACTGCATTTTGGTAGAGAATGAAGAGGGCTACGGGATCCTCAGTAGGGACAAAGGGAGAAAGAAGAGCTGGATGGCAACCAGGAAGGGACTGAGTAGGAGGTGGGAAATGGGGGTAGAAGAGTAGCGAAAAGGTATTCTCAAGAAAGACCTTCCCTCTAGCTGTAGATCTCTCTCGGTGGTGAGAAACATAGTTGGGGGTGGGGAAACAGGGACCCTCACACTCACCTCCTTTTCCACTCCCCCATTCAGCTCCCTCTCTGACACCATGATCATGGATTCCATCGCTGCCTTCCTTGTGTTGCCCAACCGATTGTTGGTGCCCCTTGTGCCTGACCTTCAAGATGTGGCCCAGTTGCGTTCCCCTCTTCCCAGGGTACGGCCTCTCCCCCTAGATAGAGCCTTCGCTCAGGAACCCTGTGGTGGGTCTTTAATTTCTCACAGTCTGATTCCTACCCTTCAGGGCATAATTCGGATTCACTTGCTGGCTGCACGAGGGCTGAGCTCCAAGGATAAATACGTTAAGGGCCTGATTGAGGGCAAGTCAGACCCCTATGCGCTTGTGCGAGTGGGCACCCAGGCATTCTGCAGCCGTGTCATCAATGAGGAACTCAACCCCCAGTGGGGAGAGACTTATGAGGTGGGAGAGCCAAGGAGTGGGGGGAGCATGGTCAGGTGGGGAAGTTCCAGGAGGTGTTAAGAGAAGATGATGATTGGATGCTGCTCACCTGCAGACCCTTATCCCTCTGTGTTCTTCAGGTGATGGTGCATGAGGTCCCAGGACAGGAAATTGAGGTGGAGGTGTTTGACAAGGATCCAGACAAAGATGACTTTTTGGGCAGGTAAGACTCTGCCTACGTTAGGAGTCTAAATCCCCAGGGCCACTGACATCCCAGACGTAATCCTTTTCCAGGCCAGGGGAATAGTAATCATTTTCTTTCCCAACTTCTCACCCTTCATCCCCACCATGCACACATACTTAAATACCTCCTGAGTGTAAGAAGGGAGTCTGAGATCTGCCAGTTATTTCTGGGTGAGAAGCGGGCCAGTGAATGACTTTCTGCTAATTATAACACTCTCTTCTTTTTTCCTTTTCACTGCCATCATTACCACTACCATCCCCTCCCCCACAGAATGAAGCTGGATGTAGGGAAAGTATTGCAGGCTGGAGTAATGGATGAAGTAAGTTGAGAGAAGAGGAAGGTGGAGGGTAGTGTCCCCCATTGTGTAGACAGTGGTTACTGCATTGGTGGGGAAGAAGTTGGGTGGGTTTCTGATCTCTACCTCACTCTCTTCTACCTCTCCCTCCAGTGGTTCCCTCTTCAAGGTGGGCAAGGCCAAGTTCACTTAAGGCTAGAATGGCTTTCGCTTTTGCCAGATGCCGAAAAACTGGAGCAGGTAACTAATGTGCAAAACAGTAAGCTAGCAGGGGAGAAATAGGTAACTAGAAGTATGGGGGACTGAGTGGATGAAGGTCTGACCACGACCACCCCTCCGCAGATTCTACAGTGGAACCGTGGAGTCTCTTCCCGCCCAGAGCCCCCGTCGGCCGCCATCTTAGTTGTTTATCTGGATCGGGCCCAGGATCTTCCTGTGAGTGTGGCTTCTGAGGGCAGGTGAACAGGAAGCCGTGGGGTCAGCACTCCCACACCCTCCCTTGCCCCTGACCACTGTGCTCCAGTAGCAACAGCATGTAAACATGAGGACTCCACAGACGGGATCAGAGTCATCTCAGGGGAAAGACTCTGATGAGAGCCCACCTTCCTTCACTGAAACACAAAAACAACCAAGATGGTGACTTCTGAATTCTCCCACCCGCAGCTGAAGAAGGGGAACAAGGAGCCCAACCCCATGGTACAACTGTCAATCCAGGATGTGACCCAGGAGAGCAAGGTGAGGGCCAGGACACGGATACCACTGTGGGAGGCATTGTGTGTGGGGACAGGAGGAGGGGGGACTATTCTTGGGATGAAGTGTTCCCTTTAGGCTGCCCATAAGGGCAAGGGTTTTCTGGAGAAACAGAACTGGTACTGGGCCATGTACCCTTGACCGAGTCCTGCATACCTCCAGGCTGTCTACAGCACCAACTGCCCAGTGTGGGAGCAGGCCTTCCGGTTCTTCCTGCAAGACCCTCAAAGCCAGGAGCTTGATGTGCAGGTGAGTTACAGGTCCTCCTGGATGCGCTATTCTGTCTTCCCAGGTCTACACCATTTCTTCTCTGCATCTTCTCCTTTGATCTCTTATTTTCTTGGGGTTTTTTGTTTGTTTGACTGTGTGGCTTTCCAGGTCATAGTTCCCTGACTAGGGATCAAACCTGGGCCATCTGCAATGAGAGTATGGAGTCCTAAACCACTGGACTGCCAGGGAATTCCATGATCTCTATTTTCAGTCCATCTACCGAGACTCTCCACCTCTTACACTCTCCACGTTTCCCCACCCATCTCTCTAGGCTCATTCTTATTGAGAACTGTGTACTTCAAATGAGTGATTTTTGTGCTTTGTAAATTATGCCTCAAAAAAAATATTTTTTTTAAAGAGAAGAACATATGGAGCACTAAACACCTAGCATTTTTTTTCTGGCATATTTTTATTTTTAAAAGTTTTTTATTTTATATTGGAGTATAGAGTTAGAACGACATTGTGTTTCAGATGTACATCAAAGTAATTCAGTTATACATATTCATATATTTATTTTTCAGATTTTATTCCCATGTTATTACAGAGTATTGAGTATGGTTCCCTGTGCTTAGAGTAGGTTCTTGTTGATTATCTCTATCACAATATGGTAGTGTGCATATGCCAATCCCAACCTCCCAGACATCTAGCACTTCTAAGGTCATAGAAAAAGCATGTACACAGTATCTGCTGTCATGAAACTTACTGGCTAGTTTCATAGAAGAGACAAACATATATAAGGAAAGATGATTCAGCATCAACCAGTGGGAGTCAGATACCCAAAGTATAGTACTTAGGATGGCTGGAGAAAAGTACAGAGGCTGGAGTAACTAGAGAGACTTTGTGACAGAAGTAGGATTTTCAGAGGGACTGCAAGTATCAGTAGGATTTAAATAGGCAGAGAAGAGCAGAATGAGAATGAGAACTTGGCCAGGTAACGAGACCAGAAAGAGCAGAGGAGGAAGGGACTGTGGAGTAGACAGAGGACTATAAAAGGATGGCCCGGAGTGGAGCAGGTTTGTGACTGGCACAGAGTGAAGCTGCAGCCACGTCACATTTCCATAGTGTACCTCCCTGTTCCCTAATCTTTCTCTCCATCCCCTCTTCCTGTGCCTACAGGTGAAGGATGACTCCAGGGCCCTGACTTTAGGGGCACTGACCCTGCCTCTGGCTCGCCTGCTGACTGCCCCGGAACTCACCCTGGACCAGTGGTTCCAGCTCAGCAGCTCTGGCCTAAACTCCCGCCTCTACATGAAACTAGTTATGAGGGTATGGAGGTGGATAAAGTGCTATGGGCGGAGAAGGGCCTTGTGGATTCTTTGTGGCATTAAGAGTAAGGAAAGGTGACTTGTTCCTGGGTTTCAGCACACACACACACACACACACAAAAGTAAGGAAAGGGAACTTCCCTGGCGCTCCAGTCGCTTAGACTCTGCACTACCATTGCAGGGGGTGCAGGTTCAATCCCTGGTCTGGGAGCGTGCAGCCAAAAAAAAAAGGGAATCCTCTGCAATGAAATGATCTAGTATATGTGGAAGCATCTAGCAGACACACAAAACGTTTATTGATCTAACTGGGGGAAGAGATGGTGTCTGAGTAGGGTGAGTGTGGAGGGAACCCTCCAGAGATGAGCCCAGCCAAGGCAGGGACCTAGTTTCCCTGTCAGAGTGCCTGCTCTGCCTGCCAGGCCCCACATATCTTGCCTGCTGATGGCTAAATTTTGATTAGCCGCTTTGATTTGACAATCACTCTGCCCTTCCCAGCTCTTATACTTGGATACATCAGAAGTGCGGTTCCCTGCTATGCCTGGTATTCCTGGGGCTTGGGACCTGGATGATAGCCCTCAGACAGGCAGCAGTGTGGATGTCCCACCTCGACCCTGTCACACTACTCCTGATAGTAGCTTTGGGACAGAGGTAAGTCTGTATCCAGATAGGACTAAGCTCTATTTGCCCACTGTGGTCTACGTGTGCAAAACCTGTTTCAAGACTGGGTCTGACCGGTTTCTCTCTTTGACTGCCATCTGGTGTCCCCATCTGTCCCTTTTGCAGAATGTGCTTCGGCTCCATGTATTAGAGGCCCAGGACCTGATTGCCAAAGACCGCTTCTTGGGGGGATTAGTGAAGGGCAAGTCAGACCCCTACGTCAAACTAAAGCTGGCAGGACGAAGCTTCCACAGCCGTGTTGTTCGGGAAGATCTCAATCCCCGTTGGAACGAGATCTTTGAGGTCAGAATGGAAGGCTAGAACTCTTTCCAGTTCTGCCCCATCTTTCCCCCACCTCTGAAAGTAGTCCAGAAAACTTCTGGGGTTCAGTTGACTGGAGGGGGAATCCAGTCATTCGGAGAAGAAAAGGAAATGATTCCACTATTTTCTTCCACTAGGTGATCGTCACATCAATCCCAGGTCAAGAGCTAGAGGTTGAGGTTTTTGACAAGGACCTGGACAAGGATGACTTTCTGGGCAGGTGAGAGGGTAAGGTCTGATGAGGAAGACAAGCTGGGTCTTGTAGACCAGGACGTCTGGCCTTGTGGGGACAAGAGACTTGGCTCTTGACCATAGACCTTAATTTTAATCTTTCTACTCTACAGGTGTAAAGTGAGTCTCACCACTGTCTTAAACAGTGGCTTCCTTGATGAGGTAAGCATGAAATGAGAATCAGCAATCCCTTGGGACTTATCTGGCGGTCCAGTGGTTGACTTCACCTTCCGGTGTGGGGCGTGTGGGCTTGATTGTTGGTGGGAGCTAAGATCCATATGCCTTGCAGCCAAAAAAACCAAAAAAATTAAAAACCTCAAAAAACATTAAAAAAAAAAAGAAACAATATTGTAACAAATTCAATAAAGGCTTCAATTATGGTCCACAGATGGTATATTAAAAACAAAGAATCAACAGTCCCTCCTGATCCAGCTGCACATCTCATTCTTATGGTCCCTGTCCCACACACTCCAGTCTTAACCCTGCCTACTTCCACAGTGGCTGACCCTGGAGGATGTCCCTTCTGGCCGCCTACACTTGCGTCTGGAGCGTCTGACCCCCCGCCCCACTGCTGCTGAGTTAGAGGAGGTAAGGAAAGATACTGGAAGAAGGAAAGGACCCAGGGTGGGTCAAAGTAAGCTCTTCTGTCCGCTTTCAAGGCATATGCCAGCCCTCCAGAGTATCAGTTACCACCCCCCAGTCCCCGTGTCCTCCCCTAGGTGCTGCAGGTGAACAGCTTGATCCAGACCCAGAAGAGTGCAGAACTTGCAGCGGCCCTGCTGTCTGTCTACCTGGAGCGGGCTGAGGACCTGCCGGTGAGATCTGCTCCCCACACCCCATAGCTCCCAGGCCCTTCTATATCCCTTGGGTTTGGATGCTCCTGGTGTATTTGGAATAGTAAATTCCAAATTCCTCTCTCCCAGGGTGGTGCTGGGATGGGAAGAATTGTCTGCCCAAGGCCAGGAGGGTGGTGGCTGTCAAGCGGCAATAGGGATGTGGGCCGCTGGCTATGGGGCAGGGAATTTGCCTTAACTGGGACACATTTAAGACCAGTATTTTCTTTCCAGCTCCGAAAAGGTACCAAGCCTCCCAGCCCTTATGCTACTCTTGCTGTGGGAGATACGTCTCATAAAACTAAGGTACTGTATTGGGAAATGCCGAAGGACTAAGAATGGGA
Source organism: Bos indicus (assembly GCF_029378745.1). Lineage (NCBI taxonomy): Eukaryota > Metazoa > Chordata > Mammalia > Artiodactyla > Bovidae > Bos > Bos indicus. The sequence continues at coordinate 57,286,068 of NC_091764.1, read as the reverse complement.
GGGCTGAGAGGAATAGAGGAGAAAATGTCAATCACTGAGGATCCTCCTCACCTCCACCAGACTGTTCTCCAAACGGCCACCCCCGTCTGGAATGAGAGCGCCTCCTTTCTCATCAGGAAACCAAACACTGAGAGTCTGGAGTTGCAGGTACTGTAAACTCATCCTACAAACATTTACCAGATTGCTGTCACAGTCCAGGCACTGAACCAGGCACAGGGCATTCAGAGATAAAAGAGCAAGTTCTAATCTTTTTGGAGCTCATACTCCTTTTAGGAGAAAAATAACCAGAGAATACTTCCAGACTGGTAACTGCTGAGGTAAAAGGCAGTGAGGGGAGAAGAGGTGGGAAAGGTGAGGGTGAGTAGTAAGAAAGGCATCCTTAGCTTAAGGGTAGATAGGCCCTGACCAAGGAAAGGAAAGGAAAACCTTTCAGGCTAAGAGGGGAATAGAGGCAAATAATATATTATGGAGATAGGCAGGAGCAAGATCACAAGAGCTCTTAAAAATTATGTTGAGAATTTAGATTTTATCCTAAAGGCATAGGAAAACACTAGAAAGAATGAGAGATGACATCCAGACTCATATATTAGGAAGACTGTTGATGTCAGGGTAAAAGATGAGCTGGAGGAAGGCAACACTGGAGGCAGGTGGATCAGTTAAGAGACTGTTAAGAGTAATTAAAGCAAGAATTGACAAAGGCCAGATGATATTTGGCTGTTATTTTGACATGGAGGGGAAGAAGTTGGGGAGGAGCAAAGAACAGTCTAGGTGTTAACTCCTGGGTTTTTAGTGTGGACGGACAGATAAAGGTGCCATTGCCAACAGAGGGAATGCACAGAGCAGGAATTTTAAAAACTGAGATCTCTGAGGACCATCCAAGGGGAGCCAGCCATTCGGAAGGTAGATCTCTGGCCCATTGTGGGCTTCCTTCCTGTCCCTCTTGTTTGAGCATCATGAGCAAGCAACAGGTAGTAGCTGCAGTCACGAGCATGAGCATGATCTCTCAAGGTGTGTGTAGAGTGAAAAGGAGACAGACAAAGGTGGGATATGCTGGGCGCTGCAACAGATGAAGGGCAGATGGAGAGTAAGAGCCCTGAAGTACAGTGGGATGCTTACCAGGAAGGAGTGGGTTATAGAAGCCACAGGAAGTGACCAAGTGTTATTGAGAGGTAAACTTAGATGACTGAAAACTATTCACTGACTTTGAAAACCAGGAGGCACCGATGATTGGAACAACTTCAGGAGCTAGAATGGAGTAGAAACTAGATTTCAGTGGATTGAAGGGTGACCAAAAAGTGATGAGGTATAGGAGGTGAAGAGAGGATGGGGGAAGTTAATATAGGAGTGCTGGGCTCTTTCTGGAGTAAGGAGTCAAGAAATACCTTCCAAAGTTGATAGAACAGTAAGTAGAGAATTACATGATAGAAACCAATAGAACTTAAAGTAATGTAGCTATTAACAACACTGACAGAGGTAGAGAAGAGATGTAAATGAGCTCAGTTAATCATCTTGCACAGTAGAGACTCAGTAGATAATAAAGCTGGCAAACATGAAATAGAGATATAGGCATATTAGTTTAGTTAGAACTATGCCAGTATAAGGAAAACAGGAAGAGCTCTGGTAGAGTGTGGACATGCGGGTAGGAAGGACAGGAAGCAATTTCATTTTACTGTTCTTTTCCCACCCTGTGCAGTTATTACTGGGATAATTTATGAAAGCTGAGAAAGTAAAGATCATACAGTCTATTCTGGTTGAAAAAGGGAAATGGGGCCAGCAGCAACTATTACCACAGCTTCCCTGCGTCTTCATGAAGGGGAATCTCTGACCAAAACCACCCGAATGTCCAAGCATTTGGACCTGGAATGCCGGGATTAAATCACCTCTCTCCCTTTATTGACCATGCTGCGAGGCTTGCACTGGGATCGAACCTGGGCCCCAGCAGTGAAAGCGCCCAGGCCTAACCACTGGACTGCCAAGGAGCCTGCTTCTCTCTTGATGACAGTCCTATTGCTTCACAGGTTCGGGGGGAAGGCTCTGGCACGCTGGGCTCATTATCCCTGCCCCTCTCCGAGCTCCTTGTGGCTGATCGGCTCTGCCTGGACCGCTGGTTTACGCTCAGCAACGGTCAAGGGCAGGTGCTACTGAGAGCACAGCTCGGGGTGAGTGTGGGAGATGTGGTGGGTGTGGGGAGGCGGGAGCAGAGGGCTGTGTGGCTCACGACCTTCTTGTCCGTCTAGATCCTGGTGTCTCAGCACTCCGGGGTGGAAGCTCACAGCCACAGCTACAGCCACAGCTCCTCATCTCTGAGTGAACTAGAGCTCTGGAGTGGACTCCCTCAGGTCACCTCTTCAGCCCCAGAGCTCAGGCAGCGCCTAACACACAGTGACAGGTAAAGTGCTGGGACAGAAAGATGGGACTCAGTCGAGGATATAAAGGACAGGCTACCGACTCCTGAGGCACTGCCTGCTCCCAGCGCTGTCTCCATCTCTCCATAGTCCCCCTGAGGCTCCAGCCGGGCCGCTGGGCCAGGTGAAACTGACTGTTTGGTACCACAGTGAAGAACGCAAGCTGGTTGGCTTCATTCACAGTTGCCGGTGAGACCCCATCTGTCCACCCTCCAGGTTCTACCTGTCCCCCCCACCTTGGGTGGCCTTGTCACCTCCTTCCTCCTGTCACAGGGCCCTTCGACAAAATGGACGGGATCCCCCCGATCCCTACGTGTCACTGTTGCTACTGCCAGATAAGAACCGGGGCACCAAGAGGAAGACTTCACAGAAGAAGAGGACCCTAAATCCTGAATTCAACGAGCGGTCAGTCAGTGGGCTTTCCAGTGAAGAGATGGCAGGCTTGGGAAGGGCCCTGCCTCTAACGCCCAGTCCTTCCTCAGGTTTGAGTGGGAACTGCCCCTGGATGAGGCCCTCCAGCGAAAGCTGGATGTCTCTGTGAAGTCTAGTTCCTCCTTCATGTCAAGAGAGCGTGACCTGCTGGGGAAGGTAAGAGGGCAGGGTAAAGGTGAGAAAAGTTGCTGGTGGAAAGGCTTGTAGTCCCTGTTAGGGAGGAGGCACCCTGGTGACGCTACTCTACAGATGTTCTTTACGGTACTTTACTACCCAATTTGGAGAAGGAAGTGGCAACCCACTCCAGTACTCTTGCCTAGGAAATCCCATGGACAGAGGAGCCTGGCAGGCTACAGTCCATGGAGTCACAAAGAGTTGGACAGCACTTAGTGACTCAACAGCAAACACTACCCAATTGCCTCTGTACTGGTTTGGGACCTGGAGTGTGACAGGGTGGGACGTGGTTTTTGGAGACATGAAAAGTAACGTCACCCCTGCTACTCGCCAACACAGGTGCAGTTGGACCTCGCTGAGATAGACCTTTCCCAGGGTGCGGCCCAGTGGTGAGTACCTGATGAGCTGGCAGTGGCCCAGGATGCTTAAGTAGGAAGGAAAAAGGATGTAAGCCAAGCTGAGAACCACTGATCTGAAGTAAAGAGCCCTAAGATCTTGTCTCATTTATAAGAGAACACAAGAGTCATCTTTTTACCTGAGCCTTCTCTGCTCGTTCCCACAGGTATGACCTCATGGATGACAAGGACAAGGGCAGCTCCTAGGAGCCAGGGATTTCTGCCTGACTGCTCTGTCTCCTTGCCTCGCCTCTTGCTGCATCACCGCCTCCACGCGATGAGCCTAAAGCTTGGGGCCCGAGGGCAGAGCCTGCACCGCTCAGCCCTCACCCTTCCCGGTCCTGTGCTAGGGCCTTTGCGCAACCAAAGAGCAGGACCGTACGTTACCCTCTACTGCACGGCCTTTATCCTTCCGGGCTCCTGGGGCAGGGACGTGAGCTGGCTATTTGCTGCTCTGCCCACACATTCTCCTTTCTGCCCAGCTCCTCAGGGCCTTCTGTGTCTGTGCCTGGCCACTGGCAGCACTAGCAGTGGCATTAGCTTATGCCAAATATAGCTTTTGGAAAGACCTTTTTTCTTTGATGGGATGGTCTCCTTCTTCCCAAACATGAGCAGTCAGGGAGAGAGGAAAGGCTAACCATGCACGCTGAGCGCCTCCTGGACCACTTCATGCAGCAAGTGTACCAACCCAACCCCACATCCCCTTCCGTACCCACTTCCTCCAGCCTGTCCCAAAGATGACACCTGCTGTGTTGACTCAGGCCAGCCAGTCTCTGGATGGCTCTGGGAAGAGATTCATCAAAGCCTTCAGGTGGCCAGTGTTGGTCACGGTGTGAGCCTCTAGCTGGGGCATACAGAGGGCTCTGGAGGACTCAGGACAGCATGGTCAATATTTGTCCAGGCGCCTCGGCTATTCAGTCACTGTCTAGAACTGAATCTCCTAATTTTGTCCCAACTCTGCCAATCCAACGTCTCTTACATTAAACCTTATACTCAAACCAGCTGGGGCTCTTTTCCTTAAGGGCAGAGAATCCCACCTACCCATCAGGTGTTTATTCCAAGTGTCAAAAGCCTTTGTTCAGTTCACAAATCAGGTCTGTTTGTTTATATTTTTAACTGATTATCAGTTATTAAAAAAGCTGATTTAAGCATCTGCAGTGGTGACATCAACCTCGACTCCTGGCTCAATACTGGCGGCTCTGTCTTATTAACAGTCTCAGAAAGGACCCTGCACGGCCATGAGTTGCTTGTGGATCCTCATCAGAAAAACGATTCCAAGTTGTAGAACCTTGTAGTTATTTTCCTTGTAGTTACTCTCAGAGTTTTGGGGGGCCTCCCAACCAGGCTTTGAGAGTGTTTCCCTTTGCATCTCTGATCAAGTCAGCATGTACTTTCTCCAAAGACGTTACGCTGCAGCTGCTTAGAATCGGAGTTAGATTCCTAGAACCTCTGGTTCCTGGAGTCTAAATCCAGGCCGTGGGGCAGCTTCTGACTGACGTGTTCCTCCGTGAGAGTGAGGAGTGGGGAGGTAGGCAGGTGGGCCGGAGCTCCCTGCAGCTGAGACTGTGTCTTCCTCGGAGATCAAGGCAGAACCCACTGTGGTTGCAGCCAAGATTGCTGGTAGTGCTGAGGGTGCTCATGTGACCTGTGTGAATTCACTGAATTTCTGGTGAGATTCATTCCCAGTCACGGTGATGATGTCTATTACACATTCTAATCTTCTGAGCTTTCCAGGGAAAGGATTCCTAAGGCTGGTGAACCTGGGAGCTCTGTGCCACGGCACAGAGTCAAAGATGTTCAGCCACATCCAAAAGGGCTTAAGGCCCACGTGGTGGGCAGCTACAGGAGAAATATTTTATACGCATTCAAAGCTGCTCACCCTTGGGGCTCTTCCTGGAATGCAAGTACAGAAGCTGTGCCCTATTCCCTCTAACTACCATGTGAAGGGAAAGTGAAGTGGAAGAAGAAGGAATTACTGAAAACTGGGTCACTGAAATAGGAACTTGGAGATTCCATAACTGCTTCAGGGGGCCTTTATCATCCTTCTCTGAAACCTTAGGATGCTGTCCACTGGGAGGAGAAGAAAGGCTCAGGGAAAGAACTCAGTTTGGAGTTGTCAGAATCCACCTTATCAGCAAAAGCTAAATTTAAACTCTATGCCATCAACTCACTCAGCTCCAAATTTTTTTTTTCCGATAAATCTCTGGTATTCACTGATGGTTCTTATGCCATCTCTACTTCCTTCCCATCAACGTAAGAGCCTTGGCCATGAGCAAAAAGTCTCTGTTGCCCTTCCCTAAACCCACAAACTTAACAGGTGAAAACCCCAAAACACAGGGCAGAGGAACTTATATTTCTAAGGTTTCTCATCTTATTATTCAATACTGGGCATGTAGCCCAAGGCCTGCCGTTATAGCTAGCTTCTGGGATCTTGAAATGTGTGATTTTTAAGAAGCACTCTTTACCTAGTTCATCACTTCCAGGTAATTAAATTTCCAGAAAACTAAAGGACATGGCACAAATTCTCCCATCCCCGAAGGGTCTCTACTCTTGCCCAACCTTTTCAAATTCAGGATAGGTAAGAGAAGGGTCATTGATCTACATACTATTAATAAACACAAGATGAGACACAATTTAGTACACTGTTACGCTTATATAAAATGAGCTAAGGGTTGTTAATCACAGCAATTACACAAATGCCAATTTGGTATTTCTTAAACAGCTGGCCGTTGACAGGCACACGAGGCACTACCTCTGCCAGAGAAAAGGCAGCGATGACAGCACATGGGCACTGTCACTGATGTTTACAAACACTGCCCTTTTGGAAGATGGCTCCATTGGCCCAAACAGCATGCTGCGGTTAACTGGACGTGGCAACACATCTGTCTACCTAACAGCCATTTGCTCCAGAGCATTCTCGGTGGCAGTGTGCCAGCCCCAAGGGATTAATCACAATCCTTTTTGCTGGATACTCACTTTCCCAGACTCCACTGCAACTTAAAGAGTGGCTCTGTGACCAGGCTGTGGTCAATGAAATGTAAGAGGAAGTCACCTGGGGATGGAGCGTCAGCAGAAGAAAGCCCTTGTTGCTCCCTCCCTTTCTGCTGAGTTCTTAGTGGAAAGATGTGCTATCTGGAGCTGCAGCAGATTTAAAGCCTGAGGTCACTAACACGAGGACGAAAAGCTAACACAATTACAGGAATAGTTTTTAAAGTAGGATTATAACTTGCTTTTTTTCCTCTTAACACATAATAAGCATTTTTACACTTCAGTAAATATTCTTTGAAAATATAATTTGTAACCGTTACAACATGTACAGTTCTAAAGAACGATTGCCCCATAGTTAAACTGATTCTATATTGTCAGAAATAAAGGTAGTTCTGTTTTGTTATTCACTATGGGAACACACAAAATTTATTTTTGGCCACGTGGTGTGGCTTGGGGGATCTCAGTTCCCCCATCAGGGACTGAACTCATGCCACAGCAGTGAAAGTGTGCAGTCCTAACCACTGGACCACCAAGGAATTCCCTGATGACAATATATTCTTCCAAACTGCATTCTAAAGGAAATTATGAGTTTTCTACTCCTACCAGCAATACACATATTTTTCTATATTCTTTTTTAGATATTACAACTTAAAAAAATCTTTGCCAACTGATGAGCAAAATTTTGCCTACTTTTACAGATTTTCCTGTCTCTTCCCTCACTGTCAAATTACCAATTGTCATTTCTTGGTGAAATCAGTAGGCATTCTCTCCAGCAGCAATTCCCCTACCTATCAATTTTCCACTCCTGGCTTGGGATTCAGATAACATTTGTGAAGCACTGCACTGGGAAGGCTACTGAAATGCAAAGGTAAGACTACCCTAAAGAACTAAAAACCAATCTGACACCAAAAGCAAAGGCGAGAAAAGCAAAAAGAAACAAGTGGGAATGCATAAAACTGAAAAACTTCTGTAGAGCAAAAGAAACAATCAGCCTATTGAGTGGGAGAAAATATTTTAAAATCACTTATCTGATAAGAGATTGATATCCAAAATATATAAAGAACTCATACAAGTCAACACAAAACCCATAAATAATCTTTTTTTTTAATGGGCATAAGATCTAAATAGACATTTTTCCAAAGAAGATATACAGATGGCCAACGGGTACGTGAAAAGGTGCTCAACATCACTAATCACTGGGGAAATTCAAATCAAAGCCACAATAAGATACTGCTTCATACATGTCAGAATGGCTATTATCAAAGATAAGAAATAGGAGTTGGCGAGGATGTGTAGAAAAGGGAACCCTTGTGCACCGTTGGTGAGAATGTAAGTTAGTACAAACACTATGGAAAACAGTATGGAGGTTTCCTAAGAAATTAAAAATAGAACTATGATCCAGCAATTTCACTTCTGGGTATTTTTCTGAAAGGAAAAAAAAAAAAAAAAAAACCACTGGTTAGAGGCCCATTGCAGGACACACCCTCTTTCCCCAGGGGGTTTCTGTAGCAAGTTTTCATATTCTTTTCAAACAAAGGTTTCTCTGTTAATAGTTGAAGGAAAAAAAAAAAGCAGAGTAGGCACGCCACTTACGCATGATGTAGAGAGCTGTTGATTTGTTTTTGTTTTTTTAAAGGAAAACAATTTGTAAGATGTTGCACTAAAATGTTTTATATACACTTCAGAGAACTGTAGTAAATTATGTTAAAAAAATGACTAGAAAAGATATATGCACTCCTGTTTCACCGCAGCACTACTGACAGCAGCCAAGATAGGGAAACAACCTCAGTGTCCACCGACAAGTGAACAGATAAAGAAGATGTGGCATATCAATACAATGAAATGTTCTTCAGTCATAGAAATGAAGAGAATCTTGCCATTCCATTCCAAGGATGGAAGCTGAGGGCATTATGGCAAAGGAAATAAATCAGACAGAGAAAAACAAATACTGTATGATTCCACTTGTAGGTGGAATCTAAGACAGTAACAACAGCAACAAAACCAAGCCCAGAGAACAGACTGGTGGCCGGTGGCTGGTGGCAGGGGAGGGAGGGGGGGTGAAATGGGTGAAGGGAGTCAAAAACTATAAAATTGCTGTTAAAAGCCCTGGGGATGTGGTGTACAGTACAGCATGGTGACTATAGTCAATACTGTATTTCATGTTTATAAGTTGCTAAGAGTAAATCTTTAAAAAGTTCTCATAACATATATACCAATTTTTTATATGGTAACATGTTAACTAGACTTATTGTGATGATCATTTCACAGCATATACAAATATCAAATCATTATGTTGTACACCTGAAACTAAAATAATGTTAAATGTCAGTTAAAAAAAAAAGAACTAAAAACCTAGGAACAAGCAGGGTGATCGGGCAGTAGAGTAATTATAATACCCCTGCACATAAGAAAGGTACAAAGAGTAAGAGAGCCGCTGAAGGGCCTTCTCAAACCTTTCCACTGCACCCTCTGCAAACCTAGTTCCATATAGCACTTCCCACTCACTCTACTCCTTACAATTCTTTATTTACACAAAGCTCACTCTGGCCTCCCCTGAAACCTGGCTCATCTCTCAAGAGAACTCATTCACCAGAAGCACCCTCCAGAGGAGACCATTCTTTCTCCTTAACTCCATGTACTTGTACTGGGAGATAGGCTCTGCCTTCTCTTTGCACCCCAATGCTGCATCCCCATCATTATTCTCAGGGCAGTGAAAAAAATCTCAGCTCCTTTGGAGATGATGCCAATCTGATATACTGTCTCTACCTTTTCCCATTGCTGTCACTCCCCAAATACACACACACAGTATTTACAGAAGGGTGTGGTGCCCTGAATATTGCTGTCACCCTGGAGTCTTCAATGTACACTGCAAGTTATTCAGTAACTAGAATCATAGTTCCTCATTTGGCGGACACCTGGTTTCCTCCCCAGTGCCCTTTCCTCCCCATCTGGATGAACTCCAGTTCACCTCCAGTGGCAGGTGGATCCACCACCCTGGGTGGCCTAAGAGAATCAAAGTAACACCATCCTCCTTACCACAAGGTAGGCAGTAACCCAGTCTGAACCTACCAGGGCATATTTATTTCCCTGACCATAGTTATTAGTTCAAGGGTCGATGTGCATTTTTCTAAGTGGGTCTAGTCAGGAACTGATTGCAATGATCAAGAGAAGCTCTCTCCCTTCCTTCTGTGGTATAAGGATGTGCAGTTAAGCCATATCTGGCTCCAGGAAAGGATCCAAGGAAGAAGCTAACACAGGGACAGTGGCAAGAGAATTAGATCCCTTGGTGATGTCATGAATTTCTGGATCAATATGAACTGAAAACCTACCCTACCTCTTTTCAATTACTGAAGCCAATAAATCTTGTTTAGCCAGTTTCAGTCAGATTTTTTTGCTATTTGCAATTGGAAGAACTTTAAGGAACACTCTCCTTAAACCCAGTGACCTTCACCTCATTACTCTTTCAACCATTTACCCCATGGTAACTCGCCTAGTTCCTGTCTTCTCCTATATTCTTTGAAATTCTAATCTCCAATGTGCTATTTTCTCCAGCTACAACTCTGAGGTCTCCAAACACTTCACTTATTCATTCTCTTTGAAACACCAGCCTTGTGACCTCCCACATTCTCTCAATTTAATCAGCCACTTTCATACTCACTCCTTCTCTATTTGGCCTGGACTACAAACCTTTTAGACTCTCAACTTCCTCGTTCTCAAGTTCACCCATTATCCCTATTCCATAAAATTTAAGCCACTACCATTCCAGCTGCCTCTATTCTCTAGCTTAATTATCCAAGTAGCTAATACTGGAAGAAGAAAATAACTACCTGTGGATCAGCGCCATTACAAATTTATGATCTCCTTTTACAACCATCCTCCAAGCTATTCAGCAAGCTCATGTGGAGCAGAGTAGCCACCCAATAAATGTCAACTGAGTGTTTGTCAGTGGGTCCCCAGTAAGCTGTCACCTTTCAAAGCACCTATTTCAAACCTTCACTACTTTCTCAAGCCAACTGCTTCTACTTCCTCTTTCTGCAAACTGCATCACCTCACTTTAAAAAAAAATTATTGTAGGTGCTTTACAATATTCTGTTAGTTTCTGCTGTACAGCAAAATGAATCAGCCACGTGTATACTGAGTGCAGAAGAATTGATGCTTTTGAACTGTGGTGTTGGAGAAGACTCTTGAGAGTCCCTTGGATTGCAAGGAGATCCAACCAGTCCATCCTAAAGCAGATCAGTCCTGGGTGTTCATTGGAAGGACTGATGTTGAAGCTGAAACTCCAATACTTTGGCCACCTGATGTGAAGAGCTGACTCATTGGAAAAGACCCTGATGCTGGGAAAGACTGAGGGCAGGAGGAGAAGAGGACTGATAAAAATAAGAGCTCAGTACATGGGAACTCCCTCAGTCTCTTGACTCCCCAACCTATCTCCCTATTGACTAACTAGTATCAGTGTCCATTCTTCACTCTTCCCTTTCACCCAGACGGCCATTCACTCTACAGATATTTGGGTGTCCAGCATATGCCAGGAGCTGTGCTCTGCTTGGCCCTGGAAATAGTGTGTGTTGGTGGGGAGAGGGGGCAGGAATATAAGAGAGGTAACAACCTAAGCCGAGAAGAATAGCTTTCTTTTGAAGATCTAAAAGCTAGTAGGTATGGTTGGTTCCGGAGAAGGCAATAGCACCCCACTCCAGTACTCTTGCCTGGAAAATCCCATGGACGCAGGAGCCTGGTAGGCTGCAGTCCACGGGGTCACTAAGAGTCAGACACGACTGATCGACTTCACTTTCACTCTTCACTTTCATGCCTTGGAGAAGGAAATGGCAACCCACTCCAGTGTTCTTGCCTTGAGAGTCCCAGGGACGGGGGAGCCTGGTGGGCTGCTGTCTATGGGTTTGCACAGAGTTGGACACGACTGAAGCAATTAAGCAACAGCAGCAGCATGGTTGGTTCAGGCAAGGAGTGTTTCAAAACTATGCTGGCTTTTGTGGGTCAATGTGAGGATTCTTTTTTACCAAAGCATGTGAAAGGATTTTAAGCAGGAAGATGACATGATCAAATGCACATTTTTAAAAGATCACTTTTATTACCTATGTCTGTTAGTTTATTCTCTGTGCTTTCCAGCAGGCTAAAAATATTTCAAATAGATTTCCAGGCCCTAACACAGACCTAGAATCAGAGTCTTTGGGAGGAGAATCTGGAAGTTTGTCTGCTTACAGGAAATTCTGAAGAACAGCTAAATCTGAGTATCACCGTTTTAGAATATTACAAAAATAAAATTAGCATTTCTTACCAGAAAACCTATCTTTCTGTTTATATGTGGCATCTAGTATGCATCTATAAAAACGGGTCTTGGAGAGGACTTCATCAACGACCCGTGCATCATAAAACATCCTCCTCACCCTCCCTCTTCTATCACGCATCACCACCAGTACCACTTTCTGATCAAAATGCCAGAGGACTGAAAACATATTTCCTATTTACTGAGGAAACTGGGGTCTCTCTACCTAAACTATTATCCATCTTAACACATTAGTCACTGGTGAAAGAGCTAGGTAAGATGTATAGGGTGAAACCAAAATTATTCAAGTTACTAAAGATCTACATAGTGCCATGTAACTCCAGAAACTGTCCCATCAGGCTTTAATGTACATTAAAAGGTAGACCTTTCATAAGGTGTGCCCGTCCTCACCTCATACTGTCTGAGTGGCTATCATCAAAAAAGAACACAAATAAAAATGCTGGCGAAGATGTGGAGAAAAGAACCCTTGTATACCATTGACAGGAACGTAAATTGATGCAGCCACTATGAAAAACAGTGCAGAAGTTTCTCAAAAGGCTAAAAATAGAGTTACCATATGACCGAGCAATTCCACTCTTGGGTATATATTAAAAAAAAAACAAACCAATACCTCAGTGTTCACAACAGCATTATTTAAAATTGCCAAGAATACAGAAGCAACTTAAGTGTCCATTAACAGATGAGTGGAACAAGATGTGGTGTGTACACACACACACACACAAATGGACTACTACTCAGTCACAAAAAAGAATGAAATTTTGTCACCTGTAGCAACATGGATGGACTTGGAGGGCATTATATTAAGTGAAGCATCTCAGAGAAAGAAATACTGTATGATATCACTTATATGTGGAGTCTAAAAAATACAACAAATCAGTGAATATAACAAAAAAGAAGCAGACTCACAGATATAGAGAACAAACTAATGGTCACTAGTGGGTAATGGTGGAGAAGGCAATGGCACCCCACTCCAGTACTCCTGCCTGGAAAATCCCATGGATGGAGGAGCCTGGTGGGCTGCAGTCCATGGGGTCGCTAAGAGTCGGACACAACTGAGCGACGTCACTTTCACTTTTCACTTCCATGCATTAGAGAAGGAAATGGCAACCCACTTCAGTATTCTTTCGTGGAGAATCCCAGGGACGGGGGAGCCTAGTGGGCTGCTGTCTATGGGGTCGCACAGAGTCGGATACGACTGAAGCGACTTAGCAGCAGCAGTGGGGAAGGGGCAGGGGCAGCTTGGGGTAGGGGAGTTGGAGGTACAAAGAATGGGTGTAAGACATGCTCAAGCATATACTTTAAAACATGGGGAATATAGCCAATACTTTGTAATGACTCTAATTGGAAAGTAACCTTTAAAATTGTATTTTAAAAAGCTCTGCTCTTCCTAATTATTTCATGTTGACTAATATTAGAATATGCAATCCTTAAGAACACACAAGTCACATCCTAGGTGGTGCAGGAAGAGGAGAGTTGGGCATTTGTCACAGAAAGCCCACATACATGATGCATAAATCACCTATGCCCAGTTAAGACCACGTTCACTCTGGTTTGTGTTATTTATGATTAAAAGACAGAGATAATACAGAAAATGAAGGATAGTCCTTCAACTTGTATTTGCCAAGGGACTTCATCTTTTCTTCTTGCACTGCTTATCTACAAATCAGACAAAATGCTAGAGAGTCAGATGATGCCATAAGCATTTCTCCTTGGCAAACTGCCAAAAGGCAGTTATGAAAGGGAAGGAGAAGAAAAATCAGATAAACATCTTCAAAACCAACTTCTGTGGAAGTGATGAAAGACACAAAAAGTCATCTTTGATGTGGCCCTCCCCTAAACAGTCTTGTAACCAAACACTTAAGACAAACGTATTCTTTCTTGCTGTCCATCTGTTCATGCCTAGTAATATTTTATGGATGAAAAATGAGGAAATACCAACTACTTCATATGTTGGGAAGGATAAAGGAAGTTTAGCTAACAAATCACTTACTCTGTGCTTGGTCCATTCTGTCTTACAAAAATTAACACATGAATCCTCCCAACAGAACTACAAGGTTACATATTATTGATAACTAAAGTTGCTTGTATGTGGCAGAACCTAGATTCAAATTTAAACATACAGAAACCCCTCCCCGCCAAAAAAAATCTAAGCAGGCTTGTCTGAGTCCACATTCTTTAGCACCCTCTATGGTTCACAGCAGTACCTGCTCTGCTGAGACCTCCAGAATACTTGCTAACACCCTCCTCATCTTTGCTGTTTCTATTACACAACCCATTTCTGGTCTTCCAAGAAGCTTTCCCCAACCACCACGTATCACTTCTGCACTGCCCATAAAGTTCACTTATGCCTCACACTACTGACCTCCGGTGGGTAGGTTTTCTTCTCCAACCCAGTGCTTGCCCATTCAGGCAAGCCCCAATGTCCAGCACTGTGTGAGCAACCGGGGCATTTACTGGTCCAGCCAGTGAAGTCGGGCTTGCCCGGGCTGGCTCCCTCCAAGCACAAACAGGAACTTTGATAATCATCTGGGGGATGTACAACACAGGGAATACAGCCAAAATTTACAATAACTAAAAATAGAGTATAATATTTAAAAACTGTGAATCACTATGTAGTACACCTGAAACATATTTGTACAACTATACTTCAATTTTTAAAAAAATCTAAAAAACAACCATCTGCGGGAAAGAGATGTCCAGTGCTGGGCAGAGAGTTCCCAAAGGCTGGACAACCCAGCCCTGCATTCCAAGACCTGTGAAGAAACGACAGGGAGGCTGGTACATACGCTGCCGCATTCAGCGGAAATTTCAACTTAGAGCGACTAGGGCAGGTGACCGGCTTAATTCCAAAGTTTAACACTTCAACTACCAGTTCATTTTTTAAAAAAACGAAAAACTTCAGTTAACTGTTCCAAGTCACAAGGCAACTCAACGGCTTCTGTTCTCTTTCTACCAAACAGTAAGAGGAAGCTAAAAAGGCCGAACCATTATGCCCGAGGGAGTAAGTGCTTCCCACTATCTGACCTCCATCCGGCCTGCTGCAGCTGCAGCCTTTCCCTCTCGTTCTGCGTTCTTACCAGTGGATTCAGAAATAAATCCCCACCCACACTAAACCGGGAACTCAGAGCCAAGCAAAGGAGATATCTTGAGGGACCACGCGCGGTTTTACGGTCAGGGATAGGGGCTGTAAAGTGCTCACTGCCTTTCGGTTCTGGGACAAGAATCGCACCCCCAAAACCTGAGTCACCAACCGCCGCCGCGGGCCGGAAGTCACTGCGCCAGCATCCTCCCTGAGCCTTACCGCGGTGTTTCCCGTGAGCCCGCGGGCGCGCGAGGACTACATCTCCCGGCATGCTTCGAGGCTGCAGAAATTAACCCTTCAGGGCCCGCGGCTGCCCTGCGCCCCGCCTCCGCCCCTTACCTGGACCCCACAGGGTGAGTTTTGGGGCGCTGGGGAGGGGCTCTTTCCTTTATTTAAGGCTTAGGGGTGTGTGTGTGTAGGGGTGTGTGTGTGTGTGTGTATGTGTGTG
The DNA here is from genome assembly GCF_029378745.1 of Bos indicus. Lineage (NCBI taxonomy): Eukaryota > Metazoa > Chordata > Mammalia > Artiodactyla > Bovidae > Bos > Bos indicus. Next base: position 57,270,839 of record NC_091764.1, on the reverse strand, counting down.
AGATGTACTCCTGGCTAGAGGAAAGATTCTGATTTTCCTAAAATGAGACGATTTGCAGTAATGAGGTTCAGATGGGTTTTTTTTTTTTTGCGAGTGGGAGACCCAGCATCAACTCTCTAAACCCCTAAATTGAATCACTACTGTCTTCCTCCGAATGCTATCTAAATCATCGCCTTCTTTACCCCCAGTACAAAAATAACCAGTAAACCCTCCCCTCTTTCATAGGCCCCTGACTTCCACCTTTCCCCAGTCCTCACAACAAGGTTTGCAACCTGGCTGCCAAGTCAGGGTTTTATTATCCTTCTGGTTGAGGGTTGAAAACTCATGGAGCCCAGAGGACCTCGCACATCTTTATGGATTAGAGATTTTAGAAATTAGGCCCTTTGCCTCTCAGAGCCTGCCTTTCCCCTCAGGTGCCACCATGGAGTCCCTGCAGGTTCAGCAGGCACCCCATCTTTGTCTGACTTGAATGACCATAGGCTTGTGGACAGGGTTCCTTTCTTCGGAGTATGGGTGATGGGTATTAAATTCAATCCTTCCCTCCATCCCCACTCCTAAAACAACACTGGGGCTAGAAGAGTGGGTGGGAGTCACACCCTTCTATTACTGTTCTTTCTCCGTACCCTGCAGTGCACAGTTCCAGTTCTGGGCTGGGAGGGAGGGGGTTAGGGACTTGAGGTACCGAGTATTATAAGCTGTGGGGTGAACTACCCTGCTCCTCATCCATAGGAAGAGGGAAGTGGAAGGGCTGCTTGTTTTTTTCCCCTTTCACTACTCCCAGACCCCACTTTAATAAGGCCCCCATCTTTGCCTCCATCTTCAAGAGTCTAAAGTTGCTAGGAAAAAGGACTATTCCGAGTCAGGGGGTCGGAATTTTCTGGGTCCCCTTCTTTTCCTCACCCCTGTTTCAGTTTCTCCCTGGCAACCCTCCTATCTGCACCCTGAAAGTTAACTCCCCCTTTCTGGGCTGTCTCTACCTTCCTCCCCCTGCCCCCAAAGGGCCATTGTTCTGGTCAGCGTTTGGGGCGGGGTGGACAGAAGGGAGAAGACCTTGGGGCAGGAGTCCTGAACCACACTGAGGCCAGGGGAGTGAGGGCAGCCGGCATATCTCTCCTCTATCTCACCCTCCCCCCAGCCAACTGGCTCCCTGCCCCTGCCCCCGCCCCTTGACATCCCAGACTCCCTGGCTATTTAAACAGAGATGGGTGCCCCCATCGGCACGCTGTCCTTTGGCCACCCGACATCATGCCTCCCAAGAAGGATGTTCCCGTGAAGAAACCAGTGGGGCCCCCTGCTGCCCCCAAGCCTGCTGCTAAGCCTGCAGTAGGGCCCCCTCCATCCAGGGTTGAGCTACCATCACTTATCCCTGTAATCCTTGAGAAACCTGCGAAAATCCAGGAGCCCCCCATCGATCTCTCCAAAGTGGTGGTAAGTCCCTGAAAAGTGAGAAAAGAATGGAGGAGTGGGTACAACAGTGGGATATAGCCTAGGGGACTACGGGTATCTAAAAGGTAGGGAATCAGTAAGCACTGGATGATGGTGGGGGGTTTTCTTAGTACCCCCCGCCCCGGAAGCATCTAAGCTTAATGACTCTATTGTCTTTGTTGCCCTCTGCCTCTAACCGATAACATGTGTGTATATGTACATCACTTTCTCACTGTCCTGCTGGAGGCAGAGCCTGTAAGATGGGGAACATCTGGGTTCTGAGGACAGTTTCAAGGTGAAAGGGGGGAGCTGCTGCCTGCCTGTCTGACTATTCAATATGAAAAGCCACAGCTCTGAACCCCAGGAGGGAAGGCTGAAGAGGACAGACTTGTTAGACAATCACAGCTGGGGGCCAGGGGTAAATTTAGCCTTTGTTCAGCCCCCAGTTATGTGAGGGATGCAGGGCTCAGGGCAGTAGAGGGAGGGGAACAGGTGGCATGGGATTAACCCTGTTCCCAGGAAACCCTCCCCCCAATAATTCCTCCTCTTGGGATTCTCCCAAGTTCTGGAGCTGGGAATGGGA